>NC_071616.1:4453806-4753806 GCF_014839835.1 Dryobates pubescens
GGACCAGCATGGTAACCCAGCCTAAATCAGTGAAATGTGAGATTTACCTATGTGTAGCATTTTATGGAAATGCTTTAAAGTGTTTAAAGAATGGGATTTTAGATAGGCTTTTTATTTTCAAAGTGTCTTTGTACTTTCCCAAGACAGGCAGTCTTTCAAATTAGCGGCATTGTGTTTTCAATCTCCCTTGATGAGTAGTCGTCTTGTCTTGGTAAGAGAGTCCTAGGGAGAAGAGTGACAGTGTTATTGTGCAAGTGACTAAGGGAACCAGTTCATCTGATTTGCTCTCTACAACTACCTGAAGGGAGGTTGTAGCCAGATGGGGGTTGGTCTCTTCTCCCAGGCAAGCAGCACCAGAGCAAGAGGACACAGTCTCAAGCTGTGCCAGGGGAAGTTTAGGCTTGAGGTGAGGAGAAAGCTCATCACAGAGGGAGTTGTTAGCCATTGGAATGTGCTGCCCAGGGAGGTGGTGGAGTCACCATCCCTGGAGGTGTTCAAGAAGGGATAGGACATGGCGCTTGAAGCCATATTTTAGTAGCCATGAGGTCTTGGGTGACAGGTTGGACCTGATGATCTTTGAAGTCTTTTCCAACCTTACTGATTCTATGATTCTATGGAAGAAATGTCTCTGCATGATACTTAACTTTAAAGAAATCACACGTTCTCTGGTGTTTGCAGCTCAGTCAACTCTATAGTCATTGTGACAATATCTTATCCTACTATAACCAGGAAGTTCAATAATATATCTGCTATAGCATTGCAAGCTCACAATTGTCTAAATTACCTGGATGTGAAGTTAACTGTAATATTGCACATATATGGTAATGGGTAATAGTGAAGAGTACAGGGATGGCTGTCAGCTTTTAGGTGCTGTCTGTGAAGTAGTCTGAACTTTGTTTGCTGTTCATCCCATAAATGACTTGGAGAATCTGTCATCAGCATTGGGATCAATGCTTCCCTACAGTGAATGCTGAAGTTGTGCAAGCAACACAAACTGGGAGGGCTTTCTTCCCCAGCAGCTTTAAACTTGAATATGCATTTGTGATTTTCTTCCTTTTAGAATGCCTGGAAGAGCTTGGATGTTTGGTTGAATCATATGGCATGAACGTGTGCCAGCCGACTCCAGGGAAAGCCTTAAAAGAAATGGCAACTCACATCGGTGACAGGGACAACACTGTGCGCAACGCTGCGCTCAACACCATTGTGACTGTCTATAACGTTCACGGCGACCAAGTGTTCAAGCTGATTGGAAATGTGAGTATAACTGGCAATAAGTTGGTTTTGTTCTGTTGCTTTATGAAAAAAAAAAGACAAGGGGGTTAGTACTGCTTTGTAATTGGCCATGCTATGTCTTGCTGGTGGTGTTTGGTAATGCTGAAAGATGCTACGCTATAGAACCTCTAAAAGTTTAAGTGGTTATTCTTGAGTGTGGGGGATACAACCTGGGTGTTCATGGATGAAATACTCAATTGAAACAACTGAATGAAACACTGACTTTCATGGGAATTAAGTTGTAAAGATTAACTAGGTGTTGGGACTCCACATACTCTCAGCTTTTTTTTTTTTGTGCCTGTCATCGCCAACTGCTTTGCATTTCAAGTCTGATAAAATTTGGTGTGTTCCCTCTGTCTTATTGCACCCAGCAGCTTAAGGTTTGTTGTCAGCACTGTGTTGGTTTTGTATTGCTGCTGGCTTGTTCTCTGGAAATCATACCTTGCTGTGCCATCTAATGTGCACTGAAAGCTGCAAGGTTGCAAAACTCGGTTTCCAGTCTCTGTAAAGCAGATCCACTGTTGTCTACACTCACTGTGCACACAGATGAAGCGTTCTGAAGTATACTGAATTATGACAAAGATCAAAAGCTGTTAGACCACTTTTTTTTTTCCTGTTCTGTTCTCTGACTCTGTGATCTTGGCAATGTTTCTAACAGCACTTAAAATGCTATGTTAATGCCTGTGTGGATTTCTTGCGTTGTGTTACACGCTGTGGTACGTACAGGCTGTTGGACGGATATTTTATGGAGTGTGATGAGCAGGGAAGCAACTTGCCTTTCCATCTTCCTGAAATGTTGAAATGTCATGTGACTCAGTTTTTTCTGATAACAATCCCCATGAGAATTAATGTTTCACTTTCATTAATGTTTTAGAATTCTCATTTTAACTAGTGGTCAGAATGCAGTCTGCCTCCTTCTCAGTGTTGTGTAGTCTGTTTGCTTTTGGATTTTCCAAGTTAGGAACTATTACCACTTGAATCCTTTAGCCCTTTATAGCCATAACTTTCTGAACTTCAATATGTGGTCTGTCTTGTCCCAAAACATATGGCTTGTCAGGAAGGTTTCCAAATCATAGGGGTGCTGAGTGTACTTTGCACAAAATTGTCACAGCTACATTTGTTCCAATGCAGTTATTGGTAACCTTCAGTCTTGTAGGTAAGCAGATAAATATGATGCTTGTCATTGCTTGAGTTGGGGTGTTCAGTTGACTTACCTTGTGTTGAGTTTGAATTATGAGCACATTGAGCAGGTGAACTCAGATGTTAGAACTCTGACTTCTGTGATATGGTCCAGAGTGCTAAAGCATTGCCTGGGCTCCTAACAGGACATAGGAAGGTGGGTGGCAATTTTTGTTTGGTCTCTTTCCAGCCACAAGCAACAATTAAAAGCAGATTTGAATTCAGGGTAACTGGTTTCTTGGAAACTGTGGGCTGGAAATAGCTATATTGAGCGATGCAACATGTCAGTATGGGTTAACTAGCTTATGAAGTAGCACCTGGCAGTCCAGAGTAGCATTATTTGTTTGGTGGTAGCATTGACAATTCCTACTCTTATTACTATACACCGAAGTTCTAATACTAAGTGGCGCATCTCCTATAGATGACCAAGGCTTCTAAAATCCATGCAGCTCAAATTGAGTGCAAGTGTCATGTGTTACAGCTTTCTGAAAAAGACATGAGCATGCTGGAGGAAAGAATAAAACGATCAGCTAAGAGACCATCTGCTGCTCCAGTGAGGCAGGTGGAGGAGAAACCTCAGCGGGTGCAGAACATGAACGCCAACGCTAACATGCTGCGGAAAGGACCGGCGGAGGACATGTCCTCCAAACTCAAGTACGTGGTGGTGGCTTACGGTCTCTGGCCTGCCTAGTCTGTGTGCTAATACCATGTCTGGCGATGTTGTTTCAGTTCTTGTGTCGTCATCTTTGCACGTTGTGAAAATTTGGCCAAATAATGGAAAACAAAATGTCTGAAGCTCTTTTTTTTTTTTTGTCATGTCTGTCTTGAAATCTTTCTAAATGGTCTTGTGCCTTTTTTCACTGCTTCTCCATGGACAGAATTATGTATCGCACTTATAGGATGTAAGTACTGCCCACTAACTCCTTGGTAGCAAGGCTCTTGTATCTTTCAGTTTCCGTCCTAGTCACCCCTTCTCGAGGGTGGCAGGTTTACCGTGGCCATTTGTAGGTTATTTATGAGTGTCTGACTTAAAAGACAGAAACCAAAGCTATGGGTTTCTGCCAAGGTGACTATAGATCAAACTGCAGGCAGATGTGGCACTCCCACATTAAGCAGCTGTTAGTTCCTATGTGTTACATTTAGATTTGGTGCTGGATGCTGTTATTAACTGCTTAGGGCAGGCATACAGCACAAGGCTGGATGAGCATGACTCCTAGAACCTGATGCAACAGTACCAGAAACAAAAAGTTCATAAGCTGTATTCCTTGCCACCCACTCATTATCTTGGAATAAAAGTCCCTGTTGAGAACTATGTATTAGAACATTTCCATCAAAACTGTAATATGCAGCACAAGTCATGTGGGAAGCTGGGAGTTTTAGGTGCAGATGAGCTTGCAAGGTTGCATCGTCTCTGTAATTAACTCTTTGTTATCATTTTTACTGCTTTAAATTGTGCTAGTTCTCTCAAAATGAGCAAGGCCACAGCTATCACAGGTGGCCTTGTTGTGGGTTATAAGAGAAACTAGGAAGGCTTGTAACATGCAGCTGCTCATCTGACCTACAAAAGCATGTTTTATAAATGGCTAGGGAAAGGCAAAAGGGATTCTCAGGGGGCTTGAATCAAATCAGAACTTCAAAATGTGTAGTGTTTTATTATGAGAGCTTTAGGGCTACCAGTGGATGCTAGTGCTAGCACTTTTGCCTCTTGTCTGTGTATAATGAACACCTCTCTCCTGGTTTCTGTAGCCAAAACCGCAACATGGGCAATCACTCTGAGACGGCGCATACGGTTCCGCGGGAATTTCAGCTGGATCTGGATGAAATTGAAAATGATAACGGCACTGTCCGGTGTGAGATGCCAGCACTTGTGCAGCACAAACTAGATGACATCTTTGAGCCAGTCTTGATTCCTGAACCTAAGTGAGTCTACATTTAACTCCTATGTGAAACCCGTAGGACTACCTTAAAACCTGTTTGGAGAAGTTGAATTGACTGTGCCAGTTTCTGTGTTCAGACTTGTTTACACATGAAGGTGGTTTTGGCTCATTTGAAGTGAGATGTCAAAGCAACTGTCTGTTGTACTGCTCTGGAATCTAGATAGTCATTACTTGTAATGAAAAACCTCAGTTCTGCTTGTGTGTTTTTATGGTAAAAGGATTTTGAGTTTGTAAATGCATGATCAGTGTCTTTACAAGTAGTGCAAGACAGGTTAAAAGAAGCGACTGCTTCCTTGATTATTCTCTGTGAAGAATTAAGTCCTTTTCCCTTGCCTCTAAACAGTTATTGAAATATATATATAGCAATTCAGTGTAAGCAGAGCTATCTCTCCAAGGAGTAATGCATCCTGTTTTCTTCATCTATTTAGAATCCGTTCTGTGTCCCCACACTTTGATGACATGCACAGTAACACAGCTTCTACTATCAACTTTGTCATTTCCCAAGTAGCCAGTGGTGATATCAATACAAGCATCCAGGCTCTGGCACAGGTAAGTAAATGAAGGTAGCAACTAAACTGACGGTACTGAACTATTTGTCTGCGAGGGTGATGAGTTGCACTCTGGTGGAGCAATCGTGTCAGGTGACACGGACTCTGCTCAGAATCTCCCTGATGACAAAACTAAGTGCACAGGGGCCATCTGACTCGCTTTAGCAATAGAAACTCCACTGGGATGATGTAGAACAGACTCTTAATACAGGAGCATTCAAAAAAAAAAGGAGGGGAGGAGAAAAAAAAAAAGGCATATCTGTTTTTACCAATTATCTGTGCTGTAAGCTTGAAAAGGCCAGTTAAGCCAGTGAGACTTCTAAACTGTTCTCCTGCACATACTCAGCAAAAGAATTGCCTTGCCTCATAGCACTTCCGTGCTTCTAGAGTAGTTTTTAACTACTTGCAAAACTTTAATCCTGAAGATTTTTGTGAAGTTATTAATTCCAGAATCCATCATGCAGCATTTCATGTTTTCCTTTGTGTATAGGGTAGGACTGCAGATCTCAAAAAAAAAAATCAGTATTTGGTTGTATTGAGATTAGAAGGCTGTGGCTGCTGGTTTCAGGTGAAAGCTTAGAATTTGCCAACTTCAAGGGCCAATTCTTGGTCAGGGCAAGAGGTTTCCTATAGAAAAGTTTCTAAATTGCAGTTATTTTGCATTATGTTGAATTTACTATGGTGTTTTGGTTTTGCATCTTAGATTGATGAGGTTCTCAGACAGGAAGACAAAGCAGAAGCTATGTCTGGCCACATTGACCAGTTCTTAATAGCTACGTTCATGCAGCTTCGGCTAATCTACAACACGCACATGGCGGATGAGAAGCTCGACAAAGATGAGATAGTCAAACTTTACAGCTGTATTATTGGGAGCATGATCTCGGTAAGGCTTTGACAGAGAAGGTCAAGTGAAGAGAAAACAATTTCTCTGCAAAAGTTGCAGGAGAATGGAGTGTCTGTGCTGTATTACTGCTTACTTTTGAGTCTTATTTATGAAAGCTTGTTGCTGGTTGTCTTCTCACCAATGCACTTTTGGAGAGGGAGTGGGAAATGAGAAACTGGGGAAGGGAGGAAGGTCTGCTTGTTGCTTCTACAAAATACAGCCACTCTTAACTGTTTCATTAAGCTCTGTTTTATTACTTCTTACCTTTGAAGTGCTTAGTTGATGGTCTAACTACTTGGAGAAGTCTACTACTTGAAGAAAGTAGAACTTTCTTCCTACTTGTGGTTTTATTGTTTCATGTTGGGGGGAGATAGGAAAATGTCAAATGCTTTGACAGTGTAGTCTGCAGAAATACTTATATGGAAGCTTTGTGTGCAGAGGAAACTTGTAATGTTGTCTTCAATATGTAGCTGTTTCAGATAGAGAGTCTGGCTCGAGAGGCCTCCACTGGTGTGCTGAAGGACCTCATGCATGGCCTTATTACATTAATGCTGGATTCTCGGGTTGAAGATCTTGAGGAGGGAGAGCAGGTCATCCGATCAGTCAACCTCTTGGTAGTGAAAGTTCTGGAAAAGTCTGACCAGACCAACATCTTCAGGTATATAATGAAAATTCTGCAATTACTGCCTCACCTGTTCTTGTGTGTTCATTGAATGGCCAAGTTTGCTTTGATGCCCGTAGAATCATTCAGCTGGCTAATGAGGAGTTAACACTGACCATCAGTGGTGATCACAGTTTGCCTGCACAATCTGCAGGGCTTGAGGCAGGCTAAATGAACCAGCTAATTCCATATGTTTTGGAATTCAGCAGGCAACCTTTTAAACTCTGGCAGCATAGTAGAAAGGGAGAAGCAGCTTTTACACAACACAACATAAACTGCTGGACTACCCCCAGTCCCTGGTGTGGTATTCTGCTGGGAGTTGGCATCTCTTTTTGTGTGTAACACTTTTCCTCTAACCGTTCTAAATTTATTTCTTCCAGTGCTCTGCTGCTTTTGCTGCAAGAGAGTCTGCTAGCAACAGCCAGCCAGTCTCCTAAGTTTTCAGAACTTGTCATGAAGGTGAGCCTGTAGATGAAATTTTGAACTTACTTGGTTTGTCTGAATCAGCTTACCTGGAAAAAATAGATCTGTTGGGAAAAGGAAACCCAGAACAACCAATCAAGAAACCTAGTGACCACACAACTTGAAATAATTCTTAAAACTTTTCATTGTAGTCTTCTAATTAGATGTTACATCTAGTGACTATAATGTACACCAAGGAGCTTAACACCTGCTAATAGTTCCAGATGCTTGTGCATACTGATGCAGACTCCACAGAGGTGTGCAGTCACCTGCTTAATTGCTTAGGCACTGCACTGTGCTGTTGATTCAAACAGTCCCAGACTGGAGCTGGCTTGTATTTTGGGCAGAGTAAACATGTATTTAAAGCATGAGTGTGATCTTTTTAGATTAAAAAAACACCCTTTTGTAACTGGAATGATTTAAAGGCAAGTTAGGCATTCTCCATGAGGCTAAACCAAAAGAACTCATGCTGTGGGTGTGTGCACAGAGCACATCTGCAATGCCCACTGAATTGTTTTCACGCAGAGCATTCAGTCTCCTGTTCTTGGTAGAGAAGTCAGTGCTATTTTTGTGCATCAACTCTAAAGAAGAATCTTCAAGGAGTGGAGGTTGTCCTTGCCCTTTCTTTTGCTATTAATATATTTATAGAAGGACTTTTTGTTGTCCTTCACAGCAGAGGCCAGTTTAAGCTCCAGTTGTGCTTTTGCCTCTCTAATTTTCTTCCTGCATGATTTGGCAACATCCATGCGGTTGAACTAATTACAGAGAGCAAGTATGTACTAGTGCAAATACAGACTCAATGCTTGTCTGTATGGGCTAGCAGAGTCAAGTGGTTCATGACAGTTTTCCATGATTTCTCCTCAGACAATTAAATGTTGCTTCTTAGAGTTGTCTTGCTTTAAGTCCGCCTCTCGTTGCAGTGTCTGTGGAGAATGGTGCGTCTGCTTCCAGAAACCATTAATAGCATCAATCTGGATCGAATTCTATTGGATATCCACATCTTCATGAAGATGTTTCCCAAAGAGAAGCTGAAGCAATGTAAGAGTGATCTTCCTATAAGGACGCTGAAGACTCTACTTCACACCTTGTGCAAGCTGAAAGGGCCCAAGGTCAGAGCAGTCACTAGTCGTGGACTTTTAAACTGGATGCTCGTGTGGCCCCTAAAGTTTTTTGTTTATAAAATACATATTTGTGTTTCTTCTCCTTTTAGATCTTAGATCATTTAACAATGATAGACAACAAAAATGAATCTGAGCTGGAGGCTCACCTGCGCAGAGTAATGAAACACTCCATGGACCAGACCGGTAGCAAAGCCGATAAGGATACAGAAAAAGGAGCTTCTCGCATAGTAAGTTATTCCTTCCCCCACCAACAGCACACTTACATATATTTAGGAAACAAGCTTAACTTCAATAGTGGAATATCAAGTAGTGATTGCCTTTCAAATGTGTAGCTGATGTTGGAAATACTCTTCTAATTTTGCTTTTGTTTATGGCTGTTCTGGGAATTTGCAGCGTGTTTCTCTTATTACCTGAATATTCTGTGCGTATTCCAGAAGGAAGCGCTCTCCTGGGTGTTCAGGCATGCAGTATAGGTTTTACTTGATCTACTAAGCTAATCAAAACAGGGTTTAAACACTGACTTCTCAGATGGAGTCCTACAGCTTGATGATGTCCTTACTCCTTGTTCTGTGTAAGGAGTGGCTATGTAAAATCCAAATCACTTCAAGGTATTCATCTTTGAAGCTCTGTATGCAGCTAGTGGGTCTGATGTGACTGTGGGTTCACCTGACTTCCCCATTTTTATTCACTTTGGTTTAGAAGTCTCCCTTTATTTATTTATTTAGGAGGAAAAGGCTTCAAAGGCTAAAGTTAATGATATTTTGGCAGAAATATTTAAGAAGATTGGCTCCAAGGAGAACACTAAAGAGGTAAGTGTTCCACTTCTGCAATGAAGAGGGCATGGTAGGTTAGAGTGGGGTATGCAGCTGTTGTAGTAATGCACAGGAATTGTTCCTTCCCAGGGTCTGGCCGAGCTGTATGAATACAAGAAGAAGTATTCTGATGCAGACATTGAGCCCTTCCTGAAAAACTCCTCTCAGTTCTTCCAGAGTTATGTGGAGAGAGGCCTCCGGTTGATAGAAACGGAACGGGAGGGGAAAGGACGTATTGCTACTTCTACAGGTAGGTGTTACTGCACCTGGGTCAGTTGTTTAGGTGGTGTTGGATTGGTTGATGGGTTGGACGCGATGATCTTGAAGGTCTCTTCCAACCTGGTTTATTCTAAGTTACTGTGCACGAGTGCTCCATTTATAAGGTATGGAGATAAAAAGGAGAAAGCTACTAGTCCCCTGCTAGAAGCTAGTTTGCCAGGTGCTTAGGGAGTTCTGAGGCAAGTTACTTCTTTTCTTGGCACTTGTTTGCTTTGTGAGGCACCATTTGCCAGGTACTCAGTGTTCTTTGTTGTAAAAGAGGTGATGCAACATCTTAATAAAAGAAAGATGTTGTAGCCATCATCACACCAAATGTAGAAACCATCTGAAAGGCTTGGTAAACAAGTGGTTCTAATTTGTATCCTGTGTGGTTCTAAGACTTGGAACTTGCCATTCATTTCATAATGGAATTACTTTTTGTTGGTTTTGGATAATGTAACATCCTTTCCCAGCCTTTTGTTAGGGAAGCTATAAACTTGCTGTGTGCCTTGGAGAATACACTGTGTCAGATGGAATTGTAAGAAGCAGCAGCTTTAAATTATCTGAACAAGAAGAGAGATTAGAATTGCAGTGATCTCTACCCGAAGTGCTCAACTTTGAAAAAGTCAAAGGACTTCAGATTTCTAAGCCTGCCAGTTGTCAAGTTCTCTCTTTGGACATCATGGTTTCTGCTGAATCCATGTCAGCATCTTCCTCTTCCCTCCCTCTTATTCAGAAGTGTTGCTGAGGCTGACAGCTGGAGCTGCCCTGCTGTCCCTACTTAGATGTCTCAATTTCTGTTCTTGGTTTTCAGTCATCACTCATGCAGGGAGATAAAATGGCTGATGTGCTTATACTAGTAGATGCAAATAGCTTGGTGTTTATAGGCTGGTTGATTCTTCATCCATTGCCCCTTATCTTAAGGAACTGACCATGAGGCTTACACTTTTTTGTTGGTTTTAGTTTTAATACTTTTTTTCCCTCCCCCTCATTCTCCAGGCATTTCTTCTCAGATGGAAGGAACGTGTGTTCCTGCTTCTACCCACACGGTATCTTCATCCATAGGAAACACAAATGGGGAAGAAGTGGGGCCTTCAGTTTACTTGGAGAGATTAAAAATCCTCAGGCAGCGTTGTGGCCTTGATAACGCAAAGGTATTGCACTTGACAGCTCTCATAAATCCCACGGGCAACTTTTAGAACTCAAATTACTGTTTCTGCTGTGCCAAAGGCAGTTTCTAATCTGAATGGGTGATGTTTCATTGCACTGCATGTCCTAGCTATCCGCTGCCTGTCACCATACCTGGTATAAATGGCTTGAAACTCGTTACTTGGCCAAGCAGGCTTATGTTTCAGTCCACTCTGTTTGCAGCACTGGTGCATATGCAGGTTATTTTTCCTGTGTTTCGTTGTCTTTTGCCCTGTAGTTGAGTCTCAAAGGTTGGAATAACTACAATTCTCTAAAGGCTAACCAGTATTGACCTTTGTTTGAATTGAAAGATGTGGAAGTTTTAGATCTTTTGCTCTGAAACAACCATAAGAGCCGAGTGAAGATTTTGCATGAAGAAAACTTCATTTTGGCTGTCTGGATGCTGGGACACAGAAATGCTGAGTGAATCTAGTATTGGAAACTGGTGGGCCAAAATTTGACCAGAGTTCAGTGGTCAATGCAGTAGGAATCTGGAGCCCATTGCTGCTGAGTTCATTCCAGGAATAGTCATCCAGGCTCGTTACTGTTTGAACCTTAACACAAACTTGAACATCAGCTCACAGCTCTGAGGAGGAGAAATGTTTCCTAGAGGATAGTAACAGAGTAATTAATGCATATGGAAGTATCAGTTAGGAAAAGAACAGCAAATGGACATTTTAAGTCTTTGGCAGGGTGTATCTTGCCAGTCAGTCCAAGTTTCCTCTTCTCATCCCTCCAGAAAACTCATTGGCTGTTGATGTTGCACACAGGCATGGACTTCCCTATCTTGTGTTAGAATTCAGACTGTTCAAGACTGCAGCAGGCCATCTCAGTAAAGCAGTGGTCTTCTATGAATTTTTGATCTTTGTATATTCCTACTGACATTAAGCTAAAATTGAACTACTCACATGGTAGGAATTCCATACTGCAGTTAGCTTTGCATGGTTCTGACTTTGACAATTGACTTTCTTGGTCCAGATCACCTGTGTTGTATTGCTCCTTCCCTTTCCTGTGTTTGTACTGTTTCCTGTGAAGATGAGAAGCCATTATCATGGTTTGAGCTTCTTATATGGCATTTGCCACTGTCTGAGTTAACACTTCGCTTTCCTGCCCCATAGCAGGAGGACAGACCACCTCTGACGTCTCTGCTCTCTAAACCAGCACTCCCTACAGTTGCATCCTCTACAGATATGCTTCACAGTAAGCTCTCCCAGCTCCGTGAGTCACGGGAGCAGTACCAACATCTGGACCTGGACTCCAATCAGACTCATTCCTCTGGCATTGGAACTACCCTGGCTTCATCCTCTTCTGCAGCTGCTAACATTGATGACTTGAAAAAAAGATTGGAGAGAATAAAAAGCAGTCGCAAATAGAGATGCGAGAAAGACCGCATCACTCTTGCTTGGGCTGTCTTCAGCTTTAGTTTACTAAACTAGAAGTCTTCATAGTTAAATGGCCTCATTTAGGCCTAATGTATACAAACTGGTTTATGTATAATACAGTGGATTTTGGGGGGGGGGGGGGGGGTTGAGTCATTGTGGCACAAGTATTTGTACATACTCTGCTTCTCAGTGAGCATCTCTTTGACAATAGAAGCCTGTCTGTGTATTAGTTTTAGTGTACAGACCTATAAACCACCACCACCTTCTTGCTTAAACTAGTTTCTCATAACTTGGGTTTTTTTTTTTAATTTGTAAAATGGTCTTTCAGATCTTTTCCTAGTTCTTACTCTTTAGTGATTTCACTTTTCATTTTGTGAATTCTTCTCCATGTAATCCCTGAACTGTTGATTCTGTATGGACACATGGCATGAAGTAACTAATTTAAGTGTCTTTTGTAAATAAAGTTTGCATTAACTATACCAGCCTCTGTAGGAACAGCAGTGATTGCTGGTTTAGAGAAGTCACTCCCTATTCCTGAATGTTAGTGACTGGGCATCTAGAAACTGAACTGAGCTGTCCTTGACATGGACCTTGGGGTTTGGATATTTTATGAGGAAGATGAGTGAATATATGCTATCTGTGGATGCAATCCTGAGACTTTGCACTCTTACTTCTATGAGCAGTAGTGCATTTTTCCTATAGTTGCTTCTTTTGTTTCTGAATAAGTTTCTGTAACTTGAGAGTAAGTTGAGAACATTTAGTTTGCTGAAGTGTTCATTTTGAAGTATCTAGTCATTGTGATGCCTTTACCCAGGTTAAGCATAATCCCCTCTGTGTGCAAATGCTTGCTTTGAGGAGCCTGCTGCTGTGGATATGGAATAGATTAGCAGTGATGTACAGTTGGTGGACTCATTTATCCTGAACTCATTTGGCTAAGCAGTTTTCCTTGTGAGGGTAGACATCACCGCCACATTCTTTTTGCTCTGAAGCATCTGATGTCAGCAAACTCTACTGTTTTGTATAACTAAGACACCTGGTAGTGCTAGTCTGCAAAAGCTGTAGCCACTGCTTTCGTTGTAAGAAAGTGTTCTGATTAGCCTTTTTCAGAAGCTGTGAGTGTGAAGATGGAGACCTACACTGCATAGCCTTTCTAGCCCTTTCATCTCTAGGGAGGAGATGTTTTCACCTTTCTGCTGCACTTCCACGTGAGCGCTGGTTGTGAAACAAATTGCATACCTGTTCCATAGCTAGAAGAGAGTTGTTGAGGAGTTGGACAGGCAGGCTTAAAATAGCACACTTCTGCTCTAGATTTTAATCTGTTCCACTTAACTGCTGCATTTGTTGTTTGCTCTGTGGACCAGCAGTCTCTGCACTAGGGCTGTTACTGAAACTATCTTGCCTGATTACAGTAAAAATGTGCTTTATATTAGTGCCTGTACAACAAAGCTATACCAGAGCTTCTGCAAATGGCTGAATCTTCCTTTTACAGGACCCCTGGGCTGGGGTTGCAGTTGACCTAATACTGCCTGGTGCTTATGGTGAGTTTGTACACTGATAGCAGGTGACTTGTGAGCATTCTCCATCCTGTGTTAATTGACACTATGCTGTTGCTCCACCACCTTGATTTAGTAGTCGCAGTCTCCTCTCCTAAGCTGAAGTGGCCGTACACTTTCTTGTGGAACAGAGCTGTGTGACAAGTGGGGGTTTGCCCTTATTGGTAAGTGCTGAGATTTTTGCACACTTAAACTGGGGCTGTTTGTGAATAGTTTGTGTTGGCTGGCACTAGAGTTACTGCCACTACCTCTCAATTACTAGCTGCTTTTTGAAACTTACTGGCATTTAAATTACTGTGTTCCTTTACCATGTCCAGCAGATGTTTTCAATCACTGTTTGTTAATTAGCTCAGGATGTTTAAAACAGCAATGCCTGCAAACCTGCATACAGATATCTTAAATTTGAAGCTGAATTGGAAGTGAAATACAGGAATAATTGAGTAGCGGAAGATGAAGTTGCTTACTATGAATGAGCTTTTGCCCTGTGTCTCTGTAGTGTTTGGTTGGACTCAATATCCTGGGAGTTCTGAACTAAAACTTGTGCACATAAATTAATAAAGCCTAACCTTTAGCCCAGACAATATTTAAATAACATTAAACTGAATTTTAAACATTCTTCCTCTCTATGTTTTGTAACAAGTCAGTATGAACAGTGACCCGCTCCAGAAAGACGTGTGCTTCTGGTTCCCCTCTTAGATCTGCAACCTCTCACAGGTTATTAGAGAGCAGTGCAAAGGTGAGACTGAGAATTTATATGCCAGAAGGGCTAAATGTGTTCAGTGTCTGCTGCCTGTGATTTTTTTTAATTACTTTAAGCACTAGTGCAACTGGAGTTCTTGAGGGTTCTTTCTTCAGACATTTTTGAGAGGCAGTTTTTATGCTTGCTTTGGGCAATCAAATTGGGCTGTCTTTAAATCGGTTTCCAAATGAGCTATCTTCAGAGAGGTGACCAGACAGTAATTGAACAATAACTTTTATTTTTTTTCAATATCCAACTAATTTCAGATGGTTAGCTCTGCTATGACTCTTCAGCACAGTCACTCTGCTCCTTAATGTACTCTGTGTGAAGCCCAACAGAATGTCACTGTTACCAGCTTCTGTGACTTGATGGCACTACGAATGAGGGGTTTAGGAATACAGGGTCCTAAGGAGCAGGGACAGCTTGCCAGTCTCCTGATGGCTTTAAGAGAGAACTGGGCTGAACAAATTGGCTAGTCAAGAACACTTGTGTACTGTTGGGTTCTCAGTGGGCTGCTAATTGCTGCTGAAGAGGAATTAATGAAAGAACTGAAGCTGCTTTTGGGAGTGATCTCTAAACAAGCTTTGGAAGATGACCAAATAAATGCAGCATAGGATGCTTCCACTTTTGGGCCTTTGACACTGGGCAGGAATTGCTTCCTTCTGAATCTCACTATGCAGGTGGAAAATACACGATGAGGACCTAGCACCACCTGCCACGAAGAAAAATACTGCCATACAGTAATGGAAGTGCTACTTAACATGTTCGAGCTCCTATTCCTTTGTAGGATGAACTCTGTACACCTGGCATCTGTAGTTTCTTAAGATGCTGCCCTTGTGGTGCTTTATTTGTCTACTATTGCAGCTAAGACCAATGCCTGTCTTACCAACACAGGTTATAGTTGCTTTAGTTTTTTTCTATTAGTATTGTTCTGTGTAATGCCATGGTTACTGCAGGGTAATTATCTCCTGTACATTCCCGGCTCAGTTTCTAGAGCAGAAAATGAGTTGACTGGAAGGGAGGAAATGGACAGTGCCTGAAGGCATAGTCGTGCTTACAGTGACTGATTCAAGGCCATCATCTGAGGTATAAAATCTGTTGATGGTTATAGCTGATAGAAGGGGGAAGAACTTGAAGTACAAGAGGTAAGCAGCACAGCTTGTTGCCATTCTGTTGGTACTCCTGGCTACTGTGATGGCTCAGATTCAAGTGCAGCTAAACTCGGCATGAACAAAAGGAAGAAGATGGATTTGAGAACTTTTATTTTCTAGGGAAGACACTTCCCTTTGTCGAGTTGTAAGGCCATTAACGTTCTACTGCAGAATCTTCTGTGCTTAGGTTTTGAAGAAGTGGAGCATTGTAGCAACCTGAGAGCAAGCAAGGAGAGCTCCTATTGCCCGTGTTTCTCAATGACTTTGCGCAGCCACTTCTTCAGGCGGAACACGTGAGTGTAAAAGCCGTATTTGCCGTCTCGGTCGCAGCCTTCTCCCCATGACACTATTCCCACTTGATACCAACGGCTGTCCTCTGGGTTCTAAGGCAAAGAAAAGTGGGATTGGCATAAAGAGGAAGGGACTGCAATGCACCAAGTGATGGATAGCGCTTTGGAATTCGGCCTGGCACCTACTAGATAACACAGGTTGTTGGAGTAACGTTGTCTCGACTCTTAAACCTCTAAGTGAGAACTGACCTGCACATTCTGCAGCTTATTTTTCTATGTGCAGAGTACTTGGTACACAGGCAGGATTGGGTGACTGCAGGATTCATCTCAGTTGTTCAGCTTGGTTATGAGATGAGTTTGCTTCAGCCACTCAGCCTCCATCTCTGCTGCCAGTTTAAAACTGAGAAAGGTTCAGCATAGCACAAACCTAGTGCCATATATTTTATGAGCTTGAACATACCTTCATCACAAAGGGTCCCCCACTGTCCCCTTCACAGGCATCTCCTCTTTTTGAGTCTTCAGGACTGTAACCTACAGGCAAGAAAGGTTTTGGACATTTGACTGTAGGGGGAGTGGCCAGTGTTCATCTTTGCCTTGAAGTATTGCTGTACACGTTTTCTGAGACCTATGGGATTGCTTACTGCTTCTGCCAACCATTGTCTTAAATGTAGAAAACTGGTTTGGTTCTTATGTGATAAATAGGACAGCTAACTCTGCCTCTGCCTTTGTAACATCCTGGAATCCACCATATTCTCCAGCCCTCTGTGCTCTCATTCCTGTTTCCTTTCACTGGAACTGCTGTTAGTGTCAGCTGCCACTGTGTTCGGCAACTGTAGCCTGAAGATATTTGAGCCTTTCTCTTGTCTTAGGAACTTGTGTGTGTGTGTAATACTCTATGTACCCTGTTCTTTCATTGTGTTTACCATAGAGACACATTACTGTCCTCACATTCACCTTCCTGTCATTCTGCAGTCTCTGCTTTTTTTTCTTTCCTTTTCCAGCTGACTGTCTTCCTGCAGTCTTGTTATGAAGTGAAAAGGGATCCAGCTGTAATTCCTGATGAACTAGACAGTGTCTTTGCATTTCCCCATCACCTGTCTCCCCTTTTCTGCTCTATTTCTGCAACTTGGCTATTTAAAGAAAATTTCTAGAAAAAGAACCTAAGATAATACTGTATTGTCAGTATGCTCAGGAAACTGGCTTCCATCCTAACTCAAGCAATCATGTTTGTTCTTGGATGCAAGCAGTCCAAAGTCATTGGAGATTTGCTTTTGGGAACTGAAGTCTGCACAAATGGAGAATGCAGCAGAAAGTATTAAACTGCTATAATCCATAATCTCTTTGTACCCTAAACTCTATGCTCATTTCTCTTCTCTCAGAACAGGTGTAGTGCCAGAAGAGATTTAGGAAGGTACAACAAGGATTACCAGAAGTGCAGGATGCTTTCTGTATTAGGGAAGATTAAATAAATGCTTCTCAGCTTGGAAGAGAAATGAGAGCTGTGAAGGGCCCATAAAATAGCATATAATATGGAGAAGAAATAACTGTTTCTTGTTAGGAGTACAGGTGTGTGCCTTCTCAAATGTATTAGAAATGTAACAGACTGAGGAACTGCCTTTTTCACACATGCCTAACCTGTGGAGCCTGCTGCTGCAGAAGTTGTGGGCGTAAGTATGAGTAGACTCCAAAGCATTGAGACAAGCTAGTAGAGAAGGGGTTGTTTGGCTACTGTGTAGCATAGCTGGCGTGCAGCCTTTAATTTAGGAAGTCCCAGAATTGTTCCACATGCTGGTGAAAAGATAGTTTTGTGTGTGCCATGTTCTCACACAGCTGTTGCTGTCTAGCAGAGCTGTGCCACCAGGGTAGTTAGCTTAATACAGCATGCTGTTACAAAACATCATTTGTAGCTTTAAATTCTCTAGCCTTCATGTTTCCTGAGAGCTGAAAATGTCCTTACCATAGGAAAGTTACTCTGTATGGAGTGCACTTGCAAATTTGTCAGAGAATAACCTTTCTGTGTCAGCTCCACCAGGAGCTCAGAGTGTCTCTTCTGTGACAAGTTGGTCCTGTGTCTCCATTGCTACTTACCTGCACAGAACATGTTGTCAGTGACTTTAACTTTGGTGGATGCCTTGCAGATGTTTTGTTCTACAATGGGCACGTTGAGCTGTTGCAGAACTGTGGGGAGGTTGCTTGGGCTAGTGGCCCATGTTTCTTTCAAGTTCCCCCAGCCAGTTACTCGTCCTTTGTAACCTGCCAGCATCAGCCTGTGGAAGGAAACAGAAATGTGATCAAATATGTTGCAACAGCTTTTCCTGCCTGGTGCTCTTGCTGCAAATAGCTTCAATAAGGCATCCTTTTGTCTCTTTGGAAAGGCCACAAAAGGGTGCCTTTCACAGATGAGGAACTGTGGGAAAGTCCCCTCACCTCTGCACGATCTCTTTGGTAGGCAGGCAGACAGGATGGATGTAGTCACTGAAGATGACCGGTCTCCTCAAGTGTATGAGTGCAATGTCTCGGTCCATGTTCTCTTTCCAGTTGTACTTGGGGTGGATGATGATTTTATCCAACAAAGCAATCTTCTCTTGATTCTTTTCATATCTGAAATAGTCATGAAGGGAAGAACTTGCTGTACAGTAACAACTGAGAGTCTTCTGGGGTTCATGGTAGTCTCAGGTGTTTTGTATCCTCTGAGACAGTGCTCTTTTTACACTGGAGCACCCCTTTAGATTTTTCCATGCTCTGCCCTCCCATTCACTTTAAGCAAGCAAGGCCAGCAAATGACAGCTCCATGATGGCCTGCTCTACTGAGCAGCACATGACATGGGGTTTGTACGATTCCTTGAATACTGAGTGATAGCCTAACCTCATTGTATCTCATGACTCCAAGAGGACTACTTCACTCTCACTTCGTCCAGGGTCTTACTTTGCTCTTACGTGCTTGCCAATCCGCACCAAGATGTCATTTGTAGTTAAGTTCTTGTCCCAAGGTGGATAATAAAGGCAATGAGCAGCAGTCAGGATCCAGCTGTCACTGATGAGGCTAGCACCACACAGCAGCTCTTGAGGGCTCTTTTTGAAGAGCATCACCTGCCTGAGAGCCATGGAAGACAGACTTAGCAGGACTGAAGGTGTGGCTGGCTGCATGTGTCTCGGTGTCACACAGAAGTGGTAGTGAGCAGGGAAGGGTGTTGCACTGTACTCTGTGTGGCTCTCCAGCAAGTCTTCCCTTGCTGTGTATATCTTATGTAGAAGTTCATTTACCCCATTTCCTTCACCCGGAGAGCTTTCTGATCCTCCCTGCTCCAGCAAAGTTGGAAACAGGAAGAAACAAAGCTGAAACACCCACACTCTTGTTCCCCAAAGTGGTTGTGTGCTTGGCTTGAGGGGGGAAGGTTTATTTCCAGCTGTTTTTGTACTGCCCTGTCAACCACTTGCAGAAGCTTCGATTAGAAGCCATAATGCCTGCATGCTGCATGTGATGGGAGACCCCTTATGTTTACCCCTGCTTGAACCAAAGAGAAGTGAGACACAATTTCCTAGGAAGGACTATGCAAAGATGATGCTTACCAGGGGGAACTGCCAATTTCTGCATCATCCCCATGGACAACTCTGCCTCTCATGTAGGACTCTAGCAGCTCCTTCTCAGTTCTGTCTGCTAGCTTTTTCTTCTCAAATAAAGGACGAATGCCACAATCTGAAAAAATAGGCAGCCTGGCTTTGTTACTCTGCCTCATTCACAGAGAAGCATTGTCTGCAGTCAGCATGCTAAGCTAGAGAGCTGAGGAAGGAAGTGCTTGCTAGTTCCATTAGCATAATTAAAGACTGACTTTTGGGGATCTGTCAAGGAATCTAAACATCTCCCCCTGATTTTGACAGCATTTGGCAAGCTGTTTTTTTGGAGGAACAGTAAGTGCCATAGGGGAAGTAGCAGCAGCCTTGCTACCAACTGTGATGCTTTATGTAGAGTTTTTACTCACCTGCTTCACCTGAACCAAAAGTTTTGGCATCAAAGAAAGTTTTGAACTCTTGAGTCTGGGTTGTACGTCCTGATAGTCCCTCCGGCTCTTCATCCTCTAGCGAGCTGTCTGAGAGAGACAAAGACAAACATGGTAAAAGGCCTAGCTGCGGTTTCCCTGTTGATCAGCAGAGTAAATGTTCCTTTCCCCCCATGGTGGGTCTGGTGGTTTAAACCCACATGTTCAGTGCTCCTTGTTCTCCACTGGGAGTTTTCAGGGAGAGCAGGATGCCTGAGAGCTGTAACATCTCTGCACCTGTACAGGGGTTTAGTATGCGTGGTGTTTGGACAAAGAGGACTTCGGCATGCATGGTGTGCATGCTTGTGTGCCTGGGCCTCCCAGGCCGAACGCTTCACCCTAGTCAGGTGTCCTGCTTTTGTTTGCCACCCCCAGACAAGCATGCCTACCCAGACCAATGCAGGCTTCTCACCGCAGTAGTGCAGATCACAGTACTCAAAGTTGGGTGGTTCCTCTGTGACACACCAGACACCTTCCTCATCTCCATCTGGATTCCGGCAGTAGTTCTCCAGCAGCTTTACCTCTGGGTCAAGTTGTTTTCCATGGAGCACCTTTTTGGCTTTCTCAGAGTTCCATGGCAGGCACTTGGCTCCAGACACAGTGACTGAGAGGGTCCCAGTGTAAAGGATGCCTTTCTCTTGCTCACAGGGCCCCGCTGTGGCTGGTGGTGTGGCCCGTGGAGTAAATTCAACTGTTGTCCTTTCTTGACCTGGAAAGACAGCTCTGCTTTATGGCACAGCTTTGCCCTTGGAAGTCTTATCAGCAAATAGCACTAGAGCCCCTAGGGCATGCCATTAAGGATGGGAGCTCCCCTTGCATTCCTACACATGTGGTGACTGTGGTTTACAGTGCCAGAGGTGGTTCTTTCAAGAGGATATGAGACAAGACTGGCACTGTGCATCACGCTTTGCCACTGAGATGTGAGGGACCATATTGTGTTCCTTTCTGGAGTGTCTTTGAGAACCAGCTCAAAATGAGTAGGTGCCTCAAGCATCATAATATGGATGTGTTACAAATGCATAGCTAGTCCATATTTGGGGGAATCTTGCTGTGGTATGCCTCTGAAATAGCAGGTTTAACTTTTTGCCAATGTGTCTAATAAGAGAAAAAAAAATCCTGCCAGGTTTTCCCCCCATTTTCTTGAAAGTGTCATAATGGCTGCAAGCTTTAAGCAGGTGTCCTGAGTGAATAGGCAAGAGCTAATTTGTTCTGTGGTAGTTGTTTGGCCTCAAGACACCTTCTGCTCGTGCACTGGGGGAAGCCCCACGTGAAGAAAGATCCTGTTTGACGAGTCACCCTGGTACACAACAGCCACTGAGCAAATGTCATTCACTGATCAAGTGAGGCCACCTCTGTGTGAGATTGACTTTTGCAATCATGTTGGCATAGGAACTGTGCACAAACCAAGCTTTTTCAAGTCCCACCACACTCGTGCATCTGTAAATGTAACAGTAAGCTGCTGTGGGTCAGGAACTAATGAACAGAGTGCAGATCCCTCATCACCCCACAGCAGAGCAGCATCTCTTCCCAGTTTGCCATGCTGCAGCCCAGGGCAACAGTAATGATTTTTAGAACTTCAGAACACCCAATGGTGAAGATGGTTGCTGATCTCTCTTGACTTTCACTTGGAAGAATCATTGCCTCTAGTCTCTGCTTTTGGATAAGACATTTCTGCAGTGAGAAGGTTCTCTGCTTTCTACCAGTTCTTCTGAGATGGAGGCCAAACCCCAAGGGAGACAGCTCTGTGTTGTGGAGAAGTGGGAAGGTGTAAGTGTAGGGGGATAGCTCTCCATCTTGTCAAGTGCAATGATGAGAGAAGGGCCTCTTCTCTTCTCTTGAGATGGTGGGTTTTAAACTGTACCTCTCTATCTGACTAAGGCAGTCAAGCACAAGTTGTAGCGGTTTTGGCCTAAAGATAGGAATTCAGCCTAGAAAAACCAATATGACTCATTGCTGTCACAAGTTAGAGGCAGCTGAGACAGGATTTTGAGGTGCTCCTGACTGGCAAAGCTGTAGTAGATTCCAGGGTACTGCTGACACTGGGTTTAATTTAGATCTGGGTCAGTGTGGTCTAGAGAAACTAGCACGTTAGAGGCATTTAGCCCGTGCAGATGTATGGGCAGCTCAGCCACTTCTCAGCTTCTTTACCCTTTAAGGTGCAGCTCCTCTGGTCAACACGATCTCTGTTCACATAAGATCCCTCCCTCCTAATCCCCTCCCCTGACATGTTCAGAATCAGTCTCAGAGCAGTTTTCCCTGCCTGTGAAGGGCTTGCAGGGCTGTAGCGCTGAGGCCTACCACACACTGGGATGGGACACTCCTCCCGTTCCACTGTTGGGTCTCGAGTGTAGCACCATGGGCCTCCTGTGTTGTTGTCTGGGTTCCTGCAGTAGTTCTCAATGAGGTTGGGGTAAATGGTGGCATTAAACCTATGAGGGAAAGCTGGTTAGGCTAGGAAGGAAGAACACCTTGGGGAACCCTGTAAGGGTATGCAGGAGCTAAACTTACTTAGGTATATGTGGGTACTTGCTTGTCCACACTTGACATTCGATCCCTGATTTGGTGTAGCTAATTGTCCCCTGATAGTTGTGGCCCAGCCCAAGAGCACAGTTACCTGTCAGAACACAAATGTGGTGTAAGCCAAGGCCAGTGGAAATGGATGTTGTCTTTTTCAAGGTCAGAGGCACCACCCCACAAATCCCTCTAACTTTTGCTGTGTGTATGAGCTTGTGCAAGCCTCATCAGAGGGAGCCCACACTGAGGCTCTGTGCCTTGCTTTGGCTGTAGGGGAAGGCCAGAGCCCTTCCAAGAGGCTGGGCTTGAGGACATTTGTCTCACAAGGAAATCTACCCCATGTAGTTTCACTGGAAGAGTTGAGCTGTTTGTGAAAGGATTAGTGAGAGAAAAAAAAGAGGAAAGAGGAAATTTCAAATTCCTCTTGGGCTCTTTTTCTTCCTCATCCCATGCAGGGAGGAAATTCTGCAGAAAGCAAGTTCCTGACACTTACTGTATCTGGGAGAGTGAGGTAAACATTTCTTACCTTCTAGACAAGCATCCAGAGTTGCCCTGGACTTTCTCTGACCCTGACATACTAGCAAAATGAGAACAAAGAAGCACATTATACAGAAAGAATTCAAACAAGCATGACAGTTTGCACTAATTTATCCTCTAAGGATAAAACACAAGTGCTTTGTCCTGGAAAGTGAGCTCTGATAAGAGGGTATCTCTCCAGGATGAGACAGAGCATTCTAAGGGCTAATATAACCCCTGCAGAATGTGAAACAACTTACCTTGGTATTTTGACCAAAATGCCTCCTGTGGGGAAGAAAAAAAAATACTTTATATATAGAATCATAGATTCAACAAGGTTGGAAAAGACCTCAAAGATCATCAAGTCCAACCTGTCACCACCGACCTCATGCCTACTAGACCATGGCACCATGTGCCATGTCCAATCCCCTCTTGAACACCTCCAGGGATGGCGACTCCACCACCTCCCTGGGCAGCACATTCCAATGACAAATGACTCTGTGAAGAACTTTCTCCTCACCTCCATCCTAAACTTCCCCTGACACAGCTTGAGACTGTGTCCTCTTGTTCTGGTGCTGGTTGCCTGGGAGAAGAGACCAACCCCTTCCTGGCTATGACCACCTTTCAGGTAGTTGTAGAGAGCAATGAGGTCACCCCTGAGCCTCCTCCAGGCTAAGCAACCCCAGCTCCCTCAGCCTCTCCTCACAGGGCTGTGCTCAAGGCCTCTCCCCAGCCTCGTTGCCTTTCTCTGGACACGTTCAAGTGTCTCAATGTCCTTCTGAAATTGAGGGCCCCAGAACTGGACACAGGACTCAAGGTGTGGCCTGACCAGTGCTGAGTACAGGGGCACAATGACTTCCCTGCTCAGAGTAGAGACACAGAACAGCAGACCTCGCTTAGCTGCTGCCATCCAAACCAGTAGACTGCCAGTAGCCAGCTCTGTTGCTACCACTTACTACAGAGCCCAACAAAGCACAAAAATAAATCTGATATAACCCCACTCTCCCACTCCCCAGGCCCAGGAATCAAGAGTGTACTGTAGTTCCTAAAAAGACCAAAGATGCTTACAACCTTCATCAACCTGCAAAGGAAACAACACTTGGGCTCCAGTACAGAAGTCCAGGGAGCTAAAGCTAGGACTTCTAAGGCCATATATAGATCGCATGTAGGTATTGTTCAGCTCTTTGAATCTACATCCCTACTGTGCAGCCTGGGGGTGATCACTTCAGAAACAGTCTACAGAGGCTGTATCTTGCTGGCTTAGACTCCTAAAGGTTTTTCTGTTTAGTATTGTATTCTTGGCTGTTCATCTTAACGTGGCCTTGGGGCTAGGAGAAAATCCCAAGAAGGTGCAGAACAACTTACCAGTGAGTGAATCTGGAAGCCAAAAAGCAAGGGATGGACTGTACAAAACTGTCAGCTCAGTGGTGCTTGAGCCACCTGCCCTCAGTGTTTGGTTCCTAAGGTTCCTTCTGTGAGTATCTGGAACTGTGGCTGTTCAGAGCTGAACTAGTGGCAGATGCAATTCAGGGTTGAGGGGAAGACCCTCTCCTTTTTACTTTATGCTTAAAATAGAGAGGGATGGAAAAGATCCTGAGCTCTGAGATGCATTCCCCGGAGTGCCTCCAGGAGGGAAGCTCCTTAATAAAACATGAGCTCTTCCTGGAGCATGCACACATCAGCCTCATCTTTGTTTTACCAGTTTGAGTCTTATGACCCCAGCCTCTGGCTGTGTGTGCAACCTGCTGCTCTCACTGCAGAGGCTGGCTGAGGGCAGGTTTCCTGGGCCTGCCTGTACGTACCGTCTGCACCGTGGATTCAAGGGCCTCAAACGCCTCCTCGTAGCTGCAGATCTCCTCCAGGCACTCTCGCTCCAGGTTTCCCTTCAGCATCTCTTCCAGAAATCCCTTGTTGGCACGGCGTGGGCGCTTGAGCAGTGACAAGGCCTGCCCCTTTTCCAGGAAAACTACTGGGTCAGAACACTGCCAGTCAAAGGGGAGCTCGCAGCAGGAGGACCTCTCTGTCTGCCCTTGTAGTTTCCAAAACTCACACGCAACCCCTGTGCTGACCCCACAGCCCAGCCTCCCCCAGTGCACCATGCAGAAACGAGAAGCCTGGTCAGGTCTGCACTTAATGATCAATACAAGCTCTCTCTACATCATCTGCTGGGACTCAGATCACTGGGGCAGAAGTGACAGGAATTTTCTGCTATCCTTGGCAAAGCTGCTCCGCTCATTTGCAGTTATGTAGAAGCTTGTTTGTTTGAAGCCTGCTCCTACTCCCTGCCAGCCACTGTATTTCTGTCTTGCAAGCCTCAGCTCACTGCAATAGGCTTGATTCCATATTCCTGTTCACAGACCCTGATTCAAGACCCGTAGACAGTTCTTCCCTTATGCATCAGTGGTCAGAGAGGACTTGACCTCATATTAAGAAAAGGCAGTAGAGTTAGAGGTTCTGATATGGAAAGAGAATCAGTGAGCATGAAGGCAGCATTCTGCAGATGACAGCTCAGATAAGGAACAGCTGGGGTGGTAATGGAGAATGGCAGGGGCTCAGGTCAGCTGAGGAACTCTAGCCCAGAAAAAGACCAAGGTTGTGTTACACATGATCCTGGGCTGAGCCTCATTCCCCTTCCCCACCATCTCATAGGTGACCCACACAATCCACTGAGCTATTGGCAGCAGGTGCCCTTTCACTCCCAGCTTCAGGCTTTTAGAAAGTCCCTCTGCCTTACCAAAAAAATCTACCACTAGCTCTACCCCTGGAAAGAAATAACCCCATCTTTCTTCTTCCTGTCACCCCCTGCTACTGCCTGTGCCTGTGCCACCGAGTCTTACCTGCATCGTGACTCAGTGCGAGCTGCAGAAGGCTGGAAAGGAGCAGGCCCCTCAGCACGCTGGTTCCGCTGCGTGCCATGCTGCACAGGCTGGCTGCAGGGGAGAGGCAAAGGCAGTGGAGTGAGCAGAGTCACAGCCCCACTGGGTTAATATTGAACCAGAATGAAGAAACAGGACTCCAGAGGTCGTCATGTGTCAGGGACAGTGAGACTCAGGCTCTTCTTATTCCTCCTCTCTTGGCATCTCTCCTTACTTTCAGGGCATCCTCATTTTCTTTCTTAATTGGTGGAAGCTGAGCAAAATGTCTCTGGATCTCCATGGGACTGAAGTTAGCAGGGAAGATGGCATGAGAGCTGGAGAACAAGCTTATCCCAGGACAGGGGAGAACTTGGGCTGTTACAGAGAAGTCTCTGTCAGCTCACAGCCACCCCAGTCAGAGCAGTTCACTCCTTTCCTTCAGTGCTACTGTGCTGTCATCCATTTCTTGGCACCATCACTCCCTTCCCACCATGCTGGCTCAGGTCCCTGCTGCTGACTTTTCTCAGAGGCTGTACTTGAGTAGCCTTGCAATCAGTGAAGTTTTGAGTTCTCCTTAGCAATTCCCAGCCCTCCTTCTCTCTAGCTGCAAGCCTCTCTGCTGCTTTTTCTCCCTAGAGACCAGTTGTCTTTCCTTCCTGCAGGTTTCAGCAAGCTCAGCCCCAGCTACTTTGGCATCAGACTGTACATTTTAAGTCTCCTCCTTCTTCCATGTCAAGGAGCAGAAGGGGTGCCTGTGACAGCTGATGAAGAATGTACATTTCTCTTCCAGTTAGGTCAGCAATGCCATTGGCAGTGCACACTTCCCACTGCATTACAATTCCCAGTGGCATGGAGGGGGATGAAGGAGCATGCATTTTGGGCTCCCTCTTTTATTCCTACCCCAGTGGAACACGAAAAAGTATATCCAAAAGAAAATAGAAACTCCGATGAGCAAGGAGTTAGTATGCTCAAAACCAGCCAGGAAAACAAGGGCTTCCAGGAACAGGGAGACAGGAATAGTCTGGATGTCATGACATCAGCTAGTAAGTCAATAACTGGGTTAGCAGAGCTGGGAAAGCTCTAATGATTCCTGCAGAAAGCAGAAAACTGGCAGAATGAGGAACCAGCAGAAGGGAGGGCAGGGAGAGAGCAGGATGAAGGCAGTCGCACGAACTGCCGCTTGGCATGAAAGTGCTTCTGCCAGCAGGGAGCATGTTTTGTGCTGTGCCTCTGTACAGCAGGTATATCTGTAATGTTTGCCTCCATAGAAGGAGTGCAAATATTAGCATTAGGGTGGCTGAGGAATGACTCTGTGGCCACTGGTACAAAGAGCAGTTGCAGAGACTCCCTTCCTCATTGAAGAGTTTCTCCTGTTCTCTCTGACACCCACCCCTGGCTTTCGGAGAGACGCCTTTAGGAACGGCTGGGATTGCCCTGGGTGGAGGGCTGTGTGCATAGAGGATTAGGCACAGCCTCAGAAACACCCCGGGTTACTTTGCAGGAGGAAGCAGCGTTTAGGTGGAACACACAGGCAAGAGATGAGAAGGAAACATCAGGGCACAAACAGGTTCTGGAAGAGTGGTGAAATCAGAGCCGCTGCCGTCCCCCGCAGCAGCCACCACCTCTCCTCTCCTCGCCATAGGAGTTGGCACAAACAGCCCCACGTTTGCGTAAGCCTGGCTGGCAAGCAGAGGGCTTTGCTCAGCTGACAAGGAAGAGAGCAGCCAGGACAGTTTCTGTACTCCCTATATGATAATTTACATTTGGTCAGGTGGGACAAGTGACCTCGAGGCTGCTTCCCTCAGGCGTAACTGAGCAAGCCCGTGTGGCTATGGAGGGAAGAAATAGCACTGCAGGAAGACTGCTGCCCACCCCAGAGCTGTACCAATGAGAGACAGATGCTACTGTTTTATGAAGGTGTGATGCACTTGTGGCAAGTGTTCATTATGGATCCCAATAAGAAAGGCACCCAGACTGTAAAGGATTGGTTAAAACAGCATTTGTTGGGGGTAACAGTAGAAGGCAAAATGAGATAGCACTTAGGTGATCTTATAGCCCTCCAAAAGCTGGGAGCTCAAGGTAGCACAGCATTGGCCCGTGCCACGCTGCACAATTAGTGTCTGTGCTCAAGTTCACCAGTGTCATGGTCTTCAGGGGTTTTATAGCAGTCCCTCAGAAGTAAACAACTTTGTCATTTCTGCTGTCAACCAAAAGAACATTCACATATGGATATGCTGCTGCCTTCTAAGACACAGACAAGGATGCAGTGGTGGCATCATCAAGTGCAAAGCAGAAGCAATCTGCAGGCTCCCCAGTTAGGTTTAGCTTGGCCAAATGTTATCCTGCAGCAAAGTGGTATGTGCAGCACTGGCCTGCATGTTCTCATCTTAACTTATGTGGATCACCAGCATGTTTCCCTTCATAAGAACTTTCAGTATTCTCAGTCACTGTTTATTTTTCCATTCCTGCATCTCCCTCTGTCTCTTCTTCACAGTAAGCAGGCACCCTTCACACTGCAGCTTAGGTCAACAGTAATAGATTTCTGCATAGAATTTTACCATCTTCTCTTTCCTTTAACTGAAAGGTGTTGGCACCTTCCACGGTGCCATACAATATTATACATAGGGTTAGCTTTAAGCAACACTTAGAATACAACAGTTAGGATTGGTTATCAGCCGGCCATGAATCTCCTCTAATACTTACCTATGCCATCTTCCTTTAAAGTTACCTCTGTTCTGGTTCCTACATTCATTCTGTTGCTTAAGCACTTGTTTAAAGAATACCTTTCTGAAAGCAACCATTTTGTCACTATGTCTGGCTGCCTCTTTGCCAGTTGCCATTCTCCTTCTGTGAAACAGAACAAATCCACCTAGCAGGGCCGTTAGGTTAACTGTAAGTGCTGAAACCTTTTATCTCAAGAGTTGCATCCATCACTTTTCAACTATTTCTTTATGTTGGTTTTGCCTGTTAATTGGAGATGTTTGCTATATTCTGGGGCATTTTCCAGCCCTTTCTGGTATCTTACAACATTAGTAATTAAAGACATTATAGCTTTTTCTTGTTTTATAATGTGCTTCTAAGGCTCCTGTCTGCTTCTGCCATTCCTGTGGTTAGCCTCTGCAGCAGGAGAGCATGCATCAGCTGTCTCCTCTCCAGGGGCTTTAACTTCCATCCCTCAAACATTTAACTCTTCCATCTGCTCTCTGCTCCTATAAGCCACTTGTTGTCATTTTGTTTTCTCTCTGCCCTCATCCATCCATGAATGGATGCTATTTTCTTTCTTAGGTTAAGAGAATTAAGTCATACCTTCCCTCCCAGTTATGGCTTCCAACACAGCTGGGAGTTTTGATGTCTTTCCCTCTATGAGTGAATTCTTCTTTATACATGAAGAAAGCCTTTGGCAGTTGTTTCCTATGGAAATATTTTTCCAACTTCCAAGAAGCAAGAGTATGGAAGCTTTGCCCTTCTCCTGTTTTCTGGGGCCTTTGCTCTGTCATGCATACAGTTGCAGGTTCAATAGCTGGGGTCCTTCTGAATATATTCCTGAAGTGAGGTACACAGCATGGTCAGCTCTTGTAACACTTTAGATACAATCACGAAGGATGAACGCGCAACCCTGCCCCATCGTACCCTCCCACAGGGGTTTCTGTGTCCCCTGATGGTTCCCCTGCCCCTGAGGACAGAGGAGCTCCCAAGAGGGAAGGAACTCAGGATGCAGAGAATTGTCCCTTTCCCTCATAGCCTTCTGCTGCCGTTTCATTCAAACACCTTGGTCAGGTTTAAGCCAGTTTACAGGTTGGCTGAGATTTGAACCCTGGCTGTGGAGGGAGGTTTAAGTGCAGCACTTCAGTTTACATGCATGCCTGGGCCCTGCCAACATGAAGGACCCCAACCATCTCACAGACTTGTCACCCCAGAGCACTGCAGCAGCACCCTGAAGCCCAGCCAGCATGGTGGAGCCTCACCAGCCAGGATACCTGTGTTCCTGCTGCCTAGAGCTCTGAGGCTATCAGGTGCACATGAGCTCCAGCCAGCCAGGTGACTGACATGGCTACTGCATATTGATTACCAGCAGTACACTGTGTCACTGATCCCAGGCCAGCATGTGGGACCAGGCAGGCTCTCATGCTTTTTCTCACTGACCTTCTTCCAGTAAGTCATTTCTCACCAGGATCCTGCCACCTACACCAAATGTAGTGTTTGTTATGGACCCCAGTAAGAAAGGCACTGAAGTCCCTGTATGTATTAATTAAAATACTGCTTATTTGGCATAGCACAAGAAAGGGTATTGTGTTAGACAGCCCTACACCCTCCTGATGCTGCTGCAATCATGAAGTTGTACAGCAGCAGATGGATCTCTAGTCAGACCGTGGCATGCTGCACACATCCCATCCCAACGCATGCTGAGGTTCACCAACATTGCAGCTGGCAGCCAGTCACCAGTGGTGTGCCCCAAGGATCAGTGCTGGGCCCTATGCTCTTTAATAGCTGAACACGAGCCTGCAGTGTGCCCAGGCGGCCAAGAGGGCCAATGGCATCCTGGCCTCCATCAGGAACAGTGTGGCCAGCAGGAGCAGGGAGGTCATTCTGCCCCTGGACTCAGCACTGGTTAGGCCGCACCTTGAGTCCTGTGTCCAGTTCTGGGCCCCTCAGTTTAGGAAAGATGTTGACTTGCTGGAACGTGTCCAGAGAAGGGCAATGAAGTTGGTGAGGGGCTTGAAGCACAGCCTTATGAGGAGAGGCTGAGGGAGCTGGGGTTGCTTAGCCTGGAGAAGAGGAAGCTCAGGGGAAACTTTACTGCTGTCTACAACTACCTTAAGGGAGGTTGTAGCCAGTTGGGCGTTGGTCTCTTCTCCCAGGCAACCAGCACCAGAACAAGAGGACACAGTCTCAAGCTGTGCCAGGGGAGGTTCAGACTGGATGTTAGGAAGAAATTCTTCACAGAGAGAGTGATTGCCCATTGGAATGGGCTGCCCAGGGAGGTGGTAGACTCACCATCATTGGAGGTGTTTAGGTGGAGACTTGATAGGGTGCTTGGTGCCATGGTTTAGTTGATTAGGTGGTGTTGGATGATGGGTTTGACACGATGATCTTGAAGGTCTCTTCCAACCTGGTTTATTGTATTGTATTGTATTCTGTTCTATTCTATTCTAATTCTATTCTATTCTATTCTATTCTGTTCTGTTCTGTTCTATTCTGTTCTTCAGGGCTTTTACAGGATTTTCTTAGGAATAAACAATTGTGATCATAATTTTGTATTCATAAACAATGACACAGTGGTGGCATCATCACCAGGTGCCCATCAGTCAGAATAAGTTGGCTAAGTTTACTCTTCAGCCAAGTGATATATGCAGCCCAGCCCTGCCTCTACCTACACAGATCAACTCTTAGGTGAACAATGTTTCTGTGAAGACCTAATTCATAACTGCTCCTTTCATCTCAGAATAAAAATAGTAGCCACAGGTTGGCAGATGAAGCAACAGGGGCCTGGGTTCTGCCCCTTCCCTTCCCTCAGTGGCTCCTCCTTCTCTCCTATTTCTGCTGTGACAGAGAGCACATGTGTGGTGGGTTGAAATTCCTCCCCCCCCCACCATTAAACTGACTGTTCAAATGCTGTGCAGAAGCCCAGCTCTAGTGACAACGCTTTGCAGCTGTGTCAATATTTGGAAACTGCAAGAATTAGGACAGGCACCAAAGAGAGAACAGAAGGATGCACTGCAGCTCCAAATACAAGTCCCCCTCACAGAACTTGTGCTCCCACTGCTCTGTCTCCAAGCACTCAGGGCAAAGCCTGAGCTCATCTGCTCCCTGACTTTAAAGAGCTAAAACCAAGGCCACCTAAAGGCTGATTAGTCAAATTCATGTTCCAGCCTCACTTCACATGGAAATGTTGTGGATCTGACTGGAGCACCTTGTCTGCAAACCAGTCATTAGTTTATGGGAAAGGTTGTAGAAGCCAGAGGGTGGCTTTTCAGATTGCCACATTACTGCATCATAGCAACCCAAAAGAGAACTGCTGATGGCTCCCTGGTGACACTGGTTTCTCCTCTTGTGCAGTGGGCATAGAAAGCCCAGAATGTAACACCCCCGACTTTCTTTTTGGGAAGTGCAAATGTTAGAGAGGAGCAAGACAAAAATCACAGACTCAGTTGGAAAAGCCCTTTAAGATCAACAAGTCCAACTCTACCAAGCCCAGTGCTAAACCATGTCCCTCAGCACCACATCTCTGCATCTTTTAAACATCCCCAGTTTTAAACATCTCCACTTCTTGGGGAGTCTGTTCCAGTATTTGAGAACTCTTCCAGTGAAGAAGTTTCTTCTAATATCTAAACTAAACCTCCCCTGGTGCAACTTGAGGCTATTTACTCTCATCCCATCACTTGTTACTAGGGAGAAGAGACCAACACCCACCTTGCTGCAGCCTCCTTTCAGGTAGTTGCAGTGACCAAGAAGGTCTCACCCCAGCCTCCTTTTCTCCAGACTAAACAGTCCCAGTTCTCTCAGCCACTTCTCAGAAGACCCTGGAAGTGTTCAAAGCCAGGGGCTTCGAGCAACCTGTTATAGTGGGAGGTGTCCCTGCACATGGTTGTTGGGTTGGAACTAGATGACCTTTAAGGTCCCTTCCAACCCAAGCCATTCTAGGATTGTGTTTGCACAGTGAGACAGGAAGGTATCCCTTCATGTCCTCAAACGGACTGTCCAGTCACCGAAAGGGTAGGCAGCTGGTAGCAAGCAAAGCAGATGACAGCGGAGAAGGAACAACACTCAGCCCTAACTCCAAGGAGAAGCTTTACTGCTGCTAATTGTGACTAAAGCTCTTCAAAAACCCACATGACAGACACCTTGTGAACACTTGGGAAGCTGCTTCCCCACAATGTCTGGCAGCAGCAACACCTTCAAATGATCAGAAGCACTGCTGAGCTCCAAGACTAAAAGCCCATGGAAGTGCTGAATAGCAGTAATTAATTACAGCAAGACAAACTTGAAAGGAAGTTGTTCAGAGCTGCTGCTTTGAGAATTTTCCCGCCTTCCTCAGTACACTGTCACCTACTGACAGTGTAACAGAGGCAGAGCAGAACCTCTTCTTGTGGGTGTCTTCTCTAAGTGATTCCCACCAACAGCAAATGCTTTCCCTGCCCCAGGCTCAGCATGTGGCAGGGGCAGGCTCATAGCTCCAAGCAGCAGGTACCAAACAGACCTAGGTCTACACAGGCAGTTACCTCCAAGACTGCTGACTCTGCGTGGGGCTGAGCCACAGGGCCTTGTTGTCACAGAGACAGGAGAGCTATGTTGTTGTTGTTTGTTTGTTTTTACCACATTTTAATAAGTACAGAAGAAGCCAGAGCAGGTTGGGATAGTCAAGCCATTGTCTCAGCTTGCACTGATTCTGCCACTGCCCCCCAGCCCACCCCTTCCTGGATGGTGACCACATCACTTGGTGAGCCCTCATCCTGCACTATAATACATTTGTCATCATGTTTGGAGATGGTGAGTTCAACGCTGTCCTCTGCCAATGGGACATGCCCAGCAGGCCTCCCACGTGCCCCAGGATCTGGGGCACTGCCTTGTGACTGGTAAGTAGCAACACAGTGGCTGCTGGCTGCGATCAGCAGCTCAGCCTTGTTTGCTGGCCCTGGCACCTCCACCATGTGCAAGGTGGGCTCTGCTGCAGCCTCCTCCTGGAGGCCATTCCTTTGAGGCTTTTTCCTTGCTGCCTGCCCCAGGTCTACAGCAAGTGGGGCCACTGCAGCAGTGAGTTCCTCAGGGTCTTTTTCTGACTTGTGGGTGAGCAGATAACATGTAAAGCTCTGGGGAACGGTGTAGCCCACACCAGAGAGCTGGCATTTGTAGGGCCTGCCAGCAGGTGGATGTAGGAGAAGGCTGGTTTTGGATAGCTCTGTAAGGCTATGGGGAAGATTTGCCTTTGTTCGAATTAGAGAAGGCTACGTTTAGTCTTTGACTCAGAAAAGAATGTAAACATCTTGTAAGTGAAGGAGAGAAACCAGGGCAGAATTTGATTGGATGTGTTAAAATAGTGTTTTGTTATTTTAGCCTATTGTATGCCTTAATTACACCCATGCCAGCAGAAAATGACCACCTGAGATGTGACATGTGTGCCTTCTGATAGGCTATATAACTTTGCTGTATAACGTAATAGATGTCTTTGCCTGCTCACATCTTGCCCTGGAAGCTGTGCTGGGGGTGATTCGAACATCTGTACAACAACAAATGGTGACCCCGACGCGATGCGGACACGCAGCCTTCTGATGGCGCTGCAGCTTGGTGGCCAGGCTGTAGGCCTTGCCGCACCGCTCGCAGCGGAAAGGGCGCTGGCCGCTGTGCAGGCACTCGTGGGCACGCAGCGTGCGGGGGACCCGCAGCGCCTTGCCGCACAGGTGGGCCTCACGCGTGTGGGAGGTGAGGTGCCGCCGCAGCTCCGGCAGCCTGGGGAAGGCGTCGCCGCAGAAGCGGCACTCGTAGGGCTGCTGGCCCGCGTGCAGGCGCAGGTGCTCGCGCAGGTCGCTCTGCTGTCGGAAGTCCTTGTCGCAGTAGGGACAGGCGGAAGGGCGTTCCCCTGCGTGCAGGCGCAGGAGGCTGCACGAGGACCTGGGATTGGCCAGGTGGCGGCCACAGATGGCACACTGGCATCCCTGGGTACCAGCTGGGCTGGTCCCAGTGGCCAGATGGATTCTCTTGTGAACGTGGAGCGAGGGTCGGCGTGCAGAGGCCTTGCCCCACTGCTCGCAGCAGAAGGGGCGCTGGCCAGTATGCAGGACCTGGTGCTCCTGCAAGTCTCTCTTGGTGCAGTCAGCCTTGTCACACTGGAAAGGTCGCACACCCTGGTGGGCCAACACATGGGCTTTAAATCTCCTCTGAACTGTTAGCTCTTGCCACACTATGCACAGGAAGGGCTTGTGGCCAGCATGGACAAAGCTGTGCTTTTTGAGGTGGCAGAGCTGCAGGAAGGCTTTACCACACTGCCCACAGCAATACTTGTGCTTGATCGTCTCCTTCTGGGACACTGCTTTTGGTGGTGGGCCTAGGCTACCAGAATGACCCTCCACTAGCTCCGTATGTTCTTCCTGCCTCTCAGGCCCCTCCAGTGGGCCCTTTCCCCCATGCTCTGGGGGCGCCAGTCTGGAATCTTGGGAAGTTTTGCTCTCTTTCTTACAACTCTCTACATTCTCTCCTTCAGAAGGACTGGGCTGCTGGGATTCCTGCCCAGCTGTCCTTCCACTAAATTCCTGCAGGCACTTCTCAAGCTGGCTGGCCAGAGCATGCACCTTGCATGGCTTGCTAACCAAGTGAGCACTAAGCTGAACCCCACTCAAGGGTGACAACAGATGCAGGTCTCCTGGACATGCCTGTTTATGCCCCATCTCCACTCTTTCTGCTGCTGATCTGGGATCCACACCTTTGTCCAGTTCTTCCCTGCACTTGCCATTGGTCTTAATGGTTGAGGTGCTGAATCCCAGGTCTCAGCTCACATCTGGAAACTGTGCTGTCCTCTTCTTGCAGCCCGTGGAAATGTTTGGCAGCCAGCCTGCTAACCTTAGTAGGGATATCAGTGACTGTGCTTTCATCAGCTACCACCTTGGAGACATCGGGATTCCCTGTACAAACACAAAGCACGGTGGGCAAGTTAACACTGGTTGGTTGTTGTTCTATGACACAATTACTGCTGGATCAAAGGAACACGAACACTGGAGACAGATACTGTGCTACGCAGTGATTCTGAGCTCTGGGTATTAAAACTATTAATTTATGACTTTTTTTCCCGACTTTTCTGGTTCTCTCACCACAGGCAGTGCCTGTGCAGCCTCAGTGTATTTTTGTAGACAGTATTTCTAGGGGATATCAAGACTGGCATAAACATGGCAGCATGCTCCTTTCCCAGCTGGTAGCTCTTAAAAGCAACAGGTCAGGACAGAGTCCTGGAGGGGCTGTGGGGGAACGCACCACGCACAGATGCCAGGGACAACTGAAGGCACCGGGTCGCTAGCCCCCTCCTTTCACCCAGGCTGGGACGGGAGTCCCCGGTGCAGCATCTACCTGCGAGGGGCTCCGCCGCCGTCCTGCCGGGAGAGGCCCCGTCCGCCTGCACGGCCACTGTCGCCTCCACGGCGGCTGCCAGCTGCCCCCTCGGCCCAGTTTCCCGCGGCGCCGCTGTCCCCTGGCCTCCGGCCGGCCGCCGCTCCGCCGCCGCAGCCCCACGGGCTTCGTGGGGCCAGGAGAGCGGCTCCGCGCCCGCCGCGATGGGCCGCCGCGTCCGCCGTTGCTGCCAGCCGCCCGCCCAGCCCAACGCCTCCTTCGGCTCCGCTGCACCAGGCTGCAAGGCACGGCCACAGGGTCGGCCGCAGGCACAGCCGCCAGCCTCGCCGCCCCCGGTACTCACCTCCTCCACCCCTGCCTCACAGCCTCCTCCCGGGCCCCGCCGGCCGATCCCAGGAGCAGGGCTCGGCGCAGGCACCACGCGGCCGCGCCCCGCGCTGGCGACAGCGACGGCCCCAGCGCCAGCCCGGGTGGCAGGCTCCGCAGCAGCGGGCAGGCGGTGCTGGGCTGCAGCCCGGGACCCGCGGGCGACAGCTCGGTGCTAGGATGCTCCATGCTGGCGGAACGCTGCGCAGGGCGGGCAGGCGCGCCCGGATGCCGTCCCGCGGCGAGCGGGGCGGTGCTCCCCCGGCGGGGCCGTGCTTCCGGCCGGCGGCGGATGCCGAGGGGCGGCTGACAGGCGGGCGGGCCAGGTGGTGGCAGGAGTAGCGGCGGCAGGTACCGGTGGCGGGCTGGGTGTGGTGGTCGGGGAGGGTGAGCCAGGCCCTTCGCGCTTCAGCGGCTCAGCGGGGCCCGGGGCGGGCCGCGGGGCCCGGCGGTGCTGGGGCGTGACGGGGCGCAGTGGCGGGGCAGGGGCGCAGTGGCGGGGCTGAGGCTAAGCGGGAGGGCCAAGGCTGGGCCCAGGGCCCCGGCCCCCTTGCCTCCCGCGGAGAGGCGGCTGTTTCCGCGGGAAGCGGCGAGCTCTGCCCGGCTTGCGGGCGGCTGCGGGGCGCGGCGGGCAGAGACTGTCCGGTGAAGCACTACGAGGAGAACACAGACTGGGAGATCGCGGAGCTGCAGTCGCTGCTTCGGTGTTGGCGGTGTAGCTACTGCTGGAGCTGGGGTGCGGGGCCGGGCCGGATCGGCTTGTCCTGTTGCGTGTCCCTCTGATAGGCAGTTGGGATGTGCTGTGGGAATTCGGGGTTCTCTTGTAACAGTGTAAGCAAATCCTTGAGTCTCTTACCTGAATCTTGAAGTTGGCTCTGGATTGTCACAGGAGCTTGGTCTAAGGGAGTGAGAGGGAATCAGAGGTGGAGAGGAGGAGCAGGATGGGTGCAGCCCTGCAGGGCTGTGCGTGCCCTCGCTTCCCCACGCGTGTGCTGAGTGGATCCTGCTCAGCACTGATCGCAGGCTCTCTACTTGGTGCTACAGTTCTGAGAGAGGAAGCAGAGCTCAGCTCTTTTGTTCTCAGACCCTGCTGAGAACCACCAAGGGGAGACTGATTGCTATCTGGGATGGATTTCCACTGGGCACAGAGATAGCCTTCAGCAAAGTGTTTGAGATGACTGGAGAAGGCTGCTCATTTTAAAAGCTGTTACAATAACGAAGGACCAAAGAGTTTCCCTGAGCAATAGCATGTCTGCTCTGAGTTAGCTGGTGATGGTGAGCCAATCAATTTGGCTTTTGACCCTTCAATTCCTTCAGAGTGATACCAAGGTAGTGATGCTTTCGGTGGTATCATCGGCCTTGAGGTGAGGGAATGCTTGAGCTAGCTGTTCTCAGTGTGACTTGGTCCTGGAGCTCATTCACACAAGCGTTTTGAAGGTCTGCTGCTAAGGAACTGCTTTGGTGTTTTGCATTTGCTTGATACTAAGACTACAGCAAGGGCCAGGGAGTTGGTTGATGTGTACTGAAAAAGAGACATCTTTGCAAATTAAATGACACTGGGAGGAGGTGCAGGTGGCAGCAGAGCCAGAAAAATCATGCAGCCACCCTAGAGCCAGGATTTCTTTGGGTCTGAGCATTACTCATTAATTGGGCAGGGGAGAGAAGGCTGCTTGGCTTTTGCAGCTCGACATCGTGTGTGAGTCGGGGGCACGGTAATACATGCATGGGCGTATTTTGATCTGTAGAGTCACTTCTGAATGAGCAGTACATCTGGGAGAAAAACAGGAAAAGGAAACTGCCAGATGGGTGCAGCTTAGAAATAAGTGATGGAGACTGGAGCTGCGTTAAAAAACCCATCTGCACGAACAGCAGCTCCCCAGACGCGGTAGCCATTAAGTGAACTGTCTGCTTTGGGTAATTTCTGGTGGGACCTTCTGTAAGGAATCTTCAGCTCAGAGTTTGTGTGAGAATTGTATAGGAAAGGGCTGAGGTTTCTTCCCTTCATCGGAATCTGCTGCTCTCCGGCACATCTCTGTTACCAGCAGGGTCAGCTTTTGTTAGATGGCAAGCATTCAGGTCAACCAGAGTAGGCAAAGAAAATATACTCAGAAAGGTGTAAACAGTTGGCTCTTTGGAGGCTGGCCCTGAGTAAATGCTGCTGCTGTCAGGTGTGATTCTTTAGCTTTTAAATGTTTGACTGAGCTTTTTGCTTTCTAAGTCCAGGCACGTCACTTTCTTACCTGAGGAGTGGCTGTGCACGGGGTGTATCACCTGCATCTTGTCAGGAAATTTACCTTAAATGAGTGGGGTTCTTAAACTGTGTTAAGTCTGGTGAAATGCTGGCTTTTGACAGCTCTTTCACCCTTGCACTGATGCAGATGGGCTTTTGGTTCAATGACAGGCCCTGCTTACAGGGCATTGTTGTGCAGGGAGAATCTCATGCAGTTGCACTGTCATGTATAATGTATACCCTTAGACGAAGATCTCCAGGGAGTTTCTTACATCCTAACTCAAGATCTTTTCTTCCCAATGTCTGCTAGTTTCCAGGCATTTAGAGGATTCTATTTCTCTGAACAGTTCTAGAGTTACCTGATGTGAGATCCCATGCTTTTGTCTTTTGCACTGCTGGGAAAGCCAGCATGGATTTAGGAAGGGCAGGTCCTGCCTGACCAACCTGATCTCCTTCTATGATCAGGTGACTGCCTGGTGGATGTGGGGCAGGCTGTGGATGAAGTCTGCCTGGACTTCAGCAGGGTGTTTGACACTGTCCCCCACAGCAAACTGCTGGCCAAGCTGTCAGCCCGTGGCTTGGACAGCAACACTCTGTGCTGGGTTAGGAACTGGCTGGAGGGCCGAGCCCAGAGAGTGGTGGTGAATGGTGCCACAGCCAGCTGGCAGCCAGGCACCAGTGGTGTCCCCCAGGGATCAGTGCTGGGCCCCATCCTGTTCAATATCTATACTGATTATCTGGATGAGGGGATTGAGTCCACCATTAGTAAGTTTGCAGATGACACCAAGCTGGGAGCAGATGTTTATCTGTTAGAGGGTATAAAGGCTCTGCAGAGGGACCTCGACAGGCTGGACAGATGGGCAGAGTCCAACGGCATGAGATTGAACACATCCAAGTGCCAGGTTCTGCACATTGGCCACAGCAACCCCATGCAGTGCTACAGGCTGGGGTCAGAGTGGCTGGAGAGCAGCCAGGCAGAAAGGGACCTGGGGGTACAGGTTGACAGCCAGCTGAACATGAGCCAGCAGTGTGCCCAGGTGTCCAAGAAGGCCAATGGCATCCTGGCCTGCATCAGAAATAGTGTGGCCAGCAGGAGCAGGGAGGTCATTGTGCCCCTGGATTCAGCACTGGTTAGGCCACACCTTAAGTCCTGTGTCCAGTTCTGGGCCCCTCAGTTTCAGAAGGACATCGAGACACTTGACCCTGTCCAGAGAAGGGCAACAAGGCTGGGGAGAGGCCTTGAGCACAGCCCTGTGAGGAGAGGCTGAGGGAGCTGGGATTGTTTAGTCTGGAGAAGAGGAGGCTCAGGAGTGACCTTCTTGCTGTCTGCAACTACCTGAAGGGAGGTTGTAGCCAGAAGGGGGTTGGTCTCTTCTCCCAGGCAACCAGCACCAGAACAAGAGGACACAGTCTCAAGCTGTGCCAGGGGAGGTTTAGACTGGAGGTGAGGAGAAAGTTCTTCCTGGAAAGAGTAATTGGCCATTGGAATGTGCTGCTCCCTGGAGGTGTTCAGAAAGGGATTGGACGTGGCACTTGGTGCCATGGTTTAGTTAGTCAGGAGGTGTTGGGTGACAGGTTGGACTTGATGATCTCTGATGTCTTTTCCAACCTTGTTGATTCTGTGATAGGGCTGGGGAGAATTCTAAAACCAAAAAACCTTCTGGGGCTTTGGGAGCTGCAGTCTGCTTCTCAAGAGGGATCTGACATCTAAGACTGCTGATCCTTCTTCCATTCACATTTCTGCCATGGAGCCCTAACCTAGAGCCGAGGAATGGAGCTGCCTGGCTGGCTGTGCAAAGCGTCTGGAGGTATCTGGGGAGTCTGGTCTGCCTTTCCAAGGGGTGAGGCAGGTTTGGCAAGGGCTCTATCCATTAGGCCCTTTTTCCAGTGTGGAACTGTAAAGATCCTACTAACAGCTTCCTTCTTCCACACGGGGCTAGGCTAGGATTAAATTTGCACTTAGGGAACGCCTCCAGTGCTGTCTGCTCTGCCTTCCACCGAGTGCTGCATATTGATTGTGAAGCCAGGTTGTGATCCGTGCAGGGACAAGTGAGGACACCATGCCTGCTATGTCAGGAGCCTTGCATTTGGTCCCTAAGCGCTTCAGGACCTTGCTCTGGGGACACTGTTGCTACTGGGCGTCCCCAAGAATCTCACATGCAAGGCAGCTCGGTGAATGACAGCAGCTGGACATAGGTCCTCTGTCCCCACCAGGGCTGGGAAGTCCCTGGGAGCTGGGAATGGTGAGGGGCTGCCCTGGGGGGTTGTGCATTCTTCCTCAGCCTGGGGTGCTGAGCTGCTGTGGGAGATGATTTAAGCTCACTGATTCGCAAGAGTTGATGCCTGGTGTTACCATAGAAATTGGATCAGCTGCCAGGGGTGGGAAGTCCTTGTCCCTTGGCTCTGCTGCTGCTTGGTTCCAGCATGAGGTCATGGTGCAAGAGAGCCTGATTTCTTGCTCCTTGTCCCTTCAAGATCAGAAGAGGTCAGGCAGCTATCACAGTCCTCTCTGGAGGGCAGGGGATGATGTTGCTTGGGTCTGTGCTTGGCTGCAGTGGTCAGGCCCTGTGTGTCTGCCTTGCTCTCTTGGTGATCCACTGCCCAAATATGTCCTGCTCTTTCCTATTTCAGAAAATGTAGTTAGCAATAGCTCCCAGCCCTTTGGGAGCCCCAGGGAAATGAAATCTGCTTGTAAACTGGCAGGCAGCAGATAAGGGAGGACATGGAATGATCCAGTGGGATGGGAAAAACACTGACTGTCCTATTTCCTGTACTCTCCAAACGCAGCCCAAACTTGGTCGTGAGTGTTGCTCAGAGAATGGGCATGACACCTCCCAGTGCCCAGTCTCACAGGTTTTGTTCTCTGTCTTCAATGTCCAAGCATCTGTTTCATCATCTTGTCTGGATGCATGTACATAGTCAAGCTCTAGGGATGGAGTCTGCAAAACATCATTGCCCTCCTCCCTTCTGCTAAAGGATATAGCTTTACTGTGAGGGTAATCTTTCCATGCAAAGGCCTTGTGCCCCCTCAGAACATCTTCAAACCATTTGCTCTCCTCATGGTGCAGAGCAAGCACAAGCCTGTCTGACAAACAGCATTACAGAGAGTCTTGCTAATGCAAGATGTGATTTTGTTTTGCTACAGTTCTTCCTGGCTTGATGCCTGCTGGCCAGTGAATTACTGTCCGAGAGGTCTGTGTGAGCAATCCAGATCTATGTACTTGGCCTTTCCAGTGGCTTCTTGCCTCCAGGACGCCAGAGGACAACATGTTTCCTAGGGATTGTCCCTAGGAATTATCACCCTGGGGAAGTCCTGTGTGCTGTGCTAGCTCAGTCCTGCATTTGAAATCTCTTCTGCTCCAGGAGAGAGTGAGGAGTACTTGCAAGCAGCAGCAAATGCTGCTGTCTGCTTCTTGGACCCTCTGAATTCCTCGGTCTCCTCAGTACTGTGGCACACTTGGCCAAAAATGCTCATTCTAGCAATATGGCTTTAATTTATAGAGAGGATTCACTGCTGCTTGCAGTCATGTAGGAGAAAGGATCTGATGGGTGATGCTGAAAGGAGATGAGGATTTTGTGTATTGTTCTCTGTGTCTTAGCCTATGAAATCTTGCCTTAAGAAGCTGTTCACTTCTGCAGGTCCCAGCACAGTGAAGCACCCACTTCAGTGCTGTTGAAAGCTCTGGCCCTCCCTATGGGGAGGGGTGGGGGTGATTCCTGGGAAAGCTTCCAGCACTGAACCAACTGTGGAAACAGCTGGGCTTTGTGCCAGCCCTTCAGAGGGAGGGGGAGCTGAGAGCTGGTACAGTGAGTGTATCAGGCAGGGGCTGGTGTAGCCTGTCATCTTTCTTAGTGTCTTTGCTGCTGCTCCTGTTTCGGGAGAGAAACTGCTCTGTACAGAGCTGTGGCCAAGCAGAGACTCATTTAGAGGGTTGGTGCAGGCTTCTGGTGGCCTTTTGATAGCAACTGGTGTGAAAGACTGACATATGTGAAAAGATCTGACATATGTCGGTGTTCCTGGCTTGGAGGAAGAGTTCCTGCCTGTGTTGACAGGGAGGGGAAGTATAATCTCTGGATAAGTAAAGATAAGGGAGGATTTGGGCAAAATCAGTGAGAGGAGAAAGAGCCTTTATAGGGAGGTAAACGTGATCTCTGTCTCACCTAGTAATCTCTGCAGTTCTCCTTCTAGGCACTACAGAATAAACTGCAGTATCTGGGGACCATGGCTACAGACCCACTCTCAGAGCTTCAGGACGACCTGAACTTGGATGATACCAACCAGTCCATCAGCCAGCTCAAACTGGCCTCCATAGATGACAAGAGCTGGCCAGCAGATGAAGCCCCTGCTTTTTCCAGATCGGGTAAGTATCCTACTTGTCTGGTGTTTGGGTTAAAGAAGGGGTTTGTCTTGCAGCATTGTGATCCTATCTAGGTACACAGGGAGCCCCAGCTCCATTTGAAAGCTTTGTAGACGCGTCAGTCTTGCACCACACCCAAGTGATTTAGCCCTGCCACTGAACTAAACTGCAGCTCAGAGCTGCCTCATGGCTTGAGGCTGGCTGCACTGTGGTGCTGACAGTACAGACATGCTGTAAGTCCTTGAGTGTCCTCTGTTATGGTCTGTTGCAAGGTAGTCTGCCCTTCCTGAGTGGAAGGGTCTTGGAACTGCCATGTGAGGCTGGAGATCTACATTGTTTCTCTGAAATCCTCTGCTGTGAGACTGCTGCCCAAAGAGATCAGGGAAATTAGCTCAAGGGCTTACAGGATGGCCATCCATCAAGGCACAATGTTAAGATCCTCCTGCTCTAAAAAGCCATAATGCTGCCCTTGATTTTAGTCTTTATAAATGTAAGAGGCACATGTATGAGCCTCACAGGACTGGCAGGTCTCATCTGAAGTCATTGCTGCTCTTTCCACTCAGAATTTAAAAGGTGGATTTCCAGGGTGGAGAGGTGCATACCTTAGTCCCTCCCATGGTGAAGAGCTGTTTTTTCTCCTCCCTCTGTCTCTGCTGTACCCCTCACCAAGGTGCTCCAGATTCCTCCTTCTCATTGCTTGTTCCTTGTGCTTTGTGCAGAGGACTGCAAAGGCTCCCCTGAGCTGGTCACTCACCTGCAGTGGGATGATCCCTACTATGATATCGCCAGGCATCACATCGTGGAAGTGGCAGGTAATGGTCTTTCTGGTTTCTCCTTTGATGTCTTTGCAGCTGGACTGAGGAAGGGTCTTTCTCCTGGGGTTGTGGGGGCACCTGCTGTATGCCAGGCCCAAGTGGCAACGACAGCTGACATCGTAAAGGGAAGGAGCACCAAGCTTCGTGAATGTTTGCACTACGTGTCACTGTCCATGGGCCTCAGGGAAGCTTGCATTCCTCCGTGGCTTCTGCTGTCTTGATTATGCAGGACTTGGTTACTTTTGCTGAATTTAGATCCCTTGACTATATCCTGAGCACAGAATGTAGTTTTTGCACAATAATGGTTGGAAAAGACCTCGGAGATCGTCAAGTCCAACCTGTCACCCAGCACCTCATGACTAAACCATGGCACCAAGTGCCACGTCCAATCCCCTCTTGAACACCTCCAGGGACAGTGACTCCACCACCTCCCTGGGCAGCACATTCCAATGGCCAATTACTCTTTCTGGGAAGAACTTTCTCCTCACCTCCAGCCTAAACCTCCCCCGGCGCAGTTTGAGACTGTGTCCTCTTGTTCTGGTGCTGGTTGCCTGGGAGAAGAGACCACCCCTCACCTGGCTACAACCTCCCTTCAGGTAGTTGTAGACAGCAATGAGGTCTCCCCTGAGCCTTCTCTTGTCCACACTTCCTCCTTGAGTATTTGTAGCCATCTCCTACTCCTCCCATTGCCATGTCTCTATGCTTTGGTCCTTGTACCACGTGAACTTGCAGCAAAGCTGAGGGACAAGAGTCTTAACTCAAGGTTGTTCTGCAGCAGTGTTTGACCACAGAGAAAAGATTCTCAGGCACTTACCTTGGTAAGAGTTGTCTGGACATTCTTCTCTGGGCTGTCTTCTAGAATGAGCTTTCCTTCCCTCATGTTACATCTTTTGGGGAGCAACATTACAATGGCAAACTCAAACCTTTGTTGTCTTTTGTCTCCCGTGTGCCTCTGGCTGCCCACCTTGACAGGTTAGGTGTTTAGTGTTTGGACCATTATGTCTTGTAGGTTTGCCACAAATGCTTTCATGTGCAAATGTGTTGCTAACCTTCTTTCCCACGGGGCTGAAGTTTCAGGACTGGAGTTTGCAGAGGTCTGCATCATAGTTTCCCTGCTGCTGAAAGTGGGAAGGAACAGATGTGGCAACTCCACCTTTTCAGTGATAGTAGCTAGGATGTTTGGAATGAGAATGGCAAGGGCAGCTGCTGTTTCTGGACTCTGGGAGCTGGTGAGTTAAATTACACTGTTGTTCACTTCAGACCAAGTGCTTAGCAGAGACTTTAGATCAGAGACATTGATAAGACTGGAATGTCTTCCCAAACCAAGGGTCTGCTTTGTGTGCTGCCTCCCGAGGGAAGCAGAAGTCTTTCTACAGGAATCCTGTTGTGAGGTAACACTGTGTTGTTCTCTCCCAAGCTCTCTGGATGGAGTGTCACTCCAGTGGAGGTGTGTCTCAGTGGCTGGTGGAATGCAGCCTTTGACACTTTGTCTGGGATAGCAAATGAAGAATTGCCCAACTTCCTGAAAGGATTTCAGGGGTTGTGATGGCTGACTGGGAGGTGTGCCTGCTTTCTGAAAGAGAGCTCTTCAATTTGTGTTTCTGGTGAGCCCTCTGTCCCTGTTGGGTCTCTCTACAGTGCAGAAGCAACTCAGAGAAGCTTCTGTTGTTGGCTGCTCCTGGGGAATTTTTGCCAGTTTGTCTGAGCCTGTGATGGTCCCACACACAGAACATGGTGCAAAGCCTTTCTTGGCATTGGAAGAGCTAACAGCACAGCTCCAGATTTGCTGCCTCATAGTGCCTGTCTTGCTGGTGTCTCATCTGGAAGCTGGATTTTTTGGAAGTTGATCCAGAGGGCCTGAGATGTGATCTGGGCTCTTGAGGATGAAGCTGTTCAGTTTTCTTGGTCAATAATTAATAATGTGAAGTATTTGGAGGATCAAACAGGGTAATGTGCTTTGGGCTGTTGTAGGAGGCAAATAATCTAGGAGGATCTGGGAAAATCCTATTAGAAGTAGCCTGGAGAATCAAAATCTCCCTGGAGGATTAATATGAAACTATTTGGGTCTTGCTCTGCTTAAAAGCTGTGCTTGTCAGCACCTTCAGCTGCGATGGATGTTTACCGTGCTGAGCCTGAAACAAAATAGCTTCACCCCAGTTCTCTTGTAAATAATTGCAAGTGGCAGCAGATCAAGGGAAGTTTTATCCATTCTGCTGATTCTTTCTCTTCAGTGTCCTTCACTGCTCTGCACTTCAGAGCAGAAGGCACATGGCTGACTCTGTTCCTGCCTTCCCTGAAATCGTTCTGGGACGACGCTGCTATTTTGAGACAAAAGCAGGCGGCTGGTTCCCATCCTCAGGCTGAGCTCCATGACCTCAGGGTTACCCTGTGTGGTCAGAAAAGTAATTTCTTCTTTTGGGATGAGTACACAATGTTAATAACTTATTAAAAGCCCAGTTTTGATGACAAAACGTTAGCACACTTGTTTCCGAGCTGCCCTTAAACTCTGATGCAGTTCAGTGCATGCTGGTTTTGAATGTCCTGGCTCTCTGGCCTGAAGAGGGCAGATAATGTTGATAAAGCATCCTGCAGAATTTGCTAGAAAAAGGATGGTTTGGGGGTTGTTTTCCCCTTAAAAATAGTGCAAGGGTTTCCTGGAGGCTCTCCTCTGTTCCCTGTTCTTTCTCTTCTGGGACCTGAGACGTTGCTGAATGAAGCTGCCCGTGGGGAAGGCGCGGACACGTAACTGCTGTCCTGTGCAGTGGTGTGTCACAGGAAGATGGCAGCTAAAGGCATCCAGGCTACAGTTCAGGGGAGTGCTGTGGCATTGCTGTGAATCAGAATGGTTTCTTTCTGGGTGACTTTCTTTTGGTTCTGGGATTCAGTGCTTTTCTGAGTGGAAGAGATGATGCTCTGCCTGTGCTTTCAGGCTTACCTTCAGGTGTGTATTTATGGGGCCTTTTACATGGGCTCTGGAGAGGTCTCTGCACGCTTGGTCTCTTCTTGACCATGACTTCCTCTGTTTGTGAGCACTTAGCAGAGAAATTAATCTTTTCATGTGGCTGGAAGTTGGAGCAGAGGAGGCTCAATTTCCCTGCACAAACCACTTCTGCAAAGCGTGGGTTTTCCCCTTGCTCACACCACATCGTGTTGGGAGGAGATGCGAGCTTCTGGTGGAAGGCTGCTGAGGAACTATCCCAAATTTGTGTTACCTTTAGGAGGGTCTGTATCTGTATCCTGCTAATTCATATATGGCAGATGTGCAGCTTTCATCTCCTTTGGGGTTGAGGCAGGCTTGGGGTAATGTAATCTTGGCCTTGAATTTCAGCAGAGGCTGAATTGCAAGAAGACGACAGATGATCAGTAACAGTCTGAAGGAGGTCTCTGGAGATGGCAGTGCCTGATGGAAACCTGGGGCTGTGTAGGAAGAGCAAGGCTCTTGACAGCTCCATGGCAATATGTTTCTTCTTCATTCTTCTTCTCAGTCCAAAGTACTGGTCTTGCCTTTGTGGTCAGTATGCTGTCCCGCAGCTGAGAGGTGCATCAGCAGTCCCATTTTCCACAGTGATTGGCTTTCTTCATTGTGGGTTGAGAAAGCTGAGGGTTAACATGTGATTGATACATGAATTCTACACCACTTTGGAGGCTAGAAGCTGGTGTAGCAGTTGTCAGGAGACTGGCCTGCTGACCTCATCCATGCAGCCCCTGCCCAGTCACTTCAAAGCTTTGCTGGAGCTCAGAGCCAGTTTCTGCTATGTCATGTGGGAAATCTGCTGCTTCACATCTTGAATTGGCAGTCTGCAGGGCTGCCCTCACAGAGGAAGCACAATGCCAGTGTTCATTAGACCTGTGTCTGAAGTGGGAAGGAAGATGGAGAGCTGGGGTTGTGCCTTCCTGTGTGTTACTAGCTTGAAACTGCAGTTTCAAGAGCAAATCTTTTTTCTGTGGTGAATCTGGTACCAACCCTACCTGAAAAGCATTGTGGCTGGCTGTGGGCTGCAGGTGCCAAAGTTGTAACTAGTAGTGATGGTTTCCTGTTGGTGATTGATGTGGGGAGGTCAAGTCACTCTTGGAGCACTGGTAGCTGTAGTTTCACTGAGCAGACAGAGGTAGAAGCTGCAGGCAACACCTGTGCTGAAAGCACGTCGCAGTGTATCTGTGGTGGCTAATGGGCACAGCAAAGGCCTCTGGTAACAAAGCTCCTTTGCCTTTCCAGTATGATAGGTTATTATTGGCTCCTCTACTGCAGGGTCCCTCATTTCTGCTGCTTTTGGATGTGGTTTCTGGCTTTGGCACTTTTTTTTCTTTTTTTTTAATGAGTATTTGTGTGATGTGGAGGGATGAGTGGTGAGCTGCTTCTGTCAGACCTGGCCCGTTCGGGGCAAGGCCGCTTTGTGCACCATGCTGTGACATGTGAGGCCAAGGGAAGGGAGGCTGTCTCAGGGATTCTCAGTTTCTAATGGTGACCAAGAGAATGGAGGGTTTAGAATAGCATAGCATAGAATAGCATAGAATTAACCAGGTTGGAAAAGACCTTCAAGATCATCAGGTCCAAACTATCACCCAACATCATCTAATCAACTAAACCATGGCACCAAACACCCCATCCACTCACTTCCTAAACACCTCCAGGGATGGTGACCCTACCACCTCCCTGGGCAGCACATTCCAATGGCCAATCACTCTCTCTGTGAAGAATTTCTTCCTCACCTCCAGCCTAAACCTCCCCTGGTACAGCTTGAGACTGTGTCCTCTTGTTCTGGTGCTGCTTGCCTGGGAGAAGAGACCAACCCCCACCTGGCTACCACCTCCCTTCAGATAGTTGTAGACAGCAGAAAGGTCTCCCCTGAGCCTCCTCTTCTCCAGGCTAAACAACCCCAGCTCCCTCAGCCTCTCCTCACAGGGCTGTGCTCAAGGCCTCTCCCCAGCCTCGTTGCCCTTCCCTGGACACATTCAAGTGTCTCAATGTCCTTCTGAAATTGAGGGCCTCAGAACTGGACACAGGACTCAAGGTGTGGCCTAACCAATGCAATGTCCAGGGGCACAATGACTTCCCTGCTCCTGCTGGTCACACTATTTCTGATGCAGGCCAGGATGCCATTGGCCTTCTTGGCCACCTGGGCACACTGCTGGCTCATGTTCAGCTGGCTGTCAACCAGCACCTCCAGGTCCCTTTCTGCCTGGCTGCTCTCCAGCCACTCTGACCCCAGCCTGTAGCTCTTCATGGGGTTGTTGTGGCCAAAGTGCAGCACCTGGCACTTGGACTTGTTGAATGCCATCCTGTTGGACTCTGCCCATCTGTCCAGCCTGTCAAGGTCCCTCTGCAGAGCCCTTCTGCCCTCTAACTGACCAACATCTGCTCCCAGCTTGGTGTCATCTGCAAATTTGCTGGTGACTGTCTCAATCCCCCTATGATGTGGTGACATTCTCTCTACACTTCTGAAGTTGTTCAGAGGACCTTGGCATTCAGAACTAGTTGTGTCTAATCCTTTACAAATTGGCAGTGTGGCAGCTGCCATTTTGGTGGCAGGAGAAGTGTAACAGTAGGAGCCAGAAATTTGACAAGGATTGTATAGGGTTAGCTGCAAATTCAGGAGAGAGGTTTGGGAATCATGGGTTGCTGTTACTGACCCTGTTAGAGGGGAGCATGGGGGAGAGATGGACTGGAAGTAGCTTGACCTCAGTGACAGCAACTAAATGCTTCCTAGTGGCAATCTGGATTTGACAGGGTGCCAACTCTGAGCCTTTGTACTCAATATTGCTTTCTGGGAAAGGGTGCAAAACTTGGCTTGCTATAACTCTGTTTCTGTTCCTCCAGACCAGGGTGCACTTGATGGGGCTCAACCAGGTAGGTAGAACTTTTGTGGCATTAACATTTGGTCCTGTAGATCATGGCATTCCTTTAGCATGACTGTGGCCTGTAGCTGGACTGTCTCAGGGGAGCCCAAACTTTGCTCAGCCTTAGGCTGCACTGGCGACTTGTCAAGAGTCCAAAGGCTGCACAAAATCATTATCTGAGGGCTGCACCTCTGCCTCAGGCCCAGCAGCATCCTCTGAACCAGACTGGGTGAGTGGGCTTTACTTTGGGCACCTTGGGGCTCTTGGTTCTCAGTGTAAATCCTGTTCCTCTGTGGTGGTGGTGGCCTGCTTGGACCGGTTCAGTCTGAACTCAGATTCACCTCATTGTCATCTGTGCTTTGGAAGTTCATCCTAGGATTACTTTCTCTTCCTTCCTATGATCTGGATGTGCTGCTGTGCTCACATGCTAAGCAGCTGGCACTTAAACTGGATTCTCCAAATGAAAGCAGCTGTTACCTCTTTCTTCTCCATCTGGCTGCAGAGACTTTGTGTTACAGCGACTTGTTCCTCCTTCTAGCCTGGAGCTGTGCTAGCCTGCTCTCTGCTTGCTGAGCATTTGTTAATGCTCTCTGGCCTAAGCCTTAAGAATTTGGCTACCAGTGTTTTCACACATCTCAGTGTAAATGAAAACTTCTTTTGGTGTGAAATTCTTTCTGCTGTTTCTGAGCAGCAGGCCTTCACACAGTGCATGGAAATGCTGATCCTCTTTAGGGGGGCTGGTCTCCCCTATTTGTTGTGCCCTCAGGCATCCTCCTGGTTGCCATTGTTTAATCTGACTCTCTAGTGTGTTCTCTGTTGGTTAGAACTGTAGTCACTTGGTAAAGCTTTATGATTCTGGCAGTGTCTGGATATGGGGAATATCTAGATGGAAGATGTCATCTATAGAATAGAATAGAATAGAATTAACCAGGTTGGAAAAGACCTTTGAGATCACTGAGTCCAACCTGCCACCCAACACCATCTAATCAACTAAACCATGGCACCAAGTGCCTCATCCAGTCTCTTCCTAAACACCTCCAGTGATGGTGACTCCACCACCTCCCTGGGCAGCACATTCCAATGGCCAATCACTCTTTCTGTGAGGAACTTCTTCCTAACATCCAGCCTAAACCTCCCCTGGCACAGCTTGAGACTGTGTCCTCTTGTTCTGGTGCTGGTTGCCTGGGAGAAGAGACCAACCCCCACCTGGCTACAACCTCCCTTCAGGTAGTTGTAGACAGCAATAAGGTCTCTCCTGAGCCTCCTCTTCTCCAAGCTAAGCAACCCCAGCTCCCTCAGCCTCTCCTCATAGGGCTTGTGTTCCAAGCCCCTCCCCAGCTTATCACCAACCCCTCCCCAGCTTATCACCAGCCTGTCACCCAACACTATCTAATCAACTCATCCAGTCTCTTCCTAAACACCTCCAGTGATGGTGACTCCACCACCTCCCTGGGCAGCACATTCCAATGGCCAATCACTCTTTCTATGAAGAACTTCTTCCTAACATCCAGCCTAAATCTCCCTTCCCCAGCTTTGTTGCCCTTCTCTGGACACATTCCAGCAACTCAATATCTTTCCTAAATTGAGGGGCCCTGAACTGGATACAGGACATAGCCAGTGCTGAGTCCAAGGGCAGAATGACTTCCCTGCTCTTGCTGTCCACACTATTCCTGATGCAGGCCAGGATGCCCTTGGCCTTCTTGGCCACCTGGGCACACTGCTGGCTCATGTGTTAAAATACTCATGTATGCTCCTTACCCTTCTTGTCCTGAGGGCCTAAATCTTGGGAATTCAACAGGCAGCTACTAGACTTAAACACTGCCCATCTATGTCATAAGCTTGGCAGGAACTTGCAATTACATTAGAGAAGTATTTTGCTGACAGTGGCCCTGATAAACATCCTAAGCTTTGTGAAACTTGTGTGGTAGTGTTCCAAGATTATGTAGTGGTGTCTTCTCCTTGACCCTGAACTCTGTTCCCTTTGCTGCTTTACCAGTAACACTAGCTTGTGGTGGCAAGTTTCATCCATTTGCATGCTCTCAGTGGCAGAGTTCTAGGATATTCCCATTTGAATCCTTCATCAAAGTGGGCCCTCAGCTGAGGGTAACTGGCCAAGATGGGAGTCAGCAGGGTCCCTGGACTACAGTTGTGCTGCCAATGAGTTGTATGACAGCCTCCAATCATGGCCTAAAGGCTAATGAATGTATTTCAGGAGAGACACCTAGCAGGATTTGCAAGGCAAGTGTATGTTTGCCATATTGGTTGCACAGAGTCATTTGATGGAGAGTCCTGTCTCAGGACAGTGTTGCTACCTGGATGTGAATTTGTTCTCTGATATGTTGTTATTGTTGCACAGTTCCATCTGAAACATTAGCCTTGCTGTTTGAATTTCTGCCCTGTTGAAAGCGTGGTCCTGCACCAATGCCTTGGCACCACAGCAGTGACCTTCCTTTGCCTTTGTCCCAGATGTGCACTGGAAATCCTGCTTGTTGAGTGAGGTGTAATACTGAGTTTGGACCTTAAAAACACCATGTTCAGGAGAACTGGCCTGTCCATCAGTGTTACAGGTTAATATCTCTTTGGATGAGCAGCAGTCTTAGCTGGAGAGGCTTTGCATCTTGGCTGCTCCCTCGCTCCTTGGTGTTAAATAAATTAATAAATGGCATCCTGTAGGGAGGTAGTTTAATTCCAGTGCAGCCTGAAAGCATTTTTCATGTGTGGACTTCCTCACAAAGGTGTGCATACTGTTGGGGTGCTCTGTGAGTGCTGAGGGTCTGTAATTGCTTCTTTGGTTTGTTAACTGTTGAGCATTCCCCTTCGGGGAGAGGTGAGAGGCAGCCCCTGAAGCTAAATGATTACTTCATAGTCTATTGTTGTGTTCAGTGGAAGCTTCAGCTGTTCGCAGTTGCAAACAAGGGATGAAAACCTAGATAACAGAAGATATTAATCTTGCAAAGAGAAAAGCTAAATGGTACAAGAGATGGAGCAGCTGGGAGAGGTTACACAAAATTGTTGGAGGCAGCACGGCCACCTGCAGGCAGATTCCTCCTGACAGCCAGGAATGCATGGAAAGGGCTTGAGGTTCTTGTTTATCAGTGGGAACAAGTGATTGTTCAGCTTTGATGCTGAATGTTGAATGTGGTCATGTCTGAAGGAGCCAGACTGACCTGGCAGAGGTCAGGTGGAAACAAGGTTGGTGGGTGGTGGTTGTTTTGAAAGTGTCTGTGTCGGCAGGTTGAGCTTAAGGTGATGAAACAACCCAGCACTCAGTACTGGGCGTGCTGGTTCCTGTGCAGCCTCATTCATTGATTTGGGAGGCAAAATGGGCCTCTCCTTTCACAGTGTCACAGTATAACTAAGGTTGGAAGAGACCCCAAGGATCATCAAGTCCAACCTGTCTCGACAGACCTCACAACTAGACCATGGCACCAAGTGCCATGTCCAGTCTCCCCTTGAACACCTCCAGGGACGGCGACTCCACCACCTCCCTGGGCAGCACATTCCAATGACGAACGACTCGCTCAGTGAAGAACTTTCTCCTCACCTCCAGCCTAAACTTCCCCTGGCACAGCTTGAGACTGCGTCCCCTTGTTCTGGTGCTGGTTGCCTGGGAGAAGAGACCAACCCCTTCCTGGCTACAACCACCTTTCAGGTAGTTGTAGAGGGCAATGAGGTCACCCCTGACCTCATCTCAGTCATCTAGGGGACTACAGATTTCCTTTTGGTGTACTTGTCCCTGGAAGTTCCCCAGGGGCAAAGGGCAGTCTCCCCTTTGGCAGAATCATGGCTTCTCCCTTTTTTCTTTACCAGCAATCTCAGACCTTCTTACCAGGACTGTGTAAATAATGAGGTTCTGGACTTTGCATGGACCCTGCCATAAGCTTTCAAATCATTCCAGGGGAGGGTGTTTGCACTGTGTGGTTCCTGGCATGTGACTTGTCAGGTCTGGGAATCAGTGCCAGGGGACATCAGCTGAAGGTGTGGCCACCCACTGCATGGTGTTGTACTGCAGTTCTTCACAACCAAGGCCTACTTTGATCAAGTTTGCTGGCCCTCAGACCATCCACTCTGGTGTGTAATGCAGCCTCTCAGTTAGCTGAAGGTAGCACCTATTCTGACTTCAGCACAGAGATGTGATCTGAAAAGATCTGTAGTCCTTTCTGACCATTCTCTTTCATCACTACAGAACTCAACAGATTCTCTGATGCTACCATCTCTTCTTGCTGCTCTGGGTGCACAGGACCCTTTGTCATCCAGATGGAGACATACAAGTGGCTGTAGACCTGTGGGAAGAGTCACAACATGCCACATTCTCTGCCCAGGACTTTGTAGCCTGCACCTCTGCTTTATGGACAGCTTACATGCATTAGGCTCAGCTCTAAAGCTCACAGCAAGCTACTGAGAAACTCTGGGCTAGGCAGAGAGTGGGCTACCATGGGATATGCATTGTGGTGTTGGTCTTGTGGCCTGGCTGTGACTGTGTCTGGTTGTTCAGATGAGCCTTGCATCACTCTCTCCTGGTGCTGCATCGCGGGTCGTGCGTCCTCCCCAGTCGCCCCCTAGCTCTGCATGTCAATGTCCCTGCCGCGGCCTCCGCCAGCCCCTCCCGGTCTGCACCAGCGCTGCCTCCGTGGCCACGGCTTCTGTGGAGGGTCTGCCTTCCTGTGCATCAGCAAACTCTGTTTCTTGTCTTGTCTGATGAGTCATTTGAAGAGGGAGCTTGCGAGGGAAGAGTGAAACGCGCAAGTGAGGAGAGAGTCTGTTGTCGGTGTGCAGGCTGGGGGAGGAGAGGGGGAGTGGCACCTCGGGACTGTGCCATTTGCAGCCCCAAGTGCTCATCTCCTACTAACGGGCAGTCTTCCAAGGACCCTTAGGTTTGCTGTTCTGGGGTTCAGAGTGAGGTCTCAGTTGCTGCACAGCAGCTGTAACCAAGAGGTGTTCAAGGGCCAGAGCCCATGCAAAGGTGAGAAGATGCCTGCATGCTCTCAGGATTGTAAGTCAGTGTAGAGAGAAGGAGGTATTTCAATCCTTTCATCTCTACTGGTGCTAGAAAGCAAGTCATCCTTATGGGGATGGATTGGGTGGTGTGCCTGCTAGGGCAGCAGAATTTCCCCCAAACTCCATGTCCAGAAGATTTGTGACCTGGTTCTTGCTTTCTCAGTCTCTCCACTCCCCTAGCATGTCTGCTAAACTTGTCCGTGTCCATCCGCTCGGGCTTTGTCCATGGCTCTGAGAGCTCTGCTGGCACAAGTCCACTGATGTGTGAAGACTTGCTTTGGGGAAAGCTTGGCTTGTTGCCTCAACTGGTGGCTGGGAGTGTCCTCCCCAGGATGAGGCTGCTTTATCAGTTACTTGGGTCCGTTGCGGTGAGAAGCATTTTCTGCTGGGTTTTTACACAGAGTGCTTTGTTGTTCTGCACTTTGCAGCCCCTTCCAGCTCAGGCTGGAAAAATCTGTGGATGGAAAAGCTAGGAAACAGTGAACAGCTTGTTCTGCAATCCTCCTGGAGAATCCAGCGGCCCTGCTTGGTCCATCTGTGGAAGAGGCTTATGATGATGCTTGCTTCCTGTATCTGGGATGTGGCTGGGTCTGCCCTGTTTCTGGAAATTTCTTGGTTTCCAGGGTAGAGCATGAAATGGCTTTGTTCTGCATGCAGGATTAAGCGCCAAGTGAAGCAAGAATCAAACCAGATCACAAGCAGTTAGTCTGGGACTGTGTGCAGGATGGAAGGAGTGGTTATTGTGCCTCTGAGGGGCAGTTTTCCCTCTCCCTCCCTGGGAACAGGGGCATCAAGAGCAGTGCCCAGGGGCAGCATTGCAGGATTAATGCTTTGAGCACTCTGCTTTGTGTTTGAGGCCTCCACCCCTACGTGCCTCATGGCATCCCGGCTTCCAATCCCTCCTCTTCATTCAAGGCTGGAGCATGGGCTCTGCTCTCCGTTCATGTGGTTGACTTGCCAGGCCCTTGGTGTTGAGGCTTTTGCTTCCATACCAGGCCTGTGGTAATTCTACTGAAACTGAGGTTCGGCTTGGCTGGTGGCTTTGGCAATCCGGAGTTCTGCCTTGTTGTGGCGGTTTCCCCTTCTCTGTTGACCCCTTGCTGCCAAGACCACGGTGTAGTCTTTCAAGTCCATGTAATCTCTGGCATTTCATCTGCAGGTGATGACAAATATGGAAGGAAAGTGATCTTGTTCAGTGCCTGCCGGATGCCCCCTAGCCATCAGCTGGATCACGTCAAACTGCTGGGGTAAGTGGTGTCTTAGGAGGCTGCAGTTAACTTCCAGAGACTGATAGAATGCCAGGGCACTGTGTTCCCAGGACTAAGTCACAGTATCACAGTGTCACAGTATTGCCAAGGTTGGGAGTGACCTCGAGGATCATCGAGTCCAACCTGACACCACAAACCTCATGACTAGACCATGGCACCAAGAGCCACGTCTCCTCTTGAACTCCTCCAGGGATGGTGACTCCACCACCTCCCTGGGCAGCACATTCCAATGACAAATGACTCACTCGGTGAAGAACTTTCTCCTCACCTCTAGCCTAAACTTCCCCTGGCACAGCTTGAGACTGTGTCCTCTTGTTCTGGTGCTTGTTGCCTGGGAGAAGAGACCAACCCCTTCCTGGCTACAACCACCTTTCAGGTAGTTGTAGAGGGCAATGAGGTCCCCCCTGAGCCTCCTCTTCTCCAGGCTAAACAATCCCAGCTCTATCTGCAGTAGCTTCTTTATCTGGACATGTCCTCCAGAGTGGCTACCTCCATTGCCGGGGAAGCAAATCCTCTGTTACGGCACACAAAGAGGTGTCCCGAAGGGTGAAGGAGCCTCTCTGTGTCAGAGGATGAAATCAGCGGGTGTCTCTCCTCAGGTACCTGAAATTCACACTGGACCAGTATGTGGAGAGTGATTACACACTGGTGTACCTGCACCACGGCCTCACCAGTGAGAACAAACCATCCCTGAGCTGGCTGCGGGACGCCTACAGGGAGTTCGATCGCAAGTGAGTAAGGCCGCAGCGAGCAAGGATGTAACACGCTGCTCTGCAGGCTAACACAGAGGAGCTTCCCCAGACCCTGTGCAGCTCGGTGGTCATAATTTGCTATCCCTTTTTTGTGCTCCTTTTGGAGGTGGGTTGTTGTTTCATGGAGGCTGAGCCATGGGGCAAACAGCTCCTTCTGTAGCTACATCCTCCAGGCGAGCGGCAAAACCGGGATCCAGCGCAAGGGTGTCAGCCCCGTTGTGCAATTGTTGCTTCCTGGTGAGGCTATTCACCGCTTCTGGGTCAATCTTGGAATACACTGAAGTGTGCCCTTAGGCTGATGAGTGGCCTGACACAGCTATGAAGTATGGGAGAGGAAGGCCATGGGTACTGGGGAGTGATGAGGCTCAATGCAAAAGGAATGGAGCACCCAGAGTGCCTTATGGAAAGGTCGATTCCTCTGCTTAAAGTGCAGCTCATCTTTACTTACCTTCTCTTGGCAGGTACAAGAAGAACATCAAAGCCTTATATATTGTGCACCCAACTATGTTCATCAAGACCCTGCTGATTCTTTTCAAGCCTCTGATCAGGTAGGAAGCACTGTCTGAGGCTCACCCACAACCTCACACTGCAGGGTTACTCTTGGTAGGGTACAAGCTGAGGCCAGGTTGCCTAACCTACCCTGGGAGTCTCTCACCTTATGCTGTCTCCTCCTGTTTCTGAGCCCAGAAATACTCTTGACATAAGAAACACTGCTTTAGAGCTGCAAACACTGCAGGTTGCTGTGCTGCTCTCTTTCTCTCCAGCCAAGCAGAAGTAAAGGTTGCAGGCTCTGCTAAAAGTGCAAAAGGAAGCGAGAGCATCAGTCTAAAGTACATTTAATTCATTGTGTTGATGCTGAAATCCTAACTCTGAAATAACTGAACCCAAAGCTTTCTCCAGCCTGCTGTTGGACTTAGGAAGGAGAAATCCACTGTTTTAGGGAGCCTGCTGCTTCTGGAGCTCCTAATGTGACTTGGAAAATCTTGTCCTCTCTTGGTGAAATACACAGAGCTGCAGAGCTGCGTGGGCTCAGCCATACCTGCTGCTTTGGCCCATTGATGTCTCCTGCAGATCTCTGCTCTCCTTACCTGTTAGAAGTCTGTTCTGATGCTGCATTTCCTGATTTCTCACATTCCTGCTCTCCTTTTGTGTTTCAGCTTTAAGTTTGGACGGAAGATCTTTTATGTGAACTTCCTTAGTGAGCTGGAGGAGTATGTGAAGCTCGAACAGCTGGGGATCCCAAGTCAAGTGCTGAAGTGAGACTGGTGCCTGTGTCCCATTTGCTTAGGGCTCTGTGAGAGGGGGCTTTTCTGCAGGAATAGCAAGGGGAGAAAGAGATTATTCTACTCCAGCAGTGGTTTTGTAGGGAGTGGTGACAAGTTGCCTTAAAGACTATTATTTCTTTCGATGCTCCTTCCTGTCCTTGGCCTCAGTGCTCAGTTCTGTCCTTTAGTTAAAAGTCCTCCTCCAATGGAGCATACATCCTGCCTCTTCCACTCACCCCTCAGGGGCTTTCTGCAAGCTGCTGACCTTAGGCACCAAGACCTCGAGGTCAGTGTTACCTGCTCTGTCTGGGCATCTGCTTTGCTCACTCTGCACAATTCAGCTTCTCTTTGGGTCTTCCCATTCTTGGTCTTAGCAGATTGGTTCCCTGTCCCTCACACACACATGTAATTGTCTCATCACAAGCAGTGCAGTAGCCCACACTGTCCTTTGTCCTCAGCCCTTCCAGCTCCTGATTCCAGATAGATATTCCTTTCTCTCTGCTTTTTTCTGGCAGATGTTTCAGATGTTTGTTCTTGTTGCCCCTGTACTTCAGAGTGGCCTGTCCTGTCTTTGCACAGATGGGGACTCGACTGTGCTGGGCTCAGAATTGATACCAGTGGGTGTGCAGTGGGTCATGTGCAGTGTTGGGTTGATGCTATTTCATGAGGTAGGTTTTTACTGGTCTGTGTTTTGCTCCAGGTATGATGAATATCTGAGATCCCTCCAGAAACCTTCACAAGTGCCCCAGAAGCCAACACCCCCACGCCCACCACTGCCAAACCAGCAGTTTGGAGTCTCGCTCCAGCAGTGAGTGTCTCTGGATTGTGTTGCTTTTGCCCTGGCTTGATTGATATGAGGTCACTGCATTTATAACTGCACAGCAGCAAATGTGGCTGTAAAACATCTTGCACCTCACACTGCCTGCAAAGCTTTAATCATTCTTCCAAGGAGCTCTGCACTCATGTCCAGTTCCTGACTCAGTTTGGATCCACCCTCTTGATCCCCTGCTTACCTAAATGAGGAGGAGATTGTTTCTGCAGCTGCAGGTCACAAAGAGACCAGCAAAATAAGGGCCATGGAGACAGCTTTGTGCCACTAGAAATTGCCTTTAAGCAAAGCAAGTCTGTAGGAGGTTGATGGAGGTGTCTTTAGGGTTGTGCTTTAGGGTTCTGATTGAGCACTCCTGCAGACCTGTGTCTTACTTTTTACCCATATCATAAACTGTATGTCAAAAGCATTTCTATTCACCCTTGTAACAATTCCCACCCCCCCCTGCTGCATGGTGACAGAGGCAAACACAGACACTGCTAAGGGCCAGGTGTTGAAGGTATTTTTAACTGAGTGTTTTTGGTTTTTGGGGGAGGGGTGGTGGGTTTTTCCTCAAGGAATGAGGAGGAACCTCAACCCTGGCAGCCATTGGGTTGATATATCCTCTGTTACTGGAGTGGGGTGGATAACTTACCCCATATATTCTTCTCTTGTATATCAGCTTTGTACCCTTGCACCTATGGGAAAGAAAAAGGAAGCTTAACCCTTTTCACCCCATTCATAACTAGCAGCCTGGCCTTCTGTGACCCCTTTGCCCTGCTATCTACAAGCTATAATCTTTGCAGAAGACAGAAGGATTCCTGTGATGTAATAATGAGGTCATGTTTGCTCCAGTGATTGATGTAGCATGATGGGTGAAGAGGAGAGAAGGCTGGAGTAATGGCTGAGACAGGCCCTGGGAGAGCAAGATCCTATGTGGCAGAGCTTCTGTGGGCAACTTCAAGACTCGGGGGCTGCCTGCAGGGCAGGGAGGCTCAGTCATTTGTAACCTTTTGTCCTTTCTCACAGCCTCAGGGAGAGGAGCCCTGATCAGTCTCCTGTGCCCCTGGTGATCAGAGACACCATCGCTCACTTGCAGCAGCACGGTAAGCGTTCAGCGACGAGGGATGCAGCCCCTCTTAATTCCATGTCAGTAGCCTCTCTTCCACCTAAGTTCTCATCCAGTCTGTGGTAAGATAAAGAAGAGCAGTCTGGAATAAGGTGTAAAGGCCTGAACTAGGTGAGTTAGCTTTCAAGAGGGCTTGTGCAGGCCTTAGGAGACCTCATTTCTCCAGTGGTCCATACTCTCACTTGTCTAAGAGTAGCAAAAGTGCTCCTTGTATCCTTTGCCTGGTATTGGAAGCAGGAAGCAGTGCCATATTCTGAGAAAGAGACTTGTTGATCTCTGTCTGAATGCCCTCCAGCTTGGATTTATGATTGTGAAGACCATTTGAGAGGCTGTCACATGGCTGATCTTTGTTCTCCATCTGCTCCACCTTCACAGCTCTTACCACGGAGGGGATTTTCAGGAGATCAGCCAATACACAGGTTGTCAGGGAGGTGCAGCAGAAATACAACACAGGTAAGTGCTCAGACCCATCAGAGCCCCTCTCATTCCCCAGAGGTTGCTGTCCATCTGGAACTGTGTTGGAACTAATCCACCATGGCTCTTCTCTTTCACTGCTGGGCCTCTAGGTGTGGCCCTGTCAGCCTGAGCTGCAAGGGAGAAGCATCTGATACCTCTGCTGTGTGTAAAGCACATTCCTTCCCACTCACCTGCTCCTCACTGCCCTTTTCCTTCCTGAAAACATGCCCAGGATGGCATATCCATTTTAGTCAGGTTATACTGGAAGGGCTGAAGATGACCAGGAAGAAGTTGGTCATCCCTTTCATTTGATGACTTCCAAAGATGTAGTGCTGGACTCAGCAGTGCTTTGCATGAGCTTTTGGGACACATTTTACCACTCTGCTAGAAGATGTGCTGCTTCAGTAGTCTATCACCCAACACCTCATGACTAAACCATGGCACCAAGTGCCACGTCCAATCCCCTCTTGAACACCTCCAGGCATGGGGACTCCACCACCTCCCTGGGCAGCACATTCCAATGATGAATGACTCTCTTGGTGAAGAACTTTCTCCTCACCTCCAGCCTAAACATCCCCTGGTACAGCTTGAGACTGTGTCCTCTTGTTCTGGTGCTGGTAGCTCCCTCGGCCTCTCCTCACAGGGCTGTGCTCAAGGCCTCTCCCCAGCCTCATTGCCCTTCTCTGGACACCTTCAAGTGTCTCGATGTCCTTCTTAAACTGAGGGGCCCAGAACTGGACACAGGACTCAAGGTGTGGCCTAACCAGTGCTGAGTCCAGGAGCAGAATGACCTCCCTGCTCCTGCTGGCCACACCATTTCTGCATTGTGCCCACCAGTCTTTGTCTGGAGGGAGGACTTGCTTTGGCTAGTGAGCACTGAGTCTCTGCTCTACTGTCTCAGGTGTGCCTGTAGATTTCCAGCAGTATGAAGATGTCCACCTCCCTGCTGTGATTCTCAAGACCTTCCTGAGAGAGCTACCTGAGCCTCTTCTCACTTTTGACCTCTACAGCCATGTTGTCAGCTTCCAGGGTGAGTTCTCACAAGTTTGCTACTCCCTGAACGTTGCACTGGCCAAGGGCAAAGCTGTCTTGGGAGTGGGGACCAGTCCTGCATGGGACAGCCTGTGACTGCAAACAGGTCTTTCATCAGGGTGGGTGCTGGGAGTTCCTCATGGAGCTGCTTGTGCTGTCTCTTGACTTTCAGACGTGGAGGAGGTGAATCGCGTGGACGTTGTCCGCAAAGCACTCCAGGCTCTGCCGGAAGAAAACTACCAAGTGCTCCATTTACTGACAGCCTTTCTGGTGCAGGTGAGCTGCTCCCAAGGTGGGCAGTCATACTCAGTTCAGTTGCCAGGGCCTTGCATCAGCTTTTTAGCTGCCTGCTCTCTCTTTTCCTTTGAGAGCAAATTAGTCTCAAGCTAGGAAATATCCTTTAACTTCTGTTCTTGTCCTGTGAAGAATGATCATGACCAGCCAGCTAAGCAGTTGCTTCTCATAACACTGAGAGGTGCAGGCAAGCATTAAGCCTGTGTGGTCTGTGCCAGGGGAGCTGAAGGCAGCCCAGGCTGGAAATACCTGGCTGCAGAATATCTGAGTAGAAGATTAGACTAGAAGAGGGGTCTCAGATCCACCCTACAGAGCTTTCTGCTTCCAGGGAAGCCACTGCTAGTCTCTTCTAGCAAGAGGGAAGATCATCTTGTGTTGAGTGGTGATCTGGACTCTAGAGAGATTGTCTGACAGTGGGCTTATTGTTAGGATATGGCCTGATGGTTTAAGTGTAGTGGCAAATGTGTTTCTGGCATTGGACTTTCAGCTTCTATTCTGCCATCTGCCCTTGGGGAGTCTCTCACCTCTGCCTTTGGGGAGGGTAGAGGGCAGCAGCTGCTTTGTTCTGTGGGATTCACAGTGGTCTCTTTTTCCTTCCCACATAGGTATCTGCTCACAGTGACAGAAACAAGATGACAAACACCAACCTGGCAGTTGTGTTTGGCCCAAATCTGCTGTGGGCCAAAGATGTGGCCATCACCCTAAAAGCCATCAACCCCATCAATACCTTTACCAAGTTCCTGCTGGACCACCAGAAGGAGCTATTTGAGGGTGTGGAAGCCTGAATCCAGGCCAGCCCACACCAGCACACTGTGCCCACCTTCCCACTTTCTTTCCCACCTCGTCTTGGAGCTGTGACCAAGCTGTCTCCAGTGCAAAGGGACCATTGATCCTCTGGGTGATGAGCAGAGTGAGGGCTGTGGAGATGGTGGAGAAAGCATGTAAATAAGCAAGCAGGGGACCTGCTGCTCCTGATGGGGATGGGAGCTGGCCTCCCAGCTGCTGAGTGGAGTCCTAACCCACCTGCCAGTCTGTACAGCTCCTCCAGGGCTCATCACCAGTCTACTGCCCTATCAGATGACCTGCCTTCCTTTCCTTCTTCCCTTACATGCAGTTTTCCTGTCCTCCTGGTCCCTTCCCCAGCAGAGAGATTTTTAATTTAAGCTCCCAGTAGCCCCAGGTCCCCCCTCGTGCCTCAGCTGGGCTGCCTGGGCTGGGGCAGGCTTGTTGGGTTTTGTGGCAGAGATGTTCTTGCTGTGAGTGCCATCTCAGCACTGAATATGCATCTTGCCTTTCCCCAGAGGCACCTGAAGCTGGGAAGGGAGCCAGGCAGCCCTTGTGCCTCAGGTAGCAGCGTGCCCTACACTTGCAAACACCACTCCAGACACCGTGGGTTTGGCAGGCAAGTGAAGGACAGGTTCCTGGCACGTGGGCTGGGTGAGCTGTCAGGCTCCAAAATAAGGAAGCTGCATTTAGCCCAAACCCCTCTGGAGCCACCCACTCCATAGAGTGTTCACTGTTTGCTGGGGTGTTGTGGGAGAGGTGCCTCTTACAGTTACCCAGCCCAGGTGTGTTTGTCCTTCTAGCAGCATTTTCAGCCCAGCTGGGAAGGTTCATGCCAGAGCTGGCTGTGTGTGGGGGACTGGCTAGGGCTCTTTGCCTGCTGGTGAGTCTGAAGGGCAAGGAGCACAAGTGCCCTGGTGGCACTGAGCTGCTGAACGCTGAGGGTCACTGCCTTTGCCTGCAGCAGCAGCACCAGGCCTCCTCTGCTCTGTCAGGCATGTGGATCTGTGCTGACTGGCACAGACTGCCTTGGCCAGCTGTCTTTCCCCAGCACAGGGTAATGGAGAGCATGGCCTTGAGGGAGAGCCTAGGGACTGAGGCTAACCCTGAGTGCAGCAGCCCTGGATTACACATTTTTACCCAGCTGCTGAGCACTCATGTGCCAAAGCTGTGAAGGAACAGCTGCTCCATGCCAAGGGCCTTTGGTTCATGCCTTCCTTCCATCCTGCCGTGGAAGCCTAGTCAGATGCATCCTCTAATGCCCTGGGCATGACTGGAGATACCAAGATGTCTGCAAGGCACAGTAAGAGCAGGGTGGGCCCAGCACCTTCCCAGAGCAGCTGCTGTATTGTTAGGGCATCACTGCTGGGTTTGAGCTGCAGCATTCCTGTTGCCTAGCTAAGAGATCCTTCACTGTAGCCTGGGCCTGGCAGGGTGTTGGCAGGGAGCTTCTAGCCTTACTTCGCTGTTGTGTTCTATCTCTGTATCCTGTGCCCTGTGTGCCTGGGCCAGGCCTCCCCTGCCATACCTGGCCACAGGGACAAATCTTTTGGACCAAGCAGAACTACTTTTTAAAAAGCTACTGGATGCTAAGTAGAATTTGCTGTTTCTTGGCATTTTAGCCTGCCTTTAAACATTGACCAGAGGTCGGTGCCTGAGTTGTAATCAAAAGAGGTGGCATCTGCTGCAGGAGCTCCAGAAATCCCTCTGCTGAGCTGTGGAGTGGGGGTGGGTGTGAACATAGGCAGCTCTGTGGGGCAGCACAGGTCCAGCCAGCTGGCTTGGAGGAGGCACACCAACGTGTGAGTGGGAAGGGTGAGCAAGAAATTGAGCATTACTAAGACTGGAGCACAAGATGTTCCAGGAGAGGGCTGGGTCTGATCCCTTGTAGATACTGGGGAACTTGCCCTATGGAGGCTTCAAGGTTGCTTTGTCTCCCTCTTCCAAAAGCTGGAGTCTTCCCTCTTTGTCCAGGAAGTGAATTGTTTCAGCCTGAACAATTCACAGCAGTAATGTTTTGGAGCTCCTGATTCACCTGTGATCTCTGCTAGACTGAGATAGCAGGGCTGATGTGTTGTGGATGAGTAATCTGGGATGGACAGCGTGGAGAGAGATGTACTTGCAGCAGTTTGTTTTAAGAGGCAAGCCTGGGAGGAGCATGGAGGCTGAGGGAGCCCAGTGCAGCCTCTCTTTCCCAGCAGGCAGCCTGCTCTGTAGGCCTCAGTATGGAGAGGGGGTGAGGGGGGCACTCTGTGCTCTGCTGCATCTAACACTGGCCTTGCTGGAAGAAAGGCAGGCCCAGCTAACTCCTCCTGGGACAAAACAAGCCTTAGGGTGGCAACTAGGAATGGCAAGTACCTGTCTGTGGGCTGTGAGTTCTTGGCCCCGTGTGCAGCCCCAGGCCCCTGGGGCAGGTGGTGGCATGTTCCAGCCCTGCAGAGCAGCAGGGACTGCTCCCTGCCCTCCACCAGCAGAGCAGTGCTGGGGGAGCTTAGCTCCTCTGCAGAGGGAGAGCAGGGCTTGCTGCAAGTGTCCCTCTTCTAGCTGGAGTTTTTTTCAGTGGGTGCTTTGGGGTTTTTACCTTTTGGTTTTGTTTTTCTAGTGATTTTTAAAATAGTCTGGGTTTTGGTTTTGTTTTGTTTTGTTTTGTTTGTAAGCAAAATGGAGCCTGGTGTTATGCCCTGCAGGCAGGGATAAAAGCCTGCTCCACTTCAGTGCCTGTGGGGAGCAGATCTGGAGGGTGTTCAGGAAGCTGCTACTGCTCATAGTGGGAAAGTGCTTTCAAAACCTGGAAGGGACCCAGTGTAAATGTACCCTTTCCTCTGCTACTCCTCATGCTGGAGCTGCTGGGGCCCTGGAGCCAGCACAGTCACCAGGGTTGCTTTTGCTTCTGCAATCTGCTCTTCTGAACACCTTGTACTGAAATATCCCTCCTGTGACTTCTGCAAGGAACAGGCCTGGGCCTGCCAGCAGCCTGTGCTGGGTGGGTGGCCGCCAGAGCCTGCATCTGCCTGCCCAGGGGGTTTAATTCCCTCCTCAGCTGGTCAGCCTCCTCGCACGGCAGGGCGCTGGCTGGGCTCAGTCTCTCTGCCGAGTATAGGGGTTGGGGAGCAGTATCTGATTAGGGTGTTGGTCTTCTCCTTGCTGTAGAGCTGCCCAAGGGTCTCTTCCTCGGCTCATCTTTCAGGTTAGCTGATAGCCATTCTTCCTGTGGAGGTACTTCAAATGGGCTGCAACCCGCTGCTTTTTAGCACCTAGGCCATTCCCCTCCGCTAAGCCTCCTGCCATCTTAATGGCCTCTGATGGCTCCCTGGCCCAGCTCTGTACTGACTCCAGAGCTGTTGGGTGGTGCAGGGGGGGCTGGGGCCATCTGGATGCTTTGTGGCAATGTTTGCTAATTTGAGAGAAAGCTGAGGGCCCATTTGGTCCCTGATTCCTCTTTTAAGCATGGGGGCTCCTGTGCAAAACTGTTGGCTTTGTGTTTGTTGCTGATGTCCCCTGCCTTATTTTCTGTTGATGGTGATGAGGTGCAGGGCCGGGGTTTTCACGGTTCACACGGTTTGTTTCCTTCTAATCTGCACCAATCTCGTATTTCACAGTTTGCACTTTTTGTATTTCAATTAAAATCACAATGTAATCCCAGCTCCAAGTGTGTCTGTCAAGTGGCAGCAGCTGTGGCACTTGCAGCAGCAGCAGCAGAAGTGAGGCCAGCTATGCTGCCAGCCACAGCCATGCAGCGAGGGAGGAAAGTGAGTGCAAAATGCCTCTTCTGTAGTAACTCTGAGAAGAAAGACTCACCTGCAGGAGCCTCAGGCTGCAACCAGAATGCGAACAAAAATGAAGTATTGCAGGTATGGCTCTTTCCTGGACAGGGCTGGGCTTCCATGTTACCATCTCCCTCTCATGATGAGCAGCCTGTCTAGGATGGCGCTTTCCCAGAGGAGGCCCCAGGCAGCTGCACAAGTTATGGCATCACCAGGTGCCCAGTGGGAGCCACCTGCAGGTTCCCCAGTTAGGATTTTGGTATTCCTGTAGCCAAGCTATGTGTGCCACAGAGGTCTGCAACTTCTCATCTCACCTTAGGGGATAGCTGACTCCTCACTGGGGCCTCTACACTGCACCAGGAGATCCATGTGCAGTTCACTACCTTTCCCTAAAGACTGTAGTCTGCTGGTCACATCACTAAGCTTTTTGGCCATTAGAAAGGCTGTTCCATGCACAGTGATTGCTACAATGCAGTTGTAGAACCCAGCAGTGGGTGAGTGAAAAGGAGTTAGAACGGAGAAGTGCTGGAGCTAAAAGCTTCACCATCAGGCCATAGCCTGAGCCCTGGCTCCTGGCCTTACTGCCTGGCTGATGTGTTCATGCTGATGTGAACAGCTGCACTTCTGAAACTTTCTGCTGCTTTCCAGTTTTTTCTTGCTGATGAGCTGTTAAATGAAGGGTTTCCCAGTGTTGCCAGTTCTCCCACACACTGACAGTGTTGGAGGTGTGACAAGCTGTCAGCCACATACCAGAAGGCAGAGGTATTCCTGGCAGCTGCTCACAGGTAATGCTTTGCATGTGGTCCTTGTAGCTGGAGTTGTGATTCACCTGCTGCAATTCACTGCACAGCCCTTCAGTTCAAGAGCTGAGGTGTTTGCTGCTTCTTTCTCTGGTGCTTTTTCACATGAATGGTGCTTTTGGCTATAGGCTGTGATTTTCCAGCTCTTGGACTGTGTTGGCCCCCTGCAATGGGACCAGTATGGTTAACATGCTGACTATACAGCAGTCTCTCAAACCTCCTCTGAGTGCAGCAGTTGGTCCCATCTCTGGGCCTGGTCAGTGACTCACCACTGCCAGGGCTGTGCTGTGGCAGTACCTCCTCTGGCCTCACAGAAGCTCAGGAGCAGGTGGGGTTGTTCCTGCCCAGGTGCTGTCCTTGGCAGGACATACACTAAATGCAGACAGATGGACAGTGCTTTACACAGTGTGAACACCACTACAGCTGTGTGTAGCTGACCCCTTGACTCTGAAACCATCTCCATAAGTACATACAACAGGCTGACAAGTGTCTGTTTGTGACCTTGGTTATTAATCATCCATTTGTGACTTCACTTTGTTGCTTACTTGCTGATGGATGAATCCCTTGGTTCTGCTGGTGACGTGGTGAAGAGAGTGGATAGTGCAGACCCCTAGCATGGCCCAGATCCCACAGAACAGTCTGAGTAAGTTTGCCAGCAGTTGCTCTCTAAGTGCATAAAATGACTCTCATAAATGCACAAACACACACACTTCATGCAGACAGATCACATCTCTAAGTCTGCAGTGGGATACTCGGTTTACTGTGTTAGCTCCTGAAGAAAAGATTAAGGGAATATTGCTTTTAACAGTTACTTTTGTTCCCCAAGCTGCAGTGTCACTTCATAGATGCTTCTGATGTACCCACCTGGTGGATGTGGGGAGGCCTTGTGGATGTAGTCTACCTGGACTTCAGCAAGGCCTTTGACACTGTCCCCCACAGCAGACTCCTGGCCAAGCTGTCAGCTCGTGGCTTGGACGGGAGCACACTGCGATGGGTTAGGAACTGGCTGGAGGGCCGAGCCCAGAGAGTGGTGGTGAATGGTGCCACAGCCAGCTGGCAGCCAGGCACTAGTGGTGTGCCCCAGGGACCAATGCTGGGCCCCATCCTCTTTAACATCTTTATTAATGATCTGGATGAGGGCATTGAGTCCATCATCAGTAAATTTGCGGATGACACCAAGCTGGGAGCAGGAGTTGATCTGCTGGAGGGTAGAGAGGCTCTGCAGAGGGACCTCGACAGGCTGGACAGATGGGCAGAGTCCAAGGGCATGAGATTGAACACATCCAAGTGCCAGGTTCTGCACATTTGCCACAGCAACTCCATGCAGTGCTACAGGCTGGGGTCCACCCCAGGACCTGGGGGTGCTGGTTGATGATAGGCTGAGCATGAGCCTGCAGTGTGCCCAGGGAGCCAGAAGGGCCAATGGCATCCTGGCCTGCATCAGGAACAGTGTGGCCAGCAGGAACAGGGAGGTCATTCTGCCCCTGTACACTGCACTGGTTAGGCCACACCTTGAGTCCTGTGTCCAGTTCTGGGCCCCTCAGTTTAGGAAGGAGGTTGACTTGCTGGAATGAGTCCAGAGAAGGGCAACAAAGTTGGTGAGGAGTTTGGAACACAAGCTCTATGAGGAGAGGCTGAGGGAGCTGGGGTTGCTTAGCCTGGAGGAGACTCAGGGGTGACCTTATTGCTCTCTACAACTTCCTGAAGGGAGGCTGTAGGCAGGCAGAGGTTGGTCTCTTCTCCCAGGCAACCAGCACCAGAACATGAGGACACAGTCTCAGACTGCACCAGGGGAGGTTTAGGCTGGAGGTTAGGAGGAAGTTCTTCACAGAGAGAGTGATTGCCCATTGGAATGGGCTGCCTGGGGAGGTGGTGGAGTCACCATCATTGGAGGAGACTTGATAGGGTGCTTGGTGCCATGGGTTAGTTGATTAGGTGGTGTTGGATTATGGGTTGGACTCAATGATCTTGAAGGTCTCTTCCAACATGGTCCATTCCATTCCATTCCATTCCATTCCATTCCATTCCATTCCATTCCATTCCATTCCATTCCATTCCATTCCACACAGTCATTTTGATTTTTCTCCCTGTATGCTTCCTCTTAAATCAGCAATTGTTACACATGGTGACATCTGTCTTGTCCCCTTTCAAGGGAAGGTGTTGGCACTGTGTGCCCAACAGGGTTAACTTCAAGCAGTACTAGAATACAGCTGCTATTAGAGAGGCATGAACTACTTGCTGCAAGCAGCATGCTCTTTCCCCAGCTGGGATACCCACGCTGGTTCTTTCCACATCTCACTCATCTCTCTTACCAGATCAGTTAAGCATGTGGTAGCCACCAAGTGTAATGCAAATTCTCCTGGTGGTCTACTGAATTTTTTGTCTCCTTTTCTCACTCTTTTCTTTTGGTGACAAGTCAGTATTTCAGCTGGGACAGGACATCCAGGTAACTCACATTCACAAATTACTGGGCTGGGGGGAATTCATCAGGGCCAAACACTCAGTGAATGTTCCCCTTGCCTGTCTTTGGGACCAGGCAGACACCTGTTAAGTCTCATCCTCGCTCTCCTTCTTGCAGGATCCTGCTGACTACTCCACCTGTAGCACACCCCTCTGATGGAGGCAGCAACCTGCTCCATCCTGCACTCGCGGACAGGCAGCTCTCCACCACCCTGCTTCCTGGAGGGAGGGATTGAGAGGTCAGCACTGTCCCAGACCTGTCAGCACAGGTGCAGAAAAGCACAAAGCATTGCTTACATAAAAGTTTTATTGGAAATTCTTTGAATACTTGAAGTACAGTGGAGACTGTTTCCAAAACAATACAATTTAGGAGCCTTGCCCTTCACCCAAAGTATCTGTAAATCAGCAGCTAAATCCATCCATCCATCCATCCACACTGTCCTCAATATAGCATCGAGCAGACAGCTGCTAAAACAAAGAGCCTTCAGAGCACAGCCTGGGGCAGGCCACAGCAGCAGCCAGATCTTTCCTGAAGTTGAGCATTTGTGCCATGGTCAGGGAACTCGGAGCCTAGATGTAGCAACTACGTGTTGAACCTGAGGAATGTCCAGGAAAGAGGCACATAACTCAGCCCTAGAGAGTCTCTTTATTGCTGTGGCCATCCAGCTCAACACTAGTAGCTTATATAGGCAAGTTTCCAGCCTTGTGTAGGAGAGAACTGTGCCACGCTGGCCTCCTGCCTTACCCTGTGGGAGCTGTAGGCATGTGAGGAACTGCATTAACAAATGCACAAGCATTTGGCTCAGGGGACCTTCCAGACAGGATTAGCAAGACTGGCATGATTTCTGCCAGCTCCACAGCTTCTCAGCCTGAGAAGAACACAGCGGCAGCAGTGGCTAGATGAAGTTCAACACACTGTGTTCACGGAGAAGAGCAGCCTAGGATTCAGCACTTCACCACAGCTCTGCTGCTTTGCAGCCCACAGAGTGCCAGTTGCCCAAGCCCAGCCTGTGTGTTAAGAGGTGATGGTGACCACCTGTCTGTGAGCTATTCCCTACAAGGTGACAGAAACCAACTTCCTAAGCAGAGGTGCCCCATTCCTTCCTTGTGTTCCTGCACCCTTCTGCAGCCCTTTCCACCTGTAAAAGAAGGTGGCTTTGGGCATCAAGTAACTGTAAAGTCTGTGTAAGCTAGGCCCTCTTGTGAGCTATTTGTCTTGGAAGCTTTCTTTAATGTTTGTGCATCTTGCAAGGACTAAGCAGTTTCTGTTATCAGGTTGCCTGGAAGCTGAAAGGGTTGAATAAGCTTAAAAGGTTCTGGTGGGAACCTGCTCCTCAACAAAGCTCTCAGCTGGAGTTTTTGAGCTCACATAGCTTCCCATCAAACACAGCACCTGACAAAGAGGCTGGTAAAGCTCAAAGCACTGTGTTGCTCTACTGTGAACTTGGTTCCTTGCTCTTGCACTGGCAGAGGAAAAGTGTTCCAGAGAGGCGGTGGTGCTCTCTCATCAGCTGCTGGCCATCTCAACTGAAAAGTCAGCTAAGCTGAAGAAGCTGCCACATTGCACTACCTGGAAGGCTAATGGTTAACTCAGCCACTCTAAGGAAATGACGATAGTTCCTCAGTACTGAGGCAATGCAGCCCCACTTCGGGAGAAAGAGACAATAACAGCAGTTTAGGACAGTAAGGAGTCTTGCAGTTGCTCACTCTAGCTCTGGGTGGGAGGAGGAGGGAGAACCACAAGAAGCCCTACCTCATCTAAGTTTCTGTTTAGTGTTAGCTGTGTCTCCTCCCACCCTTACCATCAGCAAATGCATCCAACAGCCCCATCAAGGGTGGAGCACTGCCAGCCACTCACACTGCTGCTGATCATTACAAAGATAACATTTCAGCTACTCCAAAGCCAGCTGATTAGAAAGTACCATAAGCTCCCCACAAATGTGCTGCTTTGAAGAAGCTGCTCTCTGAATGACTGAAGAACACTGCAACTTCACCCATGCCTATCAGAACAGCTTTTTACCAAGCCCCTGCCACTCCACCCCACTGCTGTGTGCCTTTCATTCTACCCATGGGCCCTGGCTGGCTGCAAGGGACACCCAGTCCCCAAACAGAGCACTGGATGAGAATAATGATCAAGTCTGCCTTAGAAAATAAATATCTTGGATAGTGTCCTGCAAAGGGAGACCAATCTCACTGGCCAGGGTTCCATGGCACACTTGCTCTCTGCAGTGATCCAGGGCAGCACGACCTGCACTACCACATGAAAAGAGAACATCTTTTAAATATAGGCTTCTTGAAAAGCAATAAATAGTTCTTAAGATCATCTATTAACCATAAAGCAGGAAGGTTTGCAAGGATTAGACAAAAGAATCTTGGACTAAGACTCCTAGTTACATAACCCTAAAGAAATAGGATTCCTAGTATTTACAGTTGCATTTCAGAAGCAGAGCCTGTGAATTCAGCATCAGCACAGCTGCCACATGCAGGCTTGCCAGCAGTCAGCGCCGGCCACGCCGCACGGCCAAGCGGCGCTGCGCTCGCCAAGGGGAGGGGAAAGCGTGACCAGGGCTCTGCAGAGTAGCCCCTTCCTCAGAAGCCAGGAAACAAAGGTAACTGTGTTACACAGGTCCCAACACTGACCTCTCTCCCTGGGCTCCAGGCACCCACACTGGAGTCAGGATGAAATGCCCTATTCTGCAGAATGGATGTTCTGGACTTCAACCTCTTGAAATCTGCTGAACTCACAGACCCTGGAAACGAGCCAAAGCTTTCTATGCTCTACCAGGATCAGAGAGACTGTAGGTACAAGTCTGTTAGCAAGGAGCTATACCTAGGGAACTTACACCACGGGGCCTTTGGAGAAAGCACAAAGCCCCTCCACACAGGCCAGAGCGTGGGGAGAGAGAAGTTTCATACACTGGAGTCTGACCTCCCGCGTCCCAGCTGAAGTCTTTGAATTCAAAGCTGACAGTGAGCAGGAAAAGCAGCCCAGAACTGTGTGGTGGTGTAGTTGAGGAAAATCAGATGAGCTGTTGAAGAGAGCAATCAAAGCTCACTTGATGGAAGGAACTGGTCAGTGAGATAAAAGGCAGAGCAGGGGCCACAGGGACATTTGTTGTCGTTCTCCACGATGCCTTGAGAAGGAAGAGCTGGAGCAGCAAGCCTGGAGATGGCCTCACTGCAAGGTTTCTACAAAGGCATCAAACTCTTTGACGTTCTTCTCATGGACTGCCAGCTTCTCTGGTAGGGAGTCCTGCAGGGTAAAGAAAGGTGCAGATCAGGGCTTACTCACAGCAGGTAAGAGGAAGCTTTAAGCACACACTCTAAGGTCAAAAATCCATGTTGAGTCGTGCACACACACACACACACAAACACACACACACACCCCCCCCGCTGCTCTGTGCTCCCTTTCCCGTGTGCCCAAACCCAGGAATTCTCTGGCAGAATCCACCAAGTGACCCTGAGAAGGGCACTCTGCCCAGCATGTGTTTGCTCTGCAGGAACAGAAGGTGCACTGGGGCCTCTCCTTGTGCAACTCCCACCACCAGCTGTAGCACAGTAACCTGCTCATGTCACCACTCTCACCCAGTCACTTGCAGCCCTTTGCATTCGCTTCTCCCCGCTGCCTGCGAGCCCAGCGCAGCACTCACCCAGACATGACCTTCACCAACCACAGCAGGATTTTACCTCTGCTCAGGCTGCAAGTTCAGGCCTACTTTGGTGCTCAGTGTGACACACCAGAGGTTGGATTGCTTTGGGGGTTCACTGACAGCCATAGCAAGCACGCAGCAGCAGCTTTCAGCTTGAAGCTCAAGACTCCAGGCTCAGAGGATCAGGCGTCCCACAAATTGGCATTTCCTGGAATGCATTAGTGAGGGACCCCCCCCTTTTGGGCAGTCTCTCTCCTGAGAGGTACAGGAAAGACATGGACCTCTTGGAGTGGGTCTAGAGGGCCATGAAAATGATCAGAAGGCTGGGACCTCTCTGCTGTGAGGAGAGGCTGAGAGAACTGAGGCTGTTCAGCCTGGAGGAGAGAAGGCTCTGGGGAGACCTTATTGTGGCCTTTCAGTATTTAAAGGGGCCTGTAAGAAATATGGGGACAGGCTGTTGTGACAGGCCAAGGGGTGATGGCTTTCAACAAAAGAGGAGGAAGACATTATTTACAATGAGTGATGAAACACTGGTGCAGGTTGTCCAGAGAGGTGGTAGAGGCCCCATCCTTGGAAACACTCCAGGCCAGGCTGGACGGAGCTCTGACCAACCAGATCTAGTCCCTGCTCAATCTAGGGGTGTTGGACCCCTTTTAAAGGTCTCTCTGCCAACCCAACTTATTCCATAATTCTATAAAGGTACAGCTGTGTTTCAAACTAGGAAATAGGAAGAGGATTATAAAATAGCTATGGTTACCAAAACCAGAAGTGTAAGGGTTGCATACCAAGTCCTCTGCCATGGACTGTGCTCCAATGTCAATAGAGAGGCTGCTGAGCTGAGGAGGGTTCTGAAACTCACGGTAGAATGTCCCCAGGTCCATTGGAAGAATGTCATCTTTTGAAAAGGCTGGTTTCTGGAATCAAAGACACTGCCACTGATTCCTGCTCACAGACACTGGCTTCCCTTTTGCCCCAATCTCAGGTCAAGTCACCACCTGCTATCAGTCAACATCTTGGCACTACAGCTGCTGCTGCAGTAATGCAGATTAAGTAACTGCAGAACTGCTCCTGGAGGAGCACATTCCCTTGGAACCTGGCTTCTTTAGGCATTAGAGACACCTGGCCACCAAGCCCAGGTGTCTGTAGGGAACTGAAAGAGTTTAATTTGTGCTGGTGGTGCCAAGTATCAATGTCTTTGTGGTCTGGGGACTGCCAAGCTCTGGTTCAGAGCTCTGAGACCTGGCTCTTTTTCATCCCCTTAGAGAAACTACTCTGACATTTGCCATGGTACCAGCACCTGAAGCTAACAGGGAGATGCAAGGTGAGAGCACTGATGAGGGCACTTACAAAGTCAATCATAACAAAGTCATCATGGGTGTTCCCTGTGCTGCTGCCACTGGAGCCCTCTGAGTGTAAGCTGCCTTGCAGAGGAGATTCAGTTTCTGGGGAGTCAGGAGGATTAACCTGCCCAAGAAATCAAACAGTGAGACAGTGAGCAGTGACCTTATGATTGTGTCTGTCTGTGTGTTTTGACAGTGTGGGGGCAGTTAGTTAGGAGGTTAGACAACAAACAGGTGCTACAGCAGAGGCAGCAAACAGTTATTTTTCATGTCTAGAGAGCCCAAGATTCAAAACCAGGAAACCTCCTGAAACCAAACAAATCTGAATACCTGGTTCATTGCTCAAAACACAAAGTGCATTCAAGGCAGGGAATGGCAGGGATGTTGCAGAAGGGATGCTGAGAAGGCACATATTATACCTCTGGAAGAGGCTTACCATGGGGTCGTTGTCTTCCAGCTCAACATTCTTGGGAGCAAACATGGCAAAAGGAATGTCTAAGTTGGCCATGGTCACCTGAGGAGATTCAGCAAACAGAATGTCACTAAGATGCTCTGCTTATGCAGCACAGATATTGAAAGTTCTTTGTCAGGCCTGCTAAAAGCTGCCTAAAAAATCACACCAGCAGGAGGCTGATGACCTCATTTAAAAGGCACGAAACTGAGAGGCTGTACTCAGCTGACCTAATGCAGATAGATACCCTGAGGTGGGATTGCTTACATACATCTTGTGTAATGGAGGCAAGGATTAATGAGCTGCTACAGATTCAAACAGTTCTCCTTCATCCACCCAAAAGGCCTGGAAGAGCAGCCTAGAAAGTGGGCAGAAGCAGCCCCAGGTGAGTTTAGATGCTTGCTTACTAGTGATGAACAGGTTTTACAGCACACCCCTTCAAGGATGAGAGGCTTGCTACCAGCCTCCCCAGTTTATGAGCCAGTGGTAGTGGCAGATCATTGTCAGACTCAGGTGGAGTATTAAGTTGCCTGTTCCCAAATATGGTGCTGGGAAAGTGGAGCAAATTCAGTGGCTGTCACGTCCCAAAAGGATGTTGTGAGAAACAAGCCTAAGACAAGGCCTTGTAAGGAAACGCAGCAGGCAGACCCTCAGTCTCCTGCCAGGGTTACCCTGGCATTGGGGTGCTTTTTGCTCCTCTGTGTAGGAAAGGCTAGGAGAAGCAGAGTATTATGGTGCCCTCCAAGAAGATCCACTGCTGGTTACCTGGTTGATGGGTTTGTTGACAAAAGCTCCCACCTTCCGGACAAAGATGGTCTCCAGGAGGTCGTGCGGGGAGCCACACTTCCCCTCGCTGCTGTTGGAGACGGTCTCCGTGTCCTCGCTGGGGGAGGAGAGCAGACTGTTCAGACAATCATACATCAGGGTTGGAAGGGACCTCAAGGATCAGCCAGTTCCAATCCCCCTGCCATGGGCAGGGACACCTCACACTAGAGCAGGTTGCTCAGAGCCACATCCAGCCTGGCTGCAAAAACCTCCAGGGAGGAGGCTGCCACCACCTCCCTGGGCAACCTGTGCCAGTGTCTCACCACCCTCTTGGGGAACAACTTCTTCCTAACATCCAATCTGAACCTACCCATTTCTAGTTTTGTTCCATTCCCCCTAGTCCTATCATTACCTGACACCCTAAAAAGTCCCTCCCCAGCTTTCTTGTAGCCCCCTTCAGATACTGGAAGGCCACAATTAGGTCTCCTGGCAGCCTTCTCTTCTCCAGACTGAACAGCCCCAACTCCCTCAGTCTGTCTCCATAGGAGAGGTGCTCCAGCCCTCTGATCATCCTCATGGCCCTTCTCTGGACACGCTCCAGCACCTCCAGATCCTTCCTGTAACAGGGGCTCCAGAGCTGGATGCAGTACTCAGTGCCTCCTGGCACAAATGCTGCAGGGAAATCACACACTTCACAAGACCCCTTCCTATTTCTGGGGTTACTCCTAGCACTGGATGAAGGACAACAGAAATCTCTGCCCTTGTCCCACACCTTCCTCCTCAGTCACGAGCACAAAGGGGGAGTGGGAAACTTCAGTCAGACTTCTGTTGAAGTTCTGTTGTTGGGCAAGAACTCTTTAGCTGAATGAAAAGTTGCTGCCAGCTAGAAGGGGGTTTTCTTTTTGCAGATGGACTTGTAACTTTAAACTGTGCACTCTGCCAGCAGTTCCTGTTCACCACTATTTATTCTGCCAGGAGGTGAGGACCAGAGCTAGAACTGTATCTGCCACTCAGGTTATAATGGCACCAGTCTAACACAGCACAACAGCCACTGCCAGTATGATTAATTCACTGCATGGCTACTGGCTGTTTCTGTGGCCTTTATTTTCCTTCCACAGCCATTCAGAACTTTCAAACAAAACACACACAAAACACAGAGGTTGAGTTTTCTGGCAAGAGGACTTCTTAGACAGCATATCCAGGACAGTGCTAATGCAGCTATGAATTTTTGGTTTCCTCATAGCAAAATCTCTGCTTGAGATGCCTCACAGAATGATAGGGGTTGGAGGCAGGTTCAACTACAGCAGGTTGCACAGAATGGCACCCAGAAGGGTTTTGAGTGACTCCAGAGATGGAAACTCTACCACCTCTCTGGGCAGCCTGTATCTGAATTACAACTCTGTGACCCCAAGAGAGGCTTCACAAGAAATAAATATGGTGGCCAAAGAAAAGAAGGAACTAATTAGCCGACTTAATTAGGTGATTTAGGACAGTTTGAGGTTGCATTGTTTCCTTTTAACTAACTCTGAGCCTAAAGTTTCCTAATGGAACAGTGAAGAGATTAGTGGTACCAATCCACATTAAGTCCCTGGAGAATTTAAGACTTCACTTGTGAACTTACTTCATCTTGTTTTACAAACAGCAAAACCAGCAGAGAGACTTTAAAAAGATGAAGATGATAGTAAAGGTAAAGTTGGCAGAGTTGTAAGTATGCTAGTGACTAGCAGGTGTAAGTAGAGGGGTGAGATCATTGCTTAGAGAAGGCTGCTAAGTTGTTTCTTGAGATGGAAAGGCAGGAGGTAGACTACAAACAATAGGTTAGAAAGGTAAAACAAACATTATCTTAACAGGATTCTAAATGGGTTAGGCACTGGTAATAGATCATCTAAAACCAACCTACCTACTAGAAGGAGTAGCTGCTGAGTAGTGGACTCCATCCAGTGGGGTGCACATCCTCTCTTGGTCAGCCTGAGTGCCATGTGCTGGCTGGCTAGGAATCAGGGGAACTCCCCCTTCTTTGCCTGGACCAATCAACTGAGATGAAGAGAAACAGCCAAATTAGAGATCTCAAAATCAGGCCAGCACCACAGTGCAAAATAGAGCAGCTTCCCCCACACTGGGACTGAGTTGTGTGAGTATTGGCACATGCCTGGGCTCCAGCCCCCAGGAGGCTGAGGGGGTTGTCAGGTAGAAGGTGATCACCACAATACAAACTCTGGTTTTATTGCCTTCCTACTCCACTCCTCTCCACTTCAGGCCAGTTTTACACTGCAGTGCTCTGGTCCTCTGCTTCAAGGAGAGGAGGGGGTTAAAAAAAGTGAAAATTCAAATCCTCTTGCTACAACCTCATTGCTCCCTTACAGCTTCCTGAGGGCAAGTAGAGAGGGAGGTGCTGATCTCTTCTCTACAGTATCCAGTGACAGGACATGTGTGCCTGGGGAGGCTCAGACTGGGCAACAGGAAGCATTTCTTTACTGAGAGGATGGCCAACCACTGGTACAGAGAGAGGTGGTCAACTCCCTAAGCCTCTTGGTGTTTATGAGGCAGCTGGGCAATGCCCTTAATATCCTTTAACTTGGTCACCCCTGAAGTGGTCAGGCAGTTGGACCAGGAGATTGTTGTAGGTCCCTTCCTACTGCAACAGTCTAGTCTACCATCACTGTGCCAGCAAAACTCTGGTGCAGCAGCAGTATCACAGGCAGAAATAAACTTCTGTCAGCTTTGTTTATTTATCTGGTGAATGGATGCAGATCTGTCATTCCAGACTGCCAGTGTCACCTGTGTGTAGGCTCCAGTGCAGCTGGGCAGCTGCAGGGGCAGCAGCTCTGTAAGACAGCCTGAGTTTGGAAGAGGTGACATGCTGCTGCAAGCAAAGAGGTCTGGTGCCCCCTTCTCTTGGTGTAGATTTTCCACATGGCCCCTACTCAGTAAAGTCAGGGATGCTGAGGAGCACTTCCCAGCTCCTGTGCAAGCTGTGCTTTCTCTGTGTTCACCTTGCATTGTTTTCATTCAGGACACCAATGCATTCACTAGTTTAATAGAATAGAATACAATAAACCAGGTTGGAAGAGACCTCAGAGATCATCAAGTCCAACCTATTATCCAACACCATCTAATCAACTAAACCATGGCACCAAGTGCCTCATCCAGTCTCTTCTTAAACACCTCCAGTGATGGTGCCTCCACCACCTCCCTGGGCAGCCCATCCCAATGGGCAAGCTCTCTCTCTATGAAGAATTTCTTCCTAACATCCAGCCTAAACCTCCCCTGGCACAGCTTGAGACTGTGTCCTCTTGTTCTGGTGCTGGCTGCCTGGGAGACCAGCCCCCACCTGTCTACAACCTCCCTTCAGGTAGTTGTAGAGAGCAATAAGGTCTCCCCTGAGCCTCCTCTTCTCCAGGCTAAGCAACCCCAGCTCCTTCAGCCTCTCCTCCTAGGGCTTGTGCTCCAAACCCCTCCCCAGCTTTGTTGCCCTCCTCTGGACACCTTCCAGCAAGTCAACATCTTTCCTAAACTCAGGGCCCCAGAACTGGACACAGGACTCAAGGTGTGGCTTAACCAGTGCTGAGTACTGGGGGGAGAATGACCTCCCTGCTCCTGCTGGCCACACTGTTCCTGATACAGTTTGAAGGCCTCTCTCAGAGGTACAGGTGAAGCAAACAGTTGCAATACCAGCCATGCTTGTTCTACCCTCTACAAGTACCTGGTGAGGGTGTGCAGCATTCAAGCCACCAGCAAAGAGTACAGGATACCCCATGTCAGCTGATCCAACTCCCAGGGCAGCAGGCTGATAAGAAAGACGAGAGCTGGAAAGCTAAGAAAGAAGAGAAAAAACAAGAAGGGCAAAGGGAGAGGAGAGGGGGAGGGGAATGCCCCACAGTCTGAATAATCATCAGGGACTGGAGAAGCAACAGGAAGAGTCAGAGGCACAGCGTTTTAGGCTGGCAGAGGGATGATAGATTTTAACTGGAAGTAATAACGCAGGGCATTGCTCTCCAGAGTTCTTGTCGCAGGGTACTGTCTGGGCCTTGACCAGAAAACAGGACTGCTCTCCTCCACACATAGGTCTGACTGACCTCCACTCACAGGGAAGCTTTGCTCTGCAGGCCTGCTTTGCATACTGGAAAAAGCCTGAATGCCATCATCAACTTACTAAAGTTAATACTTGTTTCCCCCCACAAGCAACTGCATTATCAACTGCTTGGACCCATCCCCATAGCACATTAAAACAGCTGGCCTTCAAGGCCTTGCTCAAATAGCTTCAGCCAAAGGTACAGAGTCCCATGAATGTGCTAAAGAGAACTGGGAAGCTAACCCTTGTGAGATTGCTTTAGGAATGATGTGCTGGAAGGAATGAAACCCAGGGGAAGCTCCCTACAAGCCTCAGGCAGAAATCTAGCTGGTCAAATGAAAGCAAGCTTTCCTGTCTCAGCTTGTTTGACCTCAGGAGGAGCCTTTGTTTCAGAGCTCTGTGTGTGCTACTCCAGCAGTGCCAGCACTGACAAACCTTCACAGGGGTCTGAACCTTTATTTGCTTGAGACCAGAGTGAAGCTGCATGGAGCACAAATGACTGCAGGTTCTAGGGGCACTGGCTGTTAAAATGCTCAGCACTGGGCCTTACTAACTGTGTCTTTAACAACTCCTGCAACAGCTTCTGGTTCTTGAGGGGTGCTTCTCCTGTCTTTGGGAGGCCTCCACCTGCCAAGGCATTTAAAGGAGCCTGTCTCAAAGATCTGCCTGGCCATTTGGGGTTCACCAGCCTTCCCCATGCACAACACACATTCTACATTGTCAGCTTTGAATACTTTCCTGTATTTGTTTTGTTCTGCTAGAACTACCTCTGGCCACGAGTCACGTATTCTGAATGTTCTATTGACAACTCACTTGATGTGAAAAGGCCAGTCCCATCACTGGGACCTTCAAGGTGTCCGTCACCACAGGAGGAGGGGTCTGAAAATGTGCCTTTGTGACAGTAAAAACACACTGTGCACAGACACAGACACACAGAGGAAACAAGGAAAAGAGAGAGTGAGAGAGGGGGGGAGAGAGAAAGAGAGAGAGAGAGAAGGACTTGAGAGAAGAACTATGAAGAGTTGGATGAACTGAATGCTAGTGAAGAGGTTTTGGCTGCAGCAGCCACACCTATACATAGAGCAGAAGTCTCAGTATTGCCAGAAGCACATTCATTTGGTGAAGAACTGACTGGTTTCCAGCCTCAGTGAACCACTCAACACAGGGAGCATTTCAGACTCCAGTGAACGCTGACAGAAAGTAAGTGCCAGAGCCTCTGTCCCACAGCTAATTGGAGTGAGCTCTAGGCAGTTAGCAAAGAAAAGGCTGAGTGGATGGCAGAAAAGGCCAAAAGTAATTTTTCCTTTGAATGTGCAAACTGACCTATTTCAGCATTCCCCACCCATACAGACCCCTAATCTGCCAGCATTCTGAGGGATCATATCTGGGCAGGTCTCTGCTTAGAATAAAAGGGACACAGACTAAGGTGCAGTTCAAACACACTGATGTGAAGAGAGAGCTCAGTTAACAGGGGTGATGCTCCAGAAGCCAACAGTCCAATTTGCCTACAGAACTACACAGCTCCCAGTATTTTCCTGCACATTAAGTTGTATATAGGAAGGTGGAAAAAGAAATGAACTCTTTTTTGCCATTCTAATTTAGTTGAGAGACCACTCTGCCCAGAACAGCCTTACCATTCTAACTGTGGTAACAAAGACTGGCAGTTGCTTTACAAACAAGTGCACAGCACCAGGAGCCACAGAAAGAGCAAGAGTGCAGGCTCATACTTGATGTGAATCCCCAGGGTTCATCTGCTTTCATAAAGCTTTTCTGTTCAGCAATAGCAAAGCTTCATGTCCCCTGGGAAAATGCCCACCTCAATGCCTTTACATACACTAGCACAGCTCAGCAACACTGGCAGGAGCAGGCCAGTGGAAATTTCCTTGTGATATGATTTTGCATTTAACCCATTTTGTGACAAGGCAGGACACAACTTGGCCACAGACTCATCTCCTCAGCTGTGTATTGCAGAATGAGAAAAGCTTTATTCCATCAGACTTACCCTGAGTGCTCTCTGAGTAGCTCCACATTCCCTGATAGCCTGTCACCCAAAAGCCACCTGGCATGGGAATGCTTCCCAAGAGCAGCTCATTTCTAGCTTGCTCATGCAGCGGAACACATTCTGTTAAACCAGTCACACTAAATCCCCAGTGTTTGCTATGGGCCTTTCCACTGCTCCATTCTCTTTGGAACACCATTCCAGTTATGCTTCATTCCATGTTTCACATCAGCAGCAAGACATTTAGATAAGTCTTTAAAGATCAGTAGAGCCATCTGCTTGGCTGGACAACAAGGGAGGACATTCCTAGTATTTAAAGCTATAGGACAACTGCAGAGCTGGCCCAAACGCAGGCTTGTGGAGTCAGATTTATAAGGGCAGTACAAGAAGGGGGAAATGGAGTTTCTGGGGTTGGATCTTCATAATGAAACCATTCTCTATCTATTTTACATTGCAAACTGAAACCAAATTTTCACGGGTAGGTGAACTAGAGAGTATTAAACCCTTAGTTCAATACTATGACTCAATTTGTTTGCCGATACTTACTCCTGCTGCCTCAGCTCCCTTTAGAAGGTGCAGCAAAGATGGCTTTTGTCTTTTTCCTGCTTTTTTCCCCATTCTGCAATGGAGAAAACATGACTGTGCTCTAAGCACTTTCCTTTTCTTGGTGTCAGTCTGGTACCTCTGCTTATGCTGCCTGGCATCAACCTCCTGAATTCCTCTTGCAGTATCAGTATGTGAATGCCTAAGCACACTGCTCTCCTCTTCAAGCACATCCCAGCCCAGAGGTTCTTTTAACCTTTCTCAGTAGTAATTCAGCCTTTCTGGTCCCCCAGCATTTTGTTGAAGTCAGTATCTAACTGGGTTTTACTCAGTGTAACAATATCAATAACTCACACATGCCATTTTAAATTAGCAGCAGGAGGCTGCCTGTTTGCACAGTGGTTGATGTAGGAGTAGGCACACTGTCCTAAACAGCACTTGCTCCATCTAAGAGTGGGAAAACAAAAAAAAAAGCCTGGTTTCTCTTACCTGAGATGGAGGAGAGGTGGAAAAAGATGTGGTACACACTTCTTGGGAATCTTCTACTGAGGGGTATACTGCACCGCTGTCCTCACCAGCTCTACAGCAGCAAGAAGAGGAAAGCTTTCTAACTGGCAATATTCTTCAGAACAAATAGTAAACACACTGGGACAAACACTGCAGGGAGGTTGAGAGTATTTGGGTGAAGCTGAGAGAAGAGTTATGAAGGTTCTCATCTACTCAGCAGAACTGAGGAAAACAAGATGTGAAAACCTTAGTTTTCCCTGGGCACTCCTCTTCCACCCCCACATAGCAACACTTCTCTCTGTGTTTTAACTACAGGTTCTGTGATCCCAGCTAATGCTACTGGCTTTGGTATTTACAGAACCATTGCCAAAGAACAGCACTGGTCCCCATCTGAGTGCCCTCAAGTGCATTTTAGAGAAGACAAACCTCTCATCTACAAAGATAAACTCTGATCTTTCCCCAGTGGAGATATCTGGACACATAGTTCTGCAGCAGGGTTAACTGTTTCACTTTCAAGTTCCCAAAGGCAGTCAAGGCTAAACATCCTTTGTGTTCTATTGCTTCTGTAAGGAATTTGGGGAAACACTGGGGCTTGCTGCAATCAATCTTCTACATGTGAGGGGGAAAATGCCACCCTTCCTCATATGCTCAGCCATGTCAATATGGCTGACACTAATCCTCCAGTCTCCCTCCCCATGCAGTCAGCAGAGTGGAAAAGGCTCTGTATTTGGGCATAATTGATGCCTTCACCATGGCCCATGACTTCAGCTCAGTATTTCCTCACCTGTAATTGCAGGGATGCATGGGTGAAGAACTGGGATAGGGGCGGTCCACAAAGTGATCAATGATAATCCCCATGATAGGAGGGGTCCTCTCAAACTGCCTGCAAGGCAACAAGCAATGGTGTTATTGGCTTTCTCCCTCTCTCACCCCAGCTCATGGTGCCCTCAGAGAAAACCCTTGTGTCTGTCAATGGGACCAGCAGAGCTTTACAATTCATCCCTGCAACTCCAAGCATGCATCAACAATTTGGAGCTCTAGTGTGGCTCAGGGGCTACCCAAATACTCTCCTTGCTGCAAGACAGAGGCATGATAGGGAGTATTCTCCACAGAAGAGAATCTCAGCAGGAAAGGATAAGCAGAAGGGAAAGATTCAGGGGCTCTTAGTATGAGGGGTTAAACACTACTGTAAAACAGTCTCAGACATGATTGCATGTTCTCACCTGGTTGACATGAAAGCAAGGTTGATTCTGTAGGCACAAGACAAAGTGATGGTGCCCACAGGAGTGCCCACTGTCCCAACACGGACTGTCTGGAACCCTGGAAGGTTAAGGAAGGGTTATGAATTTCACTGATGAGATGTGTTCCATACTTTTCTGTTCTGAGGTTGCATTATCCTCTGTCTAGAGGTGTTTTCCTTACTCCTGGAGATCTGAACTCTAAAGACACATAAAGAACCCCTCACAAACCAGCAGCACTAGGCTGCTTTGCTGGTAGATTCCATCTACAAAACTTCTGATGTTGCTTCCTATCTGGGTCTAAAATACAGTTCTGAAGTGCTGAATAGATCAAATCTCCTTGACCAGTCCTGCCCCTTATCAACATACTTCCATTTCCTTATTTCAGTTCCAAGTCACTACAGTTCAAATGGCAATCACCCCAGATTTTTGTCACAGTACCACCAGTACACCTCTCTTAAAGTTAACCTCATAAATATGTGAAGGGCAAGTGTCAGGAGGATGGAGCCAGGCTGTCCTCAGCAGTGTCCAATGATAGGACAAGGAGCAATGGGTGCAAGCTGGAGCACAGGAGGTTCCACATGAAACTTTTGCACTGTGAGGGTGACAGGAACAGGCTGCCCAGAGAGGTTGTGGAGGCTCCTTTTCTGGAGACATTCAAAACCCACCTGGATGCATTCCTGTGTAACTTACTCTAGGTGACCCTGCTCTGGCAGGGGGGTTGGACTGGGTGATCTTGAAGGTCTCTTCCAACCTGGTTTATTCTATTCTATTCTATTCTATTCTATTCTATTCTATTCTATTCTATTCTACTCTACTCTACTCTATTCTATTCTATTCTATTCTATTCTATTCTATTCTATTCTATTCTATCACAGTATCACCAAGGTTGGAAGAGACCTCAAAGATCATTGAGTCCAACCTGTCACCACAGACCTCATGACTACTAAACCATGGCACCAAGTGCCACGTCCAATCTCCTCTTGAACACCTCCAGGGATGGGGACTCCACCACCTCCCTGGGCAGCACATTCCAATGACAACAACTCTCTCTGGGAAGCCTAAACTTCCCCTGGTGAAGCTTGAGACTGTGTCCCCTTGTTCTGGTGCTGGTTGCCTGGGAGAAGAGACCAACCCCTTCCTGGCTACAACCACCTTTCAGGTAGTTGTAGAGAGCAATGAGGTCTCCCCTGAGCCTCCTCCTTCTCCAGGCTAAACAACCCCAGCTCCCTCAGTCTCTCCTCACAGGGCTTGTGCTCAAGGCCTCTCCCCAGCCTCGTTGCCCTTCTCTGGAGACATCCAAGAGTCTCAACGTTTTTCTTTAACTGAGGGGCCCAGAACTGGACACAGGACTCAAGGTGTGGCCTAACCAATGCTATTCTATCTCTAGAGGTCCCTTCCAACCCCTAACACTCTGTGATTCTATGATACCTGCCACCTTATGACATAAGCATTCACTGGTAGGTTCAGATGATAACAGCATACTTAAACCCCAGACTTAGTTTTCCTTGTTGTATTTAGGGACAATGGCTACCCAGTATGGACAGCAGTTCTGCTCTAGTCTGTGTGTGTTGCCTGATCATACCTTCTCCCAAGCCACTCAGCTGCACTTCACCAAAATATATCCTGCAGATAAAAGAAAAAGGTTATTAGGTCTATTTGGGACATAAATGTTGCAAGCACCCTTATTCATTTCCTTAACTGTTATGAGTTGAGAGGGTGGACCTACTTTTCCTCTTTAGGCAAAGAGCAAAAGAAGTTGTTGCAATGCCCACCTCAGAAAACCCACCAGCTCCTTAAGAAGACATGTGAAAAGAGGAAGAGAAAACAGCAGTCTAATCAGAATTTCCTCTTGGAAGCTTCTTAAGCCTCTGTCACAAGTTTACAGCTCAGAGCAGAAATGTGAAGTGATACAAATTTCATGGATAGGTCTAGGAGCTGATACCCATCACACTACATAAAAGATGAACTGTGCTGTAAAGAGACCTGCTCTCAAGTGGGTGTCAAACCAGCCAGGGAGGCAAAAAGGCATCAGTGGCTGGGGTTTCTTTTTGAGTTCTCAGCTGTGCAAATGACAGCAAAACTGAGACTCAGAATCATCCAATTAGCCATGCAAGCATGTCAAATACTTTTCTAAAAGCTAACACCAAGGACTGGAAGGCAATAACCACAGCCCACAACCCAGTCAGATCTCACAGCCTAAACAAGAGTTGAACTCAGTATTTGTTACTGAGATACAAATACATAACTGCAAGAGCTGTAGGATGTGGAGCTGAGGCTGCATCTTCACAATAGAACAGCAGGAGAGTCTGAATCTATACTGATCCCACAGCCCAGTCAGATCTCAGCCTAAACAAGAGTTGAACTCAGTATTTGTTACTGAGATACAAATACATAACTGCAAGAACTGTAGGATGTGGAGCTGAGGCTGCATCTTCACAATAGAACAGCAGGAGAGTCTGAATCTATACTGATCCCACAGCCCAGTCAGATCTCAGCCTAAACAAGAGTTGAACTCAGCATTTGTAACTGAGGTGTAAACACAGAACTGCAAGAACTGCAGGAAGTGGAGCTGAGGCTGCTCATCTTCACAACAGAATAGCAGGAGGGTCTGAATCTGTACTGCAAAAGCATGCACTGCAGTTATGTGCAACACAGACAGACATCAGCCATAGGCCAGGCACTGAAGAGGATACTGACAGGAAAAGTAACCATGCAGAGCTTTTGCACTCTTCTCAACATGGTAAGCAAACAACACCACTTCACAGTTTGTGCTTAGTTTTCCTTTCAGCAGCTTGGATGGAGACTAGAGGGTGATGCATAGCACAAAGCTCTCTTCTGCACTGATCAGTGGTATTTAAGCCCACACAACTTGAATTTACTGTCACTCATCCCTTTTTACCACACTTTCAGCTGCAGTCTCTGCTGTTTGTACTTCAAATGGGGGATTTCATATTCTGCTTTACCTGTACAATATTACATATTCATGGCCTTGTTTCCTTGAGAGTCTGTAGGCTGGAGTGACCCTGGTTATAGCAAGCAAAGACTTCAGCAGTAGAGACAGCCTGTTGTATACAGTGTATGAAACTTTTATTTCTTTGTCACACCTATAAAACACAAAAGGAAAAATGAGTCTTCTGCAGCCAGCTGAGTTGTATGGCCTGGTTGTGGCTTTGGGGAGTTTGTTTTTAATCAAAGTGAGTCTGGGACAATTATCATTTTATTGCCAAGATGATAAAACAAAGCCCTGCTGTGGCTACCAGGTTAAGAGCCCTACTTCAATCCCTACTTCAGTTTAGTGTCACCTGTTGCAGGATTAATTGCTGGACAATGCCATGCAGCCTTCTACTGAACAGAAACAGCTTGTGAGTAGTAAACAAAATTGCTATTCATTACTGAGGATATGGGTTCTTGTCTCTGAGGAAGCATCCTCATGGTAAGGGAAGAATGAGGAAGGAGTAAATGATGAGTTCATTTTCCTGACACCAGTGTTGAACAGTTTGACTGCTGCACTAGACAAAGAGGGGACACCCCCTCAATATAGGAAGGAGATGGGCCTGATGGAGTGGGTCCAGAAGAGGGCCATGAAAATGATCAGGGGGTTGGAGCAGCTCTGCTACGAGGACAGGCTGAGGGAGCCAGGGGTGTTCAGCCTGGAGAGGAGGAGGCTCCAGGGAGACCTAATAGTAGACTTCCAAGTACCTGAAAGGGGCCTACAGGAAGGATGGGGAGAGACTGTTTGCAAGGGCCAGCAGTGACAGGACAAGGGGCAATGGCTTCAAACTAGAGAAGGGCAGATTTAGATTGGCTATCAGGAAGAAGTTCTTTACTATGAGGGTGGTGGAACACTGGAACAGGTTGCCCAGGGAGGTGGTTGAGGCCCCTTCCCTGGAGATAGTCAAGGTGAGGCTTGATGAGGCCCTGGGCAGCCTGATCTAATTTGGGGATGTCCCTGCTGACTGTGGGGAGGTTGAACTGGATGACCTTTGGAAGTCCCTTCTGGCCTGGACCATTCTATGATCCTACGTGTCCCAGGCCACACAGCCAAGACGTGCTCATTCATCAGCCTGGAATGAGCATGCTTCCCTGTTTCATCAGCCAGAACACACACACACACTCAAAGAAAGAGAGAAGAATGCCCTTACTTTTCATTCATTTCCAGGCACCAGATTTCCAGCTCCATGGAGTCCCCCTGGATCAGAGAAAAAGATGACAAAGGTTTGCACCTTTTCATATCTCATCAGTGGTTAGCAATGGCCCCAGCTCCAAATGAAGATGCTTCTCCTGGCTACCACTTTCTTGTAGTGCAACAACAGAAAAAGGTGCACTGGCAGCCTCCCTGCACAGTTTGAACACCTGAGGGATTACCTTCCTCAGAATGGCTAAGCCCTTCAGAGTCTAAGAAACTAAATTTGGCTGCTCTATCATGTATGTGTTTGGCTTCAGAGATCTGCAGTGAATTGCTTCTGTTAAAACAATCACTTCTTTTCATTAACATACACCTAAATTAAGATATGTTCACATTGTCTTGGCCTAGAGGGCAGGAGCTCTGGTGGGTGGTTAGCCTGACCTCAGTGCCAGGGAAAGTGATGGAGCAGATTATCCTGGTGGCAGTAACTGCGCACATGAAGGATGGCCAAGGGCTCAGGCCCAGCCACCATGGATTTAGGAAGGGGCAGGTCCTGCCTCTCCAACCTGATCTCCTTCTATGATCAGGTGACCCACCTGATGGATGTGGGGAGGCCTGTGGATGTGGTCTATCTGGACTTCAGCAAGGCCTTTGACACCATCCCCCACAGCAAACTGCTGGCTAAGCTGCCAGCTCGTGGCTTGGACAGCAACACTCTGTGCTGAGTTAGGAACTGGCTGGAGGCTCAGCCCAGAGAGTGGTGGTGAATGGTGCCACAGCCAGCTGGCAGCCAGGCACCAGTGGCGTGCGCCAGGGATCACTGCTGGGCCTCATCCTCTTTAACATCTTCATTGATGATCTGGATGAGGGGATTGAGTCAGTCAGCAGCAAATTTGCAGATGACACCAAGTTGGGAGCAGATGTTGGTCAGTTAGAGGGCAGAAGGGCTCTGCAGAGGGACCTCGACCGACTGGACAGATGGGCAGAGTCCAATGGGATGGCATTCAACAAATCCCAAGTGCCAGGTGCTGCACTTTGGCTACAGCAACCCCAGGCAGAGCTGCAGGCTGGGGTCAGAGTGGCTGGAGAGCTCCCAAACAGAGAGGGACCTGGGGGTACTGATTGACAGCTGCCTAAACATGAGCCAGCAGTGTGCCCAGGTGGCCAAGAGGGCCAATGGCATCCTGGCCTGCATTAGGAATAGTGTGGCCAGCAGGAGCAGGGAAGTCATTGTGCCCCTGGATTCTGCATTGGTTAGGCCACACCTTGAGTACTGTGTCCAGTTCTGGGCTCCTCAGTTTACGAAGGACATCGAGACACTTGAACGTGTCCAGAGAAGGGCAACAAGGCTGGGGAGAGGCCTTGAGCACAGCCCTGTGAGGAGAGGCTGAGGGAGCTGGGGTTGTTTAGCCTGGAGAAGAGGAGGCTCAGGGGAGACCTCATTGTTCTCTACAACTACCTGAAAGGTGGTTGTAGCCAGGAAGGGTTTGGTCTCTTCTCCCAGGCAACCAGCACCAGAACAAGGGGACACAGTCTCACGCTGTGCCAGGGGAGGTTTAGGCTGGAGGTGAGGAGAAAGTTCTTCACTGAGAGAGCCATTCACCATTGGAATGTGCTGCCCAGGGCGGTGGTGGAGTCACCATCCCTGGAGGTGTTCAAGAGGGGATTGGACGTGGAACTTGGTGACATGGTCTAGTCATGAGGTCTGTGGTGACAGGTTGGACTTGATGATCTTTGAGGTCTCTTCCAACCTTAGTGATTCTGTGATACTGTGATAGGTCATTTAAGATCCAAGTTTCAAAAACAGCAACTCTGTTGACTCAGTTCTCACCTCTGAGGTTTTGAGAGAAATCTCCACGCACATAGACCGTCCAACGGCAGGCAGCTGCCCTGCCAGGGCCTTCTTTGCTTCATGAGTAACCTCTGGTATGTCTTTGATTGCCAAATTGAACTGAAGAATGAAAGAGATGTTTCAATTAGAGGTGTTTAGGAAGAGAGTGGATGGGGTGCTTGGTGCCACGGTTTAGTTGATTAGATGGTGTTGGGTGATAGGATGGACTCAAGGATCTTGAAGGTCTTTTGCAACCTGGTCTATTCTATTCTATTCTATTCTATTCTATTCTATTCTATTCTATTCTATTCTATTCTATTCCATTCCATTCCATTCCATTCCATTCCATTCCATTCCATTCCATTGGAGAAAAACCTGCCCAATGCTGCTCTGCAGCCAGACTCCCAGAGCCATGTAGAACATATTATGACAGTGTCCACTGAAATATTCATGAAACAACATTCCCAGATGGGCTCAGCCTTTTCAGATTTGCAAACATTTCCTTGGCTGCTAAGTCAAATGGTTTTTATTCTTGATCCTGCCATAAAAATCACCTTCCTTTTCCCCTGCTTGAGTCCTATCTTCACTCACAAAGCATCTTCAGTCCTTTCAATGTTAATAAAGCCCATCACTACTAAGGCCTGAATAAAAAAGGGATTCTCCCTTTCTGCTCTGCTGAGTCCCCCCACCTGGAGTTCTGCATCCAGGTCTGGTGCTCCCAGCATAACACATACATTATGTTCTCAGCACAGATTCAGCTGCAGGATTGGGTCCAGAAGAAGGCCACAAAGATGATCAGAGCACCCCCCCTGTGGGAACAGGCTACTAGAGTTGGGGCTGTTTAGCCTCAAAAAGAGAAGGCTCTGGCAAGACCTTATAGGGTCCTCCCCATACCTTAACAGGGCTACAAGAAAGCCAGGAAGGGACTTTTTACAAGGGCTTGGAGTGATAGGATGAAAGCAAATGGATTGAGGCTTGAAGAGGGCAGATTCAGACTGGATATCAGAAATTCTTCACAGTAAGGGTGCTGAGGCACTGGAACAGGTTGTCCAGGGAAGTCGTGGACGCCCCTTCCCTGCAGGTGCTCAAGGCCAGGTCAAATGGAGCTTTGAGCAACCTGGTCCAGTGGAAGGTGTCCCTGTCCATAGCAAAGGGGCTGGAACTAGATGATCTTCAAGGTCCCTCCCAACCCAAACCATTCTATGAATCTATGAATTGCAGAGCTGCAAACTTCTGACAGGGAAGAACTCATCATCCCACCCCCAGCAGATCTTGGAGATGCACCTTAGCTAGCAGGAGCTGCTGAGAGATATCATTTATCTAATCAGCCCCTCAGATCCCAGAGTAACAGGTTGCATGTGAACAACATAACCCCCCCCCAAAATCCAACACAGCCCCAGTGAATGAAACCGAACGCAGCAGTTATTCTGTGGGTTGTTGTAACAGCCTGCACTGGACTCCAACACCACACTGTGCTCTCAGTACATGTGTGTGCACACACACATGAACCCCACCAGCTGTGCAGCTGCTTTAAAAGCCAGGACTTTACCCAGTCAGAGCCTGTTGGGGAGGATGATGATCGGGTACAGATTTTCTCTCCGAGCCGGGCCTGGACAATCACTTGTACTGTCTGGAACAGAAAGGGAAAGAGACACACTCAGGGGCTGAGCTCAGCAGTCAGGAGCTACACAAACTCCAAGTGTGAAAAAAACCCTCCCAAAACAGCTGACCAGGAAGTGGAAGAATAGTTTGCTATGCTCATCTTCAGGTCTAATCAATTTAATGAGCCAGAAGTGTGCCCAGGTGGCCAAGAAGGCCAACGGCATCCTGGCCTGTATCAGGAACAGTGTGGCCAGCAGGAGCAGGGAGGTCACTCTGCTCCTGCACTCAGCACTGGTTAGGCCACCCCTTGAGTCCTGTGTCCAGTTCTAGGGCCCTGAGTTTAGGAAAGATGTTGAGTTGCTGGAATGAGTCCAGAGAAGGGCAACAAAGTTGGTGAGGAACACAAGCCCTATGAGGAGAGGCTGAGGGAGCTGGGGTTGCTTAGCCTGGAGAAGGGGAGGTTCAGAGAAGATATTATTGCTCTCTACAACTACCTGAAGGGAGGTTGTAGCCAGGTGGGGGTTGGTCTCTTCTCCCAGGCAACCAGCACCAGAACAAGAGGACACAGTCTCAAGCTGTGCCAGGGGAGGTTTAGGCTGGATGTTAGGAAGAAATTCTGTACAGAGGGAGTGATTGCCCATTGGAATGTGCTGCCCAGGGAGGTGGTGGAGGCACCATCACTGGAGGTGTTTAGAAGGAGACTGGATGAGGCACTTGGTGCCATGGTTTAGTTGATTAGATGGTGTTGGAAAATAGGTTGGACTTGATGATCTCTGAGGTCTCTTCCAACCTGGTTTATTGTATTCTATTCTATTCAACTAGTGCATGCATTGGTGTCCTGAATGAAAACAATGCAAGGTGAACACAGAGAAAGCACAGCTTGCACAGGAGCTGGGAAGTGCTCCTCAGCATCCCTGACTTTACTGAGTAGGGGCCATGTGGAAAATCTACACCAAGAGAGGGGGCACCAGACCTCTTTGCTTGCAGCAGCATGTCACCTCTTCCAAACTCAGGCTGTCTTACCAAAACCTGACTTTTGTCAAACCAAAAAAAGATGCCAAACCAACCCCAACCTTGTCACTCCAGCCAAAGTGTGGCTTTTCTCACACAAGGAAGAAGAGGCATTTGCCCACAGGAAAAAGAAAGTTACCTTTAAAGCAAAAAATTTGATGAACTTGTCCAGGTCCTTCCTGTCCTGGGAACTGAGATCAGTGTCCATTGCATATGGCAATCTGCAATACAGCACAGAAGGGGGAATGAAATCTTCCTTCAGCTTTCAGTTTGGATTTAAAGATTTTAAACATGCTAAGAACTTTGGGGGGTGTGGGTGAGGTGTTAAATGTGAATTAAGAGGTTACCTGATCAGTGCAAAAGGTACCAGAAAAGAAAGACCAAAGGGAGCTCCCAATTAAAACTGGGTACAGGTTCTCCAGTTTTGCTAGCTGAATTGACAAACCAACCCCAAAGCACCCCAACACCACACTGAGCAGATTCTATACCGAGCTAAGCATCAGCCATGGCAGTCAGTGCTTCAGAAATACTGCACCTTCAGTAATCAGCATGGGTCAAAACCAAGTCAAACTGTCTTCTGGAATCTGAAAGTCTGAACACAGTCCTCCAGCAGATCCTGACATCTAGATGATAAGCCACTGCTGGAACAAGCTGCACTGCTGGAACAAGCTGCACTGCTACTTTACTTCCAACAAAGAGAAACTTGTAGAAAGTTTGCAGAGAGTACTTGCAGGAAACCAATGCACTTAAAAGGTTACCTAAAACCAACAGAAAGATAGGATTTTGCCATGGGATAGACCATATTTTTCTGTTCCCTTCTCTTGAAAGCTCTGACAACAAACACTTAGTTTCCATGTTCACACTGCCTTGTTTTTCCAAACATGACTGTTTCCAGCAATGCAATGAACTTACACAGCACCTGAATCAGGGCAGGGCAAAGGCACTCATCAGGTTTTGGGCACCACCTTGGCACAGAGCTTGGGATAAATCACCATTTTTCTGTCTCTCAGTTTCTTCCTGTGTTACGTTAGTAATCACACACAGACCTTGGGGAGAAATGCCTTAATTAGCAGCATTAATTACACTTTTTGCTCATCAGCCTTCAAAGCATTAATTCACTCTTAATTCCTGTTGCTGTTTTTTGTTAGGAGACAGCCCATGGGCCTGAAGCAGCTTGCCCAGCACGGCGTATTTAGGGAACGCGCTGCTCATCACAGGAACGCTGGCGGCCTGAGGTCAGTGACCAGGAGCAGCTGCCATGTGCAAGGTTACTCCACTCAGGGCTCTCTCTTTGAGCAAAGACTGAGCTTGCAGCAAGGTATTGCCATTTATACAAATGAAAGGTTAGATAGGCAAAGGGGTGAATAGCCCTGCTCACACAGAAGTATCACATACCCTATTCACGACTACGTACATCCAGAACTTCCACTGACAATTCCCTCAGCAGCAGCAAATACATATTTCAAGTAATGCTTCCAAGGAGGGCTGCTAGTAAGGGCAATTTGCAGAGCATTTTATAGAGAAGGAAAGTGTTGCTTTCTGAATGACTTGATAAAAAGAAAGCTGGGCATCTAATACGGGTGAAGGTTCCTAGGGCTAGACTCACAGTATCATAGAATTGTCAGGGTTGGAAGGGACCTCAAGGATCAGCCAGTTCCAACCCCCGCTGCCATGGGCAGGGACACCTCACACTAGACCACGTTGCTCAAAGCCACATCCAGCCTGGCCTTCAAAACCTCCAGGGATGAGGCTTCCACCACCTCCCTGGGCAACCTGTGCCAGTGTCTCACCACCCTCATGGTAAACAACTTCTTCCTGACACCCAATCTGAACCTACCCACTTCTAGTTTTGCTCCATACCCCTAGTCCTATCACTACCCACCATCCTAAAGAGTCCCTCCCCAGCTTTCTTGTAGGCCCCCTTAAAGATACTGGAAGGCCACAATAAGGTCTCCTCTCCAGACTGAATTGCCCAAACTCTCTCAGTCTGTCTCCATAGGAGAGGTGCTCCAGCCCTCATACTGCATCTCCTACTGTTGTGCTGTTCATGTTACAGATTATGATGTGATTTGAGAACTAATAACACAAGCAATTCAACATGAGAGGCATTATCAAGTTATCCTTTGGGTATTTTAACCTCCTCACCAAAAGTGTCACACTTCCTCTCCCTGCCTTTATCTCCACTCAACAGATTGCAGATCTTTTCTGCTGGGGTGGGGGATGCAAAAGGCAGGCAGCACTTAAAGCCTCAGATGTTTAATTGATGTAGCAGTCTAACTCAAAAAAAACCCCAAATACAAAGAGCTTTTTGTATAGATTCCTCCCACTATAAGGTGAGAAGGATCTGTTACTATTCTTTTGACTAATTAAAGCAGGATAAGGGTTGAGGGGACCTGAGCTCTACATCAAAACCTGACTGGTATGGGCAGTAAAATACTGCATTAAAAACCCAGACCTTTTTCTCAGTGAAGGGCATGATGACATTTAAATATACCAAGATAAATCAAATTAGCTTTTAATGTGGAAAGAAGTGAGAGGCACTTCTGTGTGACCCCTGGAGAAAGATGCAAGGAAGTATATGTCCTGATGTTGTAGGAGAATGGTCAAACCAATCACCTGCATTTGCCTTTTGGGGCTAGAAAAGAATTCTGGTATCAACTATTGCAAGGCATCCAGTTAGGAATGGAAGGTGTTAGGCTCACTGGTCTGTTAGGAAAAGGAAAGCAAGCAGATGATCAGCACAGATTCCCATGCAATACAGAAGTTAGTTCCAATGACTGTATACCCAAGTATCTCTGGAGAACAAGGAAACAGCCACTAGAGCCATGTCTTAGATTCCAAGGGTTCAAAGAATGTCAGCTTTGCAGTGCTGCTCTGCTGCAGCAGAACTGGGATTCCTCCTGCAAGATCTCAAACTATCTGAAACATTCATGAAACATTTGGAGACTCCTACCCTTACCTCTCCAGCTCCAAATGCCAGCAACAGCTGACTCACCAGAGCCTAAAGAAGAGCAGGAACTATCAGACAAGATTTCCTGTCAGGAATCTGTAATTTCAGGGGGAAACTGGGACCTTGGAACTCATTTCCTGACATGTCTGAGGGCTGTCATCTGATCACCACCATCTCCTCATATTTGCAGGGGGGCCTCTGGTGATTACCTGAGATTTGCTAAGGTCTAGGACAATGTTCACCTTTAGAATCATTCTTGGCCAGAGTTCAGATGGGCCTAGAATTGCAGTGAGCATTTTATTTACAAGAATGCCTCAGTACCCTCGGGTCAGCTGCTACCAGCTGACCTGAACTGGAAAGAAACTCTTTAAAATCAGTTCCACCAAACTCATTCAACTTCTCAGCTCCTGTAGGTTGCAACACTGGCATGGCTCCTTGTTGAGTGCCAGTATTTGGGGACATGCTTGGCTCAAGGAAGACTCTGTGTAATTTTACCCTGAGCAACAACTAGAAGGAAATAACCTTTGGGCAAGGTTAGAAACCCACAGATGACTGACTGCCCCCGAACCAAGAAATTCCTGAAGTGAATTGCTGTCGCACTGCTTTAGCCTTACACATAGGATAAGCTCTTCACAGGTAAAAAAAAGCTTCTTGGCCACATGGCTTTTTGCTTTGTCTCCCTCCCCCTGCAAAGTCCATTTTCCTACTACTGCCTTTATTCCTATGCCTTTGTCTCCACTTTCATCTGAACAGAAGCGTCAGAGACAGGTATTCAAGAGAACTGCCACACGTGGCTTGCTTGACTAAAGCTTATTCTTGCTCACAAGGTTGTGAGGCAGAGTATACTGGGGTTGTTGGACAGTTTGCCATCTAAGCATTGTGCCTTATACACTCTGCTGGTGTTTATACTCTCCTCCTCCAAGAAGGACACATCAGCGTAAGCTGCCGGCACCCTGCTCACATGATGCAACGCACTGCCAGGGCCCTCCCCTTTATGACTTGGCACAGCCCAGAGAAACTACAGCTACCGGCATGCCACGCTCCAGCACACCCACAGCAGCCTGCAGGGACCTGTAACCAGCCAGGCACACAACAGGTGCACAGCACGACCTGTGACCACTGGCCCTTACACCTGGGGACGTACCACACGCCGTTGTTTGACACGCACATACGTGAGCGCAGCCGGAGCGGCAGCAACCGGCACAGCGAGCATGACTACTGCTGCTGGGGAAAGCATGCACAGGCTGCTTCCACCACTTCCCCTCTCCGAGACTGAACTCTGAGACAAGCCTGCTACCACTGAGAAGTCACCGTGCTTTGCTGTCAAACAGACATGAGCCAATGAAAAGCAATTACTTATGGTTCCTATCCCAGAGTGAAATGAAAAAGGCAGTAAGGAAGAAACAAGGACTATTGCTTTAGGGAGGGCTGTAGAGAGCTTTCATGCCAGTCATACATTCCTGGTTACCTGACTGTGCCCCCCAGACCAGACTCCTTGTCCCTACCAGCCTTTCAAAACATCTTTGTTAGCAGGCCACCCAAATCCAACTTCTGGGCATGTTCCATGTGAAGCTCTAGAAAAGGCTGCCTGAGTCAGGCAGGTAAATAAGAAGCACATGGAAGTTTGGGAAGCTTTCCATAGAATGCCTTTGATAAATAGGCTTGAGTGCCAAGCAGCTTTCCTAGAACCTCTCCTTCGGTGACCAAGAAGCTTCACTGCAAACTTGTATTCTGAGCACATTAATAAGCAGCTATAAAAAGCTCTCCATAAAGGCAGCACTGTTTCAAGGCTGGGCCTACAAGTCAAACTCCAGTATCCTACTATTACTTAAAATTAATCCCTGTTTTGCCTTCTTAGTAGGTTAGTCAGAAACCTGGGAGAGAGCAGTTCTCAATTTTAAGGCATGCCTGCCATTCTTTAAAGTCATGGATGGTTTTAAAGAGAGGAACAGGGCAGATTCTAGCAGAAAGACTGCTTCAAATAATACAAATAATGTGATGAAACCAAATGTTCTGGAGGTCACTTTACAGTTAAGTTTTGACTGATACTACTTTTTTTCCTGCTGATCAGGAAAGAGATTTACTTCATAACCAATAAATGACATCCCAGCTTAGGAAACGCATTACTAAAGCCAGCACCGCCAGCTCCACTGGCTTAAACACAAAATTAGAGTCATTCTTATGGACCAGAAGTTATACTCTGCACTTCCCAATGGTCTAGAAATGGTGTCAGTTCAAAGGTCTGTCCTCTCATTTTGTTTGTCAGGCCAAACCAGAATCTGCTTCCCTGTACCACGTACTACAACCACCAACGCAATCACCACGTCTCAGCTCTCGTGTGAACGCGTGTTCAGCAAAGTTGAGACTGTAAAATAACATTTAAGCAAAACAAGGTGGTCTTGTATGATCCTTCTGGACACCTAAGTACAGCCTGGATCATCTGAATGACTTCTTGCCTCCAGGAGGGTTCCACCTGGTCAGACCACTCTTGCAGTAATGTGGAATGCCCTGAAAAATCATTTGCACAGCCAACTAATTTTCGGCTCAGGCAGTAATTTAACACGTTTTTTCCCCCTTACAATGTACCCAGTCACACCGCTTTTGAGGTTTTTAAGTAGGCTTAGTCCAAGTGTCCCTTTTCTACCTGTTCACTGGCATGGAAGATGTCTCTGCTACCACCGAATGGACGGGAAATGCCTCTGGCCCGCCCTAATAGCACAGCTCTAACCGGAAAGAAAGATGCGATGACCTGTAAACTCCTGATCTTTCCTAACAAACTCAAATGTTACAGAAAAACTGTACACGGGACTCTAAGGGTCTGACGTTCGACCACTCCTAGCAGGCTCTGCAGCATTTCAGTTTTAACAGACAGCTCCTGGAGAGCTTTCAGTGGACAACATCCTTCCCAGTTTCCACCGGGCAGTCCCCCAGCCCTTGGGAAAACAGAGCCAGCCGCTGCCGGGCTCCACAGAGCTGCAGCAAAGCCTGCCTTGAGCGAGCAGCCAAGCTAAAGTGAAGCGGAGACAGCACACCGCGGCCAATGGCTCAAGCCCCATGTCCCGATGCCCTCCCGTCGAAGATCCGCCCGCAGGCTCCCGGGGCTCCCACCCTTTGCGCGGCCCTCCCCGGCCTCGGGACCCCGGGCGCGGTACCTGCGCGGAGGCGGCACTGCTGGCAGCGCGGCGGCTCATCCCGCGCCGAGGCCTGGCTGCCCGAGGGGGACCCGCCACCCCGCTCCCTCGCCGTGCCCCGGCGTCTCCTCAGCGGCCCGCCCGGGCACGGGAAGGAGTCCCCGCGGTCCCGGGCCCGCTACCGGCGCCTCCGAGCCCCACTGGCCCCGCGGCCGCCCGAGGGCTCCGGCCAGCGCCCCTCCTTCTCCTTGGCGGCGGTCCTGCGCGGGGCTGGCGGCCGGCGGCTCCACGGCAGGTCGTCGCAACTGTCAGTGCACGGGAGGGAGCGGAGAGGACGGCGCGGATCGAGCGGCCACTGCCTTCAGAACCGCGGCCTGCGCCGCGCCGCCACCATCGCCGCCGCTGCCGCCGCTGTTTGTTTTCATCCGCTGCGGGCTGGGGGGAGGGAAGGAAGGAGGGAGGTGCCTGGATGTCCGCGGCCGCACTTTCCACACGGAGCCTCTGCCGCTACCCTCCCGCCCGCGCCACGCCGGGCGGCGGGGAAGGCAGCCTTGTCGGCGATAAGAGGGCCAGCGTCCGCCGCTGCTCCTGCCGGCAGCCCCTTGCTGTGGCGAATGTGCGGCGGCGAACGCTGGGGCCTCGGCGGGGTGACAGTAACGGCGCCGCCCGCGGTGGGGTCCGGGCCGTCGGGCAGCAGCGCGGCGGCGGCCGCGGACTCCTCGCGGGTAGGGGTCGGCTTGGAGGGGGCGCGGGCTGGTAAGAGCCGAGTCGGCGCCCGGCAAGGGCGGGACCCGCCGGGCCCGTTCCAGCCGCCCGTCGGCAGCGAGGCCGGGGGAGCGCATACACGGCTACCGGCAGTGTCTCTGCCATTCCAGGTCTGAACGTGGCCCGGTCGGCGGTTACTGGGGACGGTCCCCAGGCCCGGGCAGCGGGGTCCTGTGGTGCGCTAGCCCCCTCCCCGTCACGGGAAGTAAATTCTGTCGGCGCCGGGCCACTCGCCGCCATGCCGGGCGGGAGTGTGGCAGCTCCGCAGCGAGCCCTCCTGCTGTGACCCGCGGGCTTTTAAAAGCAGGTACAAAGAACTAAAAGGATTTTCTGGATAACCAGAGTAAAAGGAAAATGGTAACAGAGTCTGAAAGTATGGCCAGTAAAACCCAGTCTGAGTCTCCTTCCCCTTTACTTTATGCAGGTGAAAGCTCTGGGAAAGCCCTCTAACGGAGGAGCTCCAGAGGACCCCCCGGCCATCAGCCATGGCCGTACCTATTGCGGTTCTTGACTGCGACCTCTTGCTGTATGGCCGGGGACACAGGACTTTGGATCGCTTCAAGCTGGAGGATGTCACAGATGAGTATCTAGTGTCCACCTACGGCTTCCCCCGACAGTTCATTTACTACCTGGTGGATCTCCTTGGGGCCAGTCTCTCTCGCCCTACGCAGCGGTCCAGGGCCATCAGTCCAGAGACGCAGATACTTGCTGCGCTGGGTTTCTACACCTCTGGCTCCTTTCAGACTCGTATGGGGGATGCTATTGGCATCAGTCAAGCCTCCATGAGCCGCTGCGTTGCCAATGTAACTGAGGCATTGGTGGAAAGAGCCTCACAGTTTATTCACTTTCCTGAGGATGAAACTGCAGTGCAGAGCCTGAAGGATGACTTTTATGGTCTGGCAGGCATGCCGGGAGTGCTGGGGGTGGTTGACTGCACCCATGTGACAATCAAAGCACCAAATGCTGAGGACCTGTCCTATGTGAACCGAAAGGGTCTCCATTCTTTGAACTGCCTGATGGTGTGTGATGCCAGAGGAGTCCTCCTGAGTGCAGAAACACACTGGCCAGGCAGCCTGCCTGACTGCACGGTGTTACAGCGGGCAGCCCTTACAAACCAGTTTGAAACTGAGCTACATAAAGATGGCTGGCTACTAGGTAAGTTGATTTTTCATCATTGTTTTCTGTGGAAGGTCTTTGTGTTGGCTCCTTACTGTGTCTGGAGCCTCTGGGCACAAGTGATATGTTTACTTTTGATAGCTTGACATTTGTGGTTGGTTGGATGATACTTCTCTTAGAAGTCTAGAACAGTATCTTCCAAACTGTGCTTTATACAGCCTGATTATTGTGCTGGTTTACATTCATCCTGTTTAAGACTGTTTCCATTGTCCTACACCTTGTTGACATTATCCTGCACCTTTCTGAACCACACAGTTTTTAATTCTATGTAAGGCCCTCGCCCAGCTGCCTTTCACTGTGTTGTGCAGTCAATGATTTCTTGAAATCTCTTCTGTGCTCTCCCAGGATTTTCCTGTGTAAAACTGAATGCCTTTACTTTGTTGTTTGTCACATCTGCAAACCTGTAACTGTTGCTTCTTCCTCATGCCTTAGCCGGAGGAGTAAGTTACTCTGTATGCGCAGTACCAGAAAGCCGAGGGTCAAGAGCTGAAATGGGAGGCTACCTGTAGGCGTGTAACCTGTCCTCCTCCTTTGCACTGCCAACAGGTGACAGCTCCTTCTTCCTCCGCACGTGGCTGATGACCCCTCTGCACATCCCCGAGACGCCTGCTGAGTATCGTTACAACATGGCACACTCCGCCACCCACAACGTCATCGAGCGGACCTTCAGAACCATTCGGTCGCGTTTCCGCTGCCTGGACGGCTCCAAAGGCACCCTGCAGTATTCTCCAGAGAAATCCAGCCACATCATTCTGGCCTGCTGCGTGCTCCATAACATCTCCCTGGAACACGGGCTGGATGTGTGGTCCTCGCCGGCCGCGGGACACGTGGAACAGCCAGAAGAGGAGTACGAGCAAATGGAGTCCATGGACTCGGAAGCCTGTCGTATTCGTCAGGAACTCTTACTCACTCATTTTAGCTAATGTAACAGGAAGAAAGCTTCTAGCAGTTCATCTGGAAAGATATACAGAGCAAATATGCCCCTTCCTCTTCCTTAAGTCTGTAAAGGCTAAGCAGATGCTCACAAGGAGAAATTCTGTTCTCTTAATTTCAGGTGGTATTCTGAAGTTCTCTCGGTCTGTCGAGAGAGGCAGTTGAGTGCCAAACTGTTGTGTTGCTCAGAGACTCCCCTTTCACTTGCCTTAGAAAACAATGACTAATGTGTGATCAGTGGAGAAACTTGGGAACTTGTCTTTGAGAATGATGAAAGTCCTGTAAGCCTTGAACCCTTTTACACAGCAACAGTTCTATGCTGCTTTGTAACCCAGAACCCTTACGACTGATTTTTAAACAGTATTTCCCACAAATTAAAATCCCACCTGGCCTCATGCCTACCATGAACTGGTGAGCAGCCAAGCAGGCATTTGTAGTTTTGCTTACAGGTATGAACTTCTGCTGAACATGGGTTTTGCCATTTTGCACATCTCACACAACCCAACCGTTTCTCTGAAAGCTGACAGCTGTGTTCTGGGAGGGGTCTGGATTTTTACTGAGTGCACACTAGAGCTTGCCCATACCTTGGGTCAAGCAGGGCTGAATGTTTCTTTCCTAAACAGTCTGGAGAAGATTTAAGCTGTGGTTGATTCTGTTACTGAACAGGTATCAGGAATCAGGCTAGTGAATATAAGTCTAGTTCCCACAAGGTATGTCTGCCACAGTGGAAAACGACTCCTGTTGTTAGCTCCCCTAAAAGAAATGCTAAGGACTGGCTGGATCACAGAAATGGAACTGATTGTGAAAGTTCTCCATCTAGACCAGAACTGAGGTATGGAACAGCTGCTTTACCAGTGCTGGCAATCTCTTCGGTGGAAATAGACAAGTCATGCATGCAGTTCCTGCTGGCAGGAGACTGGGGAGTTTCCTGGCAGTGTTCTCTTTCCAAAAGATGCAACTGTTTCTAAGGATCTATAGCAGTCTGAGAAAATTGTTGTTTCTTAGATTTATTTTTGTTGTTGACTGGGCAGTAGATGAAACAAAGTGCTAGGGACTGCAGAATACTGCACAAACGGAGCTACTTAAAGTAGCAGAGCAGCCATCTGGCATGGCACGGCACGCTGTCTGTTCTTTCAGAGGAAAGGAGCCTGGATGGTGCCCCACGTATGAAGATAAGGTGGGAAATGTTCTTAAGTGCAGGATGGAGATGCAGGATTAGATCTGGTTCTGCCAGGTTTGCCATGGCAGTAAGCATTTACTGTATTACAGAGAACCAAGCATGCTTTATGGTGTACAAGCAGGATGTTTCCTCAGGTCTTGATGAGAGCTGTAAAATGCTGTGTACAACGATCTGAGATGTAATTCTGTTTTCTTACGTGTCTTGAGGTATGTAAAAACCGCTGTTGCAGACTGTGGCAGAAGCTCTGCTCCTTTGACCTAGGAAGAAGCACACACAAGCATCGTTTTCTAACAATAAAAAACCCACCATTTTTTTAAAGGTAAGAGTTGCTGCTGGATATGGTGCCTGATGCCTTCTAATTGCATCTGACAGTCTATGCTAAACATACTGCTCTTTAGGCCTAAACAGCAGCAGACAGCTGTGTGGGTGACACTGAGACCTGGACACGTATAGGTACAAACACTGTCACGTCATACAGAGCATGAGTTTCTCAACTTAGACTATGAATAGCTCTTCTTAGTGTGTGCCAAGACCAGAGTGAACTCAGAAGTGGAGGCACTTCCTGGAACACATGTGCTGCTGGTTTTTATCTTCCTTCAGCCCTGTCATCTTTGGTAGAGCTTAATTTTGAAACTGATGTCATCAGTTTGGGTAAAAACTGCGTCAGGCCACACCTGACAAAAGCAACCCTAGACTCAGATGTCAGCACCTTTCAGTTCCCCTGGGAAAGGGAACTTCCTCATCTAGAGAACAGTTTGCCCCTAAGCAGCTTCCTCCAAAACAATTAATCTAGACTCTTCTCTCTCAGGTTTATACAGTACTCATGTTGGACATCTGAGATCAATGTTTCTTTGCTGCTTTACAGACCCTCTGTTCTTTCACCTTCTCTTGCCAGCTGCACTCAGGGCTTTGAAAAGCAAAGCCTGACACATCTCAGTCATCTGTTGGAGGATGACAGTGACTGACGGTCCAAGGCATTGCAGTTTTCACTACTTGACTAAATTCCTTGTAAAAATCCCACCACCATCCCTTTTCGGGTTTGTTTTAAAATACCTCCTCGAAGACTCTGTGTGGTGTGGGCTGCCTTTGCTCCCTCCAATCCTGCGTATTACAGCAAGCCTCAACCCGTGAACAACAGCTGTCTGGGCCTTTTGACTCTTTTTTTTCCCTTGCTGATTTACTGACACAAAGTACCCTGGATTTTTCTTCCAACACCGGGCTCCCTCCTGAGGCTCTTGCTTCTCCGCACGGGTGAGATACAGCAGCTTGTGCTACTGCCCGTCTAGAGCGTCTCCTCTTCAACGTATGCGTTTTGTGTCTTCACCATCCCTGACGCTGGAAATTAGTATGCAACAGTAACTATTAACATTGCCTAGTTTCAGGAAAAGGCATCTTTCCGGTTGCGTCTCATCGGACACCCTTATCTTGCTGTGTTTCACTCTGATACCGCCTGTCTTTTCTTGCCTGCTTTTAATTACGTTGTTTGCACTCTGTATCGGTCTCGAGGGGAAAACCAAAGCCACGAGACGTGCAGAACGTGCTGCAGGGTGAGATGCAAGACAAGCAGTCCACGAGAAAGAGGGCGCGGGGCGCTGCTGCCCGAGAGACCTCCCGGTCCCGGGGTAGCGGGTGACCGACCGCCCTGCCCAGCCGCGAGGGGTTTCCCGAGGGCGATCCGGGGCCCGGACACTAGGTCTTTTTTTCCTTCGACCAGGTGTCTGGCACAGCTTGGCTCCCGGGGCCGCTGCCTGCTCGCCCTGACCTCCACCCTCAACTGTCCAGACCGGAGAGGAACACCGCGAATCCGCCCTCGCCGCTCTCCGGCCTCGATTCGTCTCGCCTGCCCTCCGTCGCCCTCAGGCGACCGTGTGCAGCGGCGCAGCGCGGTTGAAGAGTTCTTCGTTCGGCTGGCGCGGCCTGGCGGCGTTCTAGTTTCGGCTGCTCGGGCCTTGGTACCACTCTCGGCGCCGCTCTTCGGGTCCGGCTCGGCGCTCGGCTGTTTCGCCTGGCCGGAGCTCGGAGCGGCAGCGACGACCGAGCAGTGGGGGCCTCTCCTTCCGGGCCTGGCCCTGGCCCCGGCCCCGCTCCGCTCCACCAGCCTGGCCCCTCCGCACTAGGTAGGCTTCGGGACTACGCGCTTGTCCCGGCTGTAGGCCAGGGCCGCGGCGCCGCCGCTCCCCGGGTGGGCGGGCGGGCGCGGCCATCCCCGCAGCGGCGCCCCGGAAGGTGGCGGGCACCTGCCCGCGAGGGGCCTCCGGGACGCGGCGGGCAGAGCGGGGCCGGGGAAGGTGGTCGGGACTCGCTGCCACGGCCTTTGTTCGGGAGCTCCGGGACCACGGCCTGCGGCGGGAAGAGGCGGGAGGCCGCTGCGGCGGCGGCGGGCCCTGCTCTCTGCGGGCCGCGCTGCCCCGGGCCGGCGGAAGGCGAAACCCGCGGCGCTTGTCTCCCGCTGGCTAGCCGGCCGGAGGGGTCGAGGCTGGTGCTGGAGGTCGGGAAGGGGGGAAAGCCGCCGAGGAAAGCGGCCCTCGAGTCCCGGGGTCCGCACCCCGCGGCCGCCAGCCTGAGCGCTTCTAAGCCCCGCGTGTTCCTAGCCGAGCTTGGGTGCCCCGAGTTCCCCTCTCCATCGCTCTCCTCCCCCCTGCCGCAACCTCAGAGCGGGCCGGGACTTCCCTGCGCCCGCGGTCTGGGTCAGGTCAGGCTGCATTTCGGGGCCGCTGTTTTGAAATAATTTGTTGTTGTTGTTACGTTCCGGCCTGCGCCAAATAAAATGTGAAACAAGTGTCTCCTCAATTTCTCCTGTGTTTCATCGTGTGTTGCAGAACTCCTGCTTGTGTAAGTAGTGTTTTGCGTAAAATACATTCACGTGTGCCTCCTACTACGATGTGAGGGAGCGTACCTACTTAATTCATTAGCTATAGAGACGTTTTCAGTTTCACCTACAATGTGCCTACAAATTTCTGCAGCGTTTGTTGAGGGCTTTGTGATTACTTCTGACTGAGTCAGTACCGTGCTTTCTGCTGTCTTTGGAAAGCACTTTTTGCAGCACAGTTCCAGTGCTAAGGCAGCATTTTGTCTTCAAGAGAGGTTTTAGGTGGTTGCACATACCTGGTTTTTTTCCCCAATAAATGCTTTCACACTATTGTTCTGCTCTTAAGAGACTGGTTCAAGAGTAGTTATTACCTAGGTGCAAGCTGGTCCTCAGGAAGGTCAGCTGTGTGAATGTGGAGTCCGTGTAAATGTGCTCAGGAAGAGTGCTCAGTGCTTCACCATTTTCTTCTCTTTGTAAAATGTTCTTAGATCTTTACATAAAACCCCAGAGTGTTTTCCTATATTTGTCCTTGTTTACTGCTCCACCCAATTCGGTGTCCTCTGTAAATGTCATCCGGCTTCTTTGCCTTTGCCACTCCCATCCTCTTTCAAATTGCTAATGGGAAGGTTAGAATGGGGCGTAAGAATGGCCTGCTGGTAATGTACACTTACTGCCAATGCATTACCAGACTGTTTAATTTTGTTGTTGGGTCAGCTTTCAGAATGTGCTGCGAGGTTAAATCCAGGCAGATCTGAATGCCTTATGGGTGATGCAGGCAACAGTACCTGAAATTCTCTGCTACATTTGAGATCCTTGTCTGCATTCAGAAGGGCTGCTCTGATGCCATTTCTAACGTGCATGGCTCCTTCAGCATAGCTTGCTTACGACTCCTGTAGCCCACAGTTGGTGTGGGTGTAGGTAAATTTGGTTTATTATTGAAAATGGTGTTTTGAGGGCAATCAATAAGTATTTTGCACTCATCTGTTGATTTGTGAGAGCGTGCAAGTTAGGAACTGTAGCAGTCCATTTGCGTTTGTGTTTAGTACTTGGAATGAAGAATATATTTGGATCCAAATAGCTGGACTTGCTTTTTTAGATCTAGTTGCTGGGGAGTTTACATAGAGTGTTTACTTTACTGACATCTTCTTGGTTTTCTTTGTTTTGCCCTTTTCTGAGTCATAACTGACCCTCTGGATCCCTGTGTGGTTGTTCCATTTTTCTGTGCAGCGCTTTTAACTCGAACACAGCTGTAACAACAAGTTATAAAGAAGGCAAGCAATGATACTGTCTGCTAGTGTATCCCTTTGCCATCTTAGGCATTCCAATGTGCCTTTTGTGTGTGTGTGTCATAATTCTTTATGAAACTTCAGGCAAGTAACTTCAGTATCTTTTATACCAGAGTTAGCAAGCTAACTGACTTCAGGGCTCTTACAAAGGTATTGTTGATGTTATAGTTAATAGTACTATTAACATAAATAGCATTAAGGTACTTCCTTCTCCCCACCTCCCCATTGTAAACATTTTCCCTATTTAAAAGAAAAATCTTTCTTCTATTGAGTTGATGTTTTTGGAGACCTGGTAAAGGGCATAGGAATAGCTGCTTTCTGTGTTTTGGATTAGTAGCCCTTCACTAAGCTAGCAAGAAAGGTGGTAGAAACACAGTGTGAATGAAATGAGGACCAAAGAACCAGGCTTTTTCAGAAGTGAATGATGAGATGATGTGCAGTGCAAGAGGATTAATAGTAGAAATATTTTAATGGGAAGTTGATGTAGTCGATGCTTAATGAAAGACACATTGTTTGGGTTGCCTACAACAAGGAGAGCCTTACTTGTCTGCCTCTCAGGATTTCACATTGGTATTTGAGAACTCTGACGAGGATCATCTAGTACTTATTTGTTGTCTCCAGTTCTTGTAAACTGATGTGCGAGGCAATGAGGTGCCAGGGAACGTGGAGAGAGTCGTCTTAGTCTCTGTACTCACACAGATCCACTTCGGATGTTCTCGGTATGTTCTTTTGGGGCTGTCCCAGCAGAGCAATTCCTGCTGCTCTCTTCCTGGTTTGTAGCACTAATTCTCCACCTTCAGTAGCACAAGGATTGCTGAGAGGAGCCTTTTGCACATGTTTTGGACGCTTCCCCCGCTCCATGTTCCTCACACAGTCTCAGTCCAAGGCCAGGAAGGGAAAGGGTGTCAAGAACTGTCTGTATTTCAGAGTCTAAATCTTTGCCTCCCACCTCTTTAGCTCTGATATATTTGTGTGTGAAGACTTCGCCTTCTGTGTCTGTCGTTTATTCTTTTTGGCTCGCTACCTTACTTGATTATTTCCATGTGAGCAGGAAATTATATGAACTGCCTCTTACAAGATGTGTTCTCACTTCCAGTTGCTTTTTCTTTGTTCCTTCGATGAGGTGCACGTGCCTTATGTGCAGCCTTGAATGCACAAGAGTCTTTGTCGTCATCTTGTGGATACCTAATGCTGCTTTGGCTGCTCTGGAGTGTTGGTGCTCCCAAACTTCTCTTGTGTGTCTGATGTCACTAGGGGGCACTTGGATGTGACTCTTGAGCCTGAGAAACTTTGATGTGATCTTTTTTTTAACGCAAACACTGCTCTTTGGAATAGAAAAATCCTTTCGTTTTCTATCCTATCCAAGCTGGAATCATTCTGCTAGGATTTAATCTGAATACTGTGTCCCACTATTTGTATTTCTCTAGTTCTCTCTTTTCTTTGTCCCTCATTTCCTACTGGATGCAGTAGTTAGCAAAAGAGATGCCACGGTCTGAATGTGGAGTTGAGGAAGCCAGTTTTTAATCTTCTGTGCCTCACTCCTGCTGTTTGGCTTACCTTACAGCTTTGTGAAATGACATTCCTGTCTGCTGGATTGGGATGAATACCTCTCTTCTCAATAATTCATTAAGTTTATGTGAAAATTGTAATAGTAGTCGTGGAAGTGCTCCATAGTCTCACAGGTAAATGAAGCTGCCAGACTCCAGATGCAGCTGATCACTTTTTGTTGTTTCTCTTTTTGTAATTACCATTCATTTTCTGACCTTTAGGAGTTGGTACTTGCAGGTTTCTCTTCTCAGCATTTTGCTGGGAAAACCCTAGAAATTCGATGTACACTTTTTGACTGGAAAGTTCCCTGAAGAGAAATTCCTCTCTCATTTAGTCCAGGCTGGGAAGACAAACTGAAAAGATTCTAATGGCAATCAGCTCCTTGTTGCAGTCACACAGGATCTTGAAATGACCGTGTGCTGCTGACATCTTTGTAATGTCATTGAATTTCCTGAGCTGTTTGCAACACGACATTAAATTTCATAGTCATGAAGCAGTAACACAAGTTATTTTCCTTCAGGAATCCTGCTCTGATTTATGGGGAAATGCTTAGAGGGGTGAGCACAACATAGAGCCCTGTATCTACTGCATCTGCAGAAGATGTGCTTTGGCATTACTTTCCAAAAGCCTCTGACCTCAACCGAAGGAAAACTTCAGCGCAGAGGATAATACTTTGAGGAATATCTTTAGACTTTTGAAGGCTAAAACCAGGGCCATACAACGAAAGGCCTGCCGTGGTACTCGCTGTTCATCACAACAAACTTAACTTTCTGCCCTCTTAAGGCTTTTTTTTTAGTGTTTGTTTTGGTTTGGGGGTTTGTTTCATGTTTGGGGACATTCCGTTGGAAGACTTGCTCTATGCTCAGATGTCAGGAAGCAACAAGATCCTAGTGGCTTAAACTAAGCTGCTTTTGTGTGTCTTTTGTGGGGTTCTTTTTTAAGCACAAGGACACAGAATCAGAAACAGCCAAAAAAATGGATTATGTTTTTGCCTTTTATTTTTTCATGGTTTTGATTAATCATGCTTAAGATACTAATTTTTATAGCTCTGTGGAGTACTTTTGCTTGTGGGTAAGTCTTGTTTAAAGATTCCAGTGCAATGTAGCTTTGTTTCCCATTTAACTTTATTCCCAGTTCCCCCCTTTGGTTAGATGTTGTTGTGAGGTAGTTTGAAGTTGTCTCCACGAGAAGTGCTTTCTGGGTTTTGTCTTTTGTGGACTGCCCTTTTGGTTGGTTTGGTTTTGGTGTGTTGGTTTTTGTGTGTGTGGTGGTGTTGTTTGTTGGGTTTGTTTTTGTTCTTTCAACCCAAGAAGAGCTGGAACCTCTGAGAAGGGTCATAAAGCTCATGTGGAAGTCCCGTGGGGCTTCCTGTGGGAATACAAACCTTGTTGTTGGAGGAAAATTTAACTACCTAGCTGGTGGTCAAGTACATTGCCAGAAATTCGTGTGGTCCTGTTCCTCCAACATTTGTCCTAAGTTTTGATGTGTGTGGAACTATTCTGGGTATGACTCATGTCACCCTTTTTAACTGTTGTTTCTATTTCACTGGGGCATTGTTCAAATTCCAGCGCCACATAGGTCAACTGCTTACCCGAACTAGGACTCTTTGAGTTGTTTGGCTGCAGTGCCAAAAAGGGCAAATCAGGCTGGGTTTTTGGTTTTGTTTTGGTTTTGCATGAAGTTTATTGTGCTCAAGTCTTTCAAGTGGAGACATCAAAAGGCTCAGTGGGAATGGCACAACACTTGGAATGAATTGAAGTGATATCTTGAATAGAAGTGTTGGTGGGATTGGGGTCTGCCTGGGATAGTGTTTCTGAGGCTTCTTACATGGTATTGTTTCGTGCAGGTTAGGAAGATCATAATTTCCAGATCGCAGAGGGGTGAAAAACTTGAAGTATAAACAAGGAAAGGGGCTAGGGGGTGCCTGGAGCTGTGTGATTGCTCAGATAACTCCGAGCGATGTTTCAGGCATCTGGTTTGCGCTTGGAGATCTCCAGCCTGCGAGTCGCGGAACCAAGTTTTATTGCGCCATCAGCGAAGGTCCCATAAAAGAAGGAGGGGCTCTGTGGTCTGTAGTCATTGGCAAGATGATCTCTGAATGTCTTCAATATGCAGAAGATGGTTTCTTCCATGCCCTTGTAAACTCCTGAACAACACAGGGGTCTTAAAGCAATTTGCTTCAAAACCAAACTTCGTAAGATACGAGGGAAACTTCTTTTGTTGTAGAAAATTCTTGGAGGAAATAGCCTGTCTTGTGACATGAGGATGACCACTGTGAGGTGTCCCTGCCCATGGCAGGGGGCTTGGAACTAGGATGATCCTTGAGGTCCCTTCCAACTCTGACAATTCTGTGGCTGGCAGTGGAGGTAAAGCATTTGGACTGTACCACTGCGTACACTCTTTTTCATGCCTGTCTGATGATCTTCTGGGGATTCTAAATCATGGCTAGTATTTCTTCCACGACTGAAATGTATTCAATACAGTTAAAAATACTTTTCAACTCTTTAATACCTTGCTGATAGTCAGAGCCTGAGGTGCTGAAGTGTAGTTTGGAGTAAGTGGCATGCTTTATTGTTGGCATTGGCCACTTTACTGAAGAACAGACTTCTTTGAAAGCAGAGGTTAGTGGCTTACGAGACAGGGAGGTGTAAGGCCAGAGCTGGCAAAGTTCAGAGTTCTAGTAACCCATTTTTCTAATTTCATAGAGACAGCTGTGCTTGTGTTTTTGCAGGCCTGTGACAGAACTTGTTGTTCACAACAGTTCTGTGAATTACTTTTACATTTCTTTCCCCCCCGCCCCGATCTGTGTTCTTTCAGTAGGAAGTATACAGCTTGCACTGGCCCATAACCTTTGTGGATCACATCCATTTTGCAGTCAATGCATTCAGGAAGCCTTAACAACTTGAGAAAGGGACTTAGAGACAGAAGCTGCCAGCCCATGCTTTTCCCCTCTCTGGCCTTTTCTAGGGAAGCTCAATCTCTCTGCGGATCCCAGACTGCAAAGCCGGAGACATCTTCTACGTTTCACTTAATGTCGCTTCTTTCTTCATCAGTCATTTGAGACCTCTTTGGGCAGCAGAATTGTCTGCAATTACTTGGATGTTTGTGTCTTTTGGCTGGAATTCCCATTCTAAATAGCATTTGCTGATTGCAGCTTTTAAAAAACACTGGCAGAGCTGTTTACACTGTTTCTGTGCACACACATTGGGAAGGGCTTTTAGCGTTGGGCTCAGCGTGCAACCAAGGAGTTCATTGGAGTGGTAATAGATTTGCAGTCTGAGAGCTGAAAGCCACATGAAATAACTTTTTTTTTTGTTTCCCTCCCCCAGTGGAGAATTGAATAACATGAGGTAGTAGTCTGATACTCTCCTTTGTATCAAAGCCAGCTGTGCTCCCAGAACAATGGTACCAGAATCTCCACAAAATTAATAGTGCCAGAGATGTTCAGAGGCAGCAGGGCATGTGAAGAGATGGGGCCATCATCTCTGTGAGGTGCTCAAGTTTCTGCTTGGAATGGTAAATTACTGCAGAGTGCATAAAATATAGAATCATAGAATCAATAAGGTTGGAAGAGACCTCAAAGATCATCAAGTCCAACATAGCTTTAATGTTCTTTTGATATGGCGACTCGCACGTGCTTCTTTTATTCATCTTCTCTCCTCTTTGTCTTCTTTTGTTGTTATTTTTTTTTTTTAAGTGGAGTCCTGTAGCCCTATGAAGTGTTACCAATTTGCTGTTTCACCTTGGCTTTCTAGGGTTTCAGCATCTGTAAAAGTGACAGTTGCAAGTGAACTTGTATCGCTCTGAGGTTGGGAATTCTTAAGGCTTCAAGAGCAGCTGGTCCAGAGCAAGTAAAGAGGCTTGGGGTTGGGCTGTGTAATGCTCTTTCCAAAACTGTAAACAGCCCAGCATGCTGTCCTGAAATGCCCTGCAGGAGGAAAAGTGTTAAGGAATCAAAGCTGCCAATTACAGAGAAAATTTCTCCCTCCCCACTTCCAGAATTTCGGTGGTGCCCTGGACCATATCCAAGGCATCAGCTAATCTGAGCGTTGAATTCCGCTTCTGGTCACCCTGATTGAAGAAAACAGAACCCCAACAAGAAGAAAACACAAAGAATACCAGTCTCTCTGAGCAGTTCCTTGTTTTGGTGGTCAGCTGTTTTATCAGGAGATTTGTAATGGAAGCTGTTACTGAATCAGTTCAACACTTGTCTGGACAAGTTTGATCCAGCAAGCTGCAAGTTTTCTTTGTGCTGTGGCCTGAGAAGTATTTTCAGACCCCCTGTGTTTCATTGAAACTTTGTTAGTCAAGTTGCTGCTGGGTAGCTGTAAATAGGGTTGGTACTTCCACCTAGTTTATCTGCTAATGGTATTTAATAACATGCTGTCATTGTTTGGCTTCTTATATTTGAAAAGAACCTTTGGTGGCTATCTCTATTAAGTCTAGAGAAGGAACTAGCTCCTTAAAACCAACAACAAAGAACCCCCTATCAAATAAACACATGAAAACCCCAACCCCAACAAGAAACCCCCAACCAAACCAATAAAACCTGCAAACAAACAAAATGAACAACAAACATCAAGAAAAACCCCAATCAAACCAAAACCAAAGGTATGATCCAATAATAAGGTTAAAGGCTTCCTGCTGAAGTGAGTGAAGGTAATGCCCATGTCTGCACTTCTGTTTATCTATTTGAAGGCTCTAATTTTCTTTGCCAGCCTGCAGTGTTGCTCAGTATGTCACCAGCTAGTGGAGAGCAGTTCCTTTGTTCAGGCCAATTCAGGTAAAGGAGTAAGCTTCCTCATTATGAGGCATGGATAAAGCTTGGCCCCCAAAGGGATCCAGGCTGACACTGGAGCGCCATCCTCACTCGTGCACTGTTCCCTGAAGAGGTTCCAGCTCTGAAAAACGTTGAGCTGGTTAGCAAGGAACCGTGTAGGCATTTGAGCCCTGAGTTTCTTTTGTTTTCTTTAAGGATAGGATAAGGAGGTGAGTCAGGAGAAGCTGAAAAAATGAGGGATAGTCCCCGAGGGAAAAACATCCAAGTTGAAACATGCTCAGGATGCTCACAGAGGAAGTGTTTGTTTTAGCCAAATTGGTTCAAGCAATTAGTACACATCTGGAAAGATTCAGATAAGGTATCTTAAAGTGGATATTTGATTTTATATAGTGAAGATGACATGGTCTTTTATTAAGATGAATGCAAGAGGTTCACTAACTGCAGTTGTAGGTGTTACCTCTTCCTTTCTTTTCCAGTATGTACACTTGCCCTGGCATAAACATAAAGATGTTTGTTAAATGTCTTGATTTCCTTGTTGCTATTGTACTTCAGGGAACACTAGTCCTTCTGCTGGGACCAAAATGTTCCCATCTGTCAGGGCTTGTTCTTTCCCATGAGTAATTGGCTTATCCTGCTTGGAAATCATCGGGATCTTTTTAAGTTATTTAGGTTTTGTGTCCTTTACAACTACTGAAAAGCTATTCCAAAACGTAGTACTTGAGATCTCTTCAAACTTTCAGCTTATTCCAGCTGCACATCTGGTCTTCCATTTGTGTTCATGTTTATTCTTGGGTGGTTGTAGCCCTTAGTCATTAACTGCACCCGTGTACAATATTCAACTACTGTTTTCTTGATATTTTCTGTTTGTTTGTGTGTTTTTACTAGATGGAAATAGGCTTACAGCTTCCTCCAGGAGTTGATCTGCTGGAGGGTAGAGAGGCTCTGCAGAGGGACCTCGACAGGCTGGGCAGATGGACAGAGTCCAACGGCATGAGATTGAACACATCCAAGTGCCAGGTTCTGCACATTGGCCACAGCAACCCCATGCAGAGCTACAGGCTGGGGTCAGAGTGGCTGGAGAGCAGTCAGGCTGAGAGAGACCTGGGGGTGCTGGTTGATGGTAGACTGAACATGAGCCTGCAGTGTGCCCAGGCAGCCAGGAGGGCCAGTGGCATCCTGGCCTGCATCAGGAACAGTGTGGCCAGCAGGAGCAGGGAGGTCATTCTGCCCCTGTACACTGCACTGGTTAGGCCGCACCTCGAGTCCTGTGTCCAGTTCTGGGCCCCTCAGGTTAGGAAGGAGGTTGACTTGCTGGAGCGTGTCCAGAAAAGGGCAACAAGGTTGGTGAGGGGCTTGGAGCACAAGCCCTATGAGGAGAGATTGAGGGAGCTGGGGTTGCTTAGTCTGGAGAAGAGGAGACTCAGGGGTGACCTTATTGCTCTCTACAACTACCTGAAGGGAGGTTGTAGACAGGCGGAGGTTGGTCTCTTCTCCCAGGCAACCAGTACCAGAACAAGAGGACACAGTCTCAGGCTGCACCAGGGGAGGTTTAGGCTGGAGGTTAGGAAGAAGTTTTACACAGAGAGAGTGATTGCCCACTGGAATGGGCTGCCTGAGGAGGTGGTGGGGTCGCCGTCTCTGGGGGTGTTCAGGGCGAGGCTTGACAGGATGCTTGGTTGCATGGTTTAGTTGATTAGGTGGTGTTGGATGATAGGTTGGACATGATGATCTCGAAGGTATCTTCCAACATGGTCTATTCTATTCTATTCTATTCTATTCTATTCTATTCTATTCTATTCTATTCTATTCTATTCTATTCTATTCTATTCTATTGAACCAGGCTTTTTACTGCCTGCATTGCTCTGAGCTATCCATCCCCTCCACGCTGCTCACCATCTGAATCCCCATGTTTCTGAACACGAGGGACTGGGGCTGTTTGTAGACTCCAGATAAAAGTTTATTAGCATTTAGTGGAGAAAAAAAAAAAAGAGAGATGTTTTCAGTTTAGTGATTCCTGTGTTGTCCTGTGCTTTCGGCTTCATCCACTCCAGTTAACTCCAGTTAACTCCAGTCTGGCTTTTTTTTGGGGCCTGGACTTTGTTAATCTGTACAGCTCCTTCTTAACCTGCTCACCACACGGCATCTTTAGGGTCTGTGTCACTTTCCAGTAAGGCTTTTATTTTGGAGAAGAGTTTCTACCTAATGTTTGGCTGACTTTCACAGAGCCTTGAAGGCTTATTTCACACTGTGGAGTTCAGCTGTTCTAAAATAGATGATCCCCATGCTGTTCACATCAAGCATCAGGGAATTTCCAGCTAGCTTCAATTTCTTCGTGGTGAATTTTCTTTTCTGGGAAGATGGATGCCTTTACTCCCTCATCACTTCAGTCCCCTCTATTGTACTTTTACAAATGAAAAGTGGTCTGCTTTGTTAGAACTCATTTTCCTGGCTTATCTCTTCAGGCAGCTCCTCCCTGTGAGCAGCAGCTGTCTGTAAGTCATCTGCTCCAGGATTTTTTTAGTTAGAGTGGGAGGAAAGGAAAGGTTTGCTAATGACCACTCGAACCGCTGTCATTTAAAAGTTCATCTCTTCTTGTGTACGTGGATGATGCTTTTGTTCAGTGTAACATGAACTGAGGTGGGGTTCTCTTTAGATCTTTAAGTTCTAAGGAGATGACAGTAATATGTGGGCTTGGCTGGAACGAGTCCAGAGAAGGGCAACGAAGTTGGTGAGGAGTTTGGAACACAAGCCCTATGAGGAGAGGCTGAGGGAGCTGGGGTTGCTTAGCCTGGAGAGGAGGAGGCTCAGGAGAGACCTTATTGCTCTCTACAACTACCTGAAGGGAAGTTGTAGACAGGTGGATGTTGGTCTCTTCTCCCAGGCAGCCAGTACCAGAACAAGAGGACACAGTCTCAGGCTGCACCAGGGGAGGTTTAGGCTGGAGGTGAGGAGAAAGTTCTATACAGAGAGAGTGATTGCCCATTGGAATGGGCTTCCCAGGGAGGTGGTGGAGTCACCATCATTGGATGTGTTCAGGAGGAGACTTGATGGGGTGCTTGGTGCCATGGGTTAGTTGTTTAGGTGGTGCTGGATTGGTTGATGGGTTGGACGTGATGATCTTGAAGGTCTCTTCCAACCTGGTTTATTATTATTACATTGCAGCAGCGCTTCTTGGTTTGTGTATTCTAAGAAACTTAACTGTTTCTGGAGAGCTTTTGGTGGGAAACTCCAATGTATGAGACCATTCAAAAGCTGTGGAACCTTAGAATAGAATTAACCAGGTTGGAAAAGACCTTTGAGATCATCAAGTCCAACCTATCACCCAGCACCATCTAATCAACTAAACCATGGCACCAAGTGCCTCATCCAGTCTCCTCTTAAACACCTCCAATGACAGTGACTCCACCACCTCCCTGGGCAGCACATTCCAATGGCCAATAACTCTTTGTTGCTATTGGGACTACTGTATTTAGTTCTTTCTCAGAATATTTTTTTTCCTCCTTTAGAAAATGGGTATTAATGCTCCCTTAGCAGCTCAGAGTGTGCTAACAGCAGCAGTCTTTGCCATTGTATGTTACTTGGGTGAACTGTAGATCTAAGAGCAATGTAGATGAAAAGGTGACGCTCAGACAGGTGAAATGAATCATCTTAAGGAAGCTGGTCAAGATGCCTCTGCAGTGGCAAGGTTTTGGTCCAACACATGGTTGTGTTCATACATTATAAGCTATTGTAGAGCTGGAAGGGATTTCAGCTTGAGTTCTATCAATTGTCTGACCTTCAAAGTGATAGTAATCAGTTCCTTGAATTGATAATATTTGAATAATTCCCCAGAGACTCCTCTGTCCTCCTGTCAGTTTTTTAACACTATTCCTCTGTGAGTCACCCTTCCCAAACAGGACCTGAATCTTCACGGTGTAAAGACCTGAGGTGTCTCTTCATGCATCTGTTTTTTCTTTTCCCTCTTTATTATGTACAGTGAAAGATAAAGAAAAGAGTTTTGAGACTAGTTTATTTTCTCTCTGGGTGTGGTATGCCTGGAGCATGTGCACAAGGCAAGGGCTGGATGTTTTCAAAACCCTCTCAAATTAAGCTTTGGCTGCAGGAATGTCAAATTTGTGCCTCAGGAATGGAAGAAGGTAGCAGAAGCTGTGGGAGAGGAAAGGTTTTTCTCTTCAATCTAATCTTTGGGGTTTAAAGCTTGTAGTCCACTGAGGTGATCCAAGTAAAAGCTGCCTTCCTGATTGTTTTTCTCTCTTTCTAGGATTTCATGAAGATAAAGAACTGAAATGTGGATAGCCTCTTTGTAGCTTGGTGGTGGTTGTCATCTGGAACCTGCTGGTGTCTCTTCCAGTAGCTGGTGTAACATTGGCTGCTGAGAGCCATGAAGGTTGTACCGGAGAAGAATGCTGTCCGCATCCTGTGGGGTAGGGAACGTGGCACCCAGGCCTTGGGCGCTCAGCGGCTCCTGCAGGAGTTGGTGGAGGATAAAACTCGATGGATGAAATGGGAGGGCAAGGTAAGGTGGTGGGATAGACGTGCATGCCTTCATCTTGGAGTGGGGGAGGGGAGGCAGGGATTTGAAAGAATTTGGCTTGTGATTGTGCATTAGCTGAGCTACAGCTGATGTGCTCTCTGGCTCTGTTTGGTTCCTGTGGTGATGTGGTCCTAGCTGTATGCCCCTAGCGGGTTCCCCTTGTTGCCCATGGCTTACAGAGAGGGACCTGGGGGTGCTGATTGACACCTGCCTAAACATGAGCCAGCAGTGTGCCCAGGTGGCCAAGAGGGCCAATGACATCCTGGCCTGTATTAGGAATAGTGTGGCCAGCAGGAGCAGCAAGTCATTGTGCCCCTGTACTCTGCACTGGTTAGGCCACACCTTGAGTCCTGTGTCCAGTTCTGGGCCCCTCAGTTTAAGAAGGACATCGAGACTCTTGAACGTGTCCAGAGAAGGGCAACAAGGCTGGGGAGAGGCCTTGAGCACAAGCCCTATGAGGAGAGGCTGAGGGAGCTGGGATTGTTTAGCCTGGAGAAGAGGAGGCTCAGGGGTGACCTCATTGCCCTCTACAACTACCTGAAAGGTGGTTGTAGCCAGGAAGGGGTTGGTCTCTTCTCCCAGGCAACCAGCACCAGAACAAGGGGACACAGTCTCAAGCTTCACCAGGGGAAGTTTAGACTCAAAGTGAGGAAAAAGTTCTTCACTGAGCGAGTCATTCGTCATTGGAATGTGCTGCCCAGGGAGGTGGTGGAGTCACCGTCCCTGGAGGTGTTCAAGGGGAGATTGGACATGGCACTTGGTGCCATGGTCTAGTTGTGAGGTCTGTTGGGACAGGTTGGACTTGATGATCCTTGGGGTCTCTTCCAACCTTGGTTATACTGTGATACTGTTGAAGTGTGATCCTGTGACACTTGCAACACTCCCTGCTTTGTTGGCTTTTTCAGAAAGTTGAGTTGCCAGACAGTCCACGCTCCACCTTCTTGCTGGCCTTCAGTCCAGACAGGTAATTAACTCCTAGTTTGTTTCTGTTTCAGCAGTCTCCTTACACTTACCAAAGTGATGCAGGCTTGTGCCTGTTGTGTTGTCCAGTCCCGAATAGCCAAGTGTAATTCCTGGTTCCTGATATGCATGGGTGGAACATGTGCACCTTCCCAATCTCACAGCTTTGAGCATAGTTGGTGTTTAATTTCTGATGTACCCAAGTGATGCATAGCTTTAAGGAAAAAGGGATCTAGCTGCACTGTGGGATTTCACAAGAAACTTGCAGGAGTAAAGGGTGTTTCAGCACAACGTGCCAAGCGATGTGGCATACCAACTGGGATGTCTAACAGACCAGAATGATGAGTGTAGTGGAAGCAGAAACGGAGGTGGGGGTCTTTCTTAGTGTCACTTAGTTGGTGTGGAGAACTGACAATATTTATTTGCTCCAGTCACTTGGGATTTCCTTCTGAGCTGTGCATGTTCATTCTGACTTTCAAGGTCAAGTTTGTGCTTGCATGTCAGACGAACTTGGTGTTTGGAGGGGCCTTGAAATCTGGCTACAGTAATCTTTGTGGCCGTTGACGAAGTAGCCGCCTCTGTGCTGGGTTAGGTGTGAGCAGACCCTGCTGAGATGAAGCTCGCCATGGTGTGGTTTTGCTCAGGCTAACATTTGTCCTGCCTTCTGCATTCTCAGGACTTTAATGGCTTCCACACACGTGAACCACAACATCTACATCACGGAGGTAAAAACGGGCAAGTGCGTTCATTCCTTGGTTGGACATCGCCGCACTCCCTGGTGTGTCACCTTCCATCCCACTATCCCAGGCCTCATTGCTTCAGGATGCCTAGATGGGGAGGTTAGAATTTGGGATTTACACGTAAGTCCTTTCTGAAACATGCATGCCTTTGGTACCTGGTGGGTGGTGACTTGTTTGGGTCAGAGCTTGCTTCCCAAATATCACCTGCTAAGAGCCGTTTGGAGGCTCTGCTGGGATCTGCATAGAACAGATTATAGCTGCCCTCTCTTGTCTAGAGAGGAGGAAACAGATTCAGTCATGGCAGGTAGGGTGTGCTCCCTAGCTGTGCCTGTTCATTTGGTTAGAGTGGTACAGATGAAGCTGGAGAACTTTGTGCAAGGTGCCTGTTTAGTTTGTCAAAGATGTGCCATTTTGCATTCCTCTGACTGTATCTGAGCTCTGTTGGACAAGCTGCTGCTCCTCCAATTCTACCTAGTCCGGTGGGTGGCACAGGGACAAAACACATGTGCTTTCCTGTGCGTTGCTACAGGCTGTTTGTGAGACCCTTACCTTTAAAACTACATCTGTGGTCATTGTCACAAGGAGTGCTACGTTCTAGGTATGGCACACGAGCTTGTGTGAGAGCAGCTGTCGCTGCTGAGAAAACTTGTCACTTCTGTGCTCCAGGCAGGGTCTTGGAGAGATGGCACATGCACGAAAACCTAATGGTCTCAAACTTTGTCATAAACTGCTTGTGGTTCTTGACTCCTCACTCAGGGCGGAAGTGAGAGCTGGTTCACAGACAGCAACAACGCCATCGCATCGCTCGCTTTCCATCCTACGGCTCAGCTCCTGCTGATCGCCACTGCCAATGAGATTCACTTCTGGGACTGGAGCCGCCGGGAGCCCTTTGCAGTGGTGAAAACGGCCAGTGAAATGGAGCGGGTCAGGTGAGTTCCCACGGCCAGGGGAAGGAACATGTCCACGTGAAAAAGGGTCAGGTTTGGGGAACGTGAGGGGCTCCTCTGGGATGCTGCAGCCCCCACGCTGTGGCAGCGGAGACAAGCATAGGTTGCAGCTCTTGTTTGGCTTGGCAGTTCTGTGGGCAGGGAGAAAGGCTGTTGGAGGTAGCAGATCAGCTTGGTTGTTCTTGTTTGCCATCGGATGTGTGCCCAGTAAATGCCCAGCAGCTACTTCTTCCTCAGATGTGATCTTAATTAAATGTGTCGGCTATAAGGATGAGAGAACCCACAAGTTGCTGAGAGAGAGTGCTGAGTATTTCTGGATGCAGTTACAGAGGCAGCTGTGTTGCCAGAAACTTATTTGGAGCAATTTAATATATGACAATGATGTGACATTCAAGGCAAGTTAGTCTCTCCTTATGTACCAGATTCCAATTTATAATACATACCTACATATTCTTGGCTATTTCAGTTGATACAGCAGTACTTGCTTCCAGCTTTTAACTTCTGTATAGTGTTTCTGTGGACTACAAAATAGCTGCAGTCTTCAGCTTGATAAGTATGTTTTCTTCTTTTTAATGCATAAACTTTCTGACACCCTTCAGAAGGTGATGATGGTAGTGTAGCAATGTTCTGTTGGCAAATGTTTCACATGGGGGGGTTTTCTTCCCTGCTGTATCCAGCTTCCTGTGCCATTGTGGAATGTGAACTGATGATTAATACTCTGGCTCTGCTTTTTGTTTTAGGCTGGTACGGTTTGATCCCTTGGGACACTACTTGCTCACGGCGATTGTTAACCCTTCTAACCAGCAGGTGAGTGGAATGTCAGTATCTGTATTGACTGGCTAATTTCAAGATCATTTATATACATTAACCTTAGTCTGGTCCTGAGCAGCCTTGTGCTTTTCTGAGAACCTTTCTGAGTCCTTCTAAGATGAGTTTTGTCTCACCTTAATTTGTCGCAGGGTTGTTCTTGTGTTATCTGCAGAGCTGTTAAAATGCTGGCCAAAGTGTGCTTGTTTTGCCTTCACTGTTTCATTAGTGGTGGGGCAGATTCCCCGACGGCCCTGTTATCTTCGCATCCAGCAGAACATCACAACACATGTGAGGTATTAACAATGCTCCCTGCTGCTGCTGACCCTCAGATGCTGATGCTTCTGTTTGTATGAACAGTGTATTGTCAAAGCTCACTGGGCTGTAGGGAGCGTTTGTCTGGATCCATAAAGCGAACTTTGGAATGACCTTAGCTGATTTCATGCAAGTTGAGGCGTCTAGAAAGGGACTTAACACATCCTTTCATCTCTCTGGGGCGGCAGCTGACTTTCTGCTGTTTATTTGGAGGTAGAGGATTTTGCTGTGAGGTGACTGAACTTTGATTGCTTCCTTCTGCAGAGTGATGAGGAAGTGGAAATCTCCGTGGACAGCACCGAGATGCCGCACTATCGCCAGCGCGCCATCCTTCCGTCTCAGCCCGTGAGGCGCACACCCCTCCTCCACAACTTCCTGCATATGTTGTCCTCCCGCTCCTCGGGCATACAGGTGGGAGAGCAAAACAATGTTCAAGACTCTGCTACCCCATCCCCTCCACCGCCTCCACCACCACCACCTCCGCCTCCAGCCAGTGAGAACACAAGGGCATCTGTGTATAACAGGCTCCGGGAGCGTGTCAGCTATCCCACAGCAGAGTGCTGCCAGCACCTGGGGATGTTGTGCCTTTGCAGCCGATGCTCTAGTGCAAGACTTCCTTCTTCTCTCTTCCCACACCAGGAGAACGCGCCCTCCACGTCTTCTGGGGCCACTGGCACTTCCTTCTCCTCTGTGCAGACAGAGCCTTACCAGCCCCCAGAGCAGGCATCCGTAGCGCAGGAGGAGCAGGGGATACTTAACAGGCCCTCTGCTTTCAGCACAGTTCAGAGCAGCACTGCTGGCAACACCCTACGCAACCTTAGCCTGGGCCCCACGCGGAGGTCCCTCAGCGGGCCCTTGGCAGGCCACCAGTCCCGGTACCAACAGTCTGCAAGAGAAATGGCTTCGGGCTTAGGTGGGTCTGACTGGTCCAGGACAGTGTTGAACATGAGCTCTCGGTCAGAGCTGGAAGCCATGCCTCCCCCTAGGACCAGTGCCTCCTCCGTGAGCTTGCTGTCGGTGCTGAGACAGCAGGAGGGAGGTTCCCAGGCATCGGTCTATACCTCTGCAACGGAAGGGAGGGGCTTCCTGGCCCCAGGGGCTGAGGCGGACAGTGGTGGTAGCGCTGGCCCGAGCAATCCGGCCAGCATCCGTAATGAGCTCCAGTGTGATTTGAGGCGATTCTTCCTGGAATATGACCGGCTTCAGGAGTTAGATCAGGGGATTGGTGGGGAGCCCAGCCAGTCGCAGCAGGCTCAAGAAATGCTCAACAACAACATTGAGCCTGATCGGCCGGGTCCCTCCCATCAGCAAACTCCACACAGCAGTGAAAACAATTCCACTTTGTCCCGGGGGCACCTGAACCGCTGTCGCGCTTGTCATAACCTGCTGACCTTTAACAATGACACGCTGCGCTGGGAGAGAAGCACGCCTAGCTACACACCAGGGCAGGTCCAAAGCACGTTTGAGGGTGTGCCTCCAAATACCAGCCAGGTGCAGCCTGCAGAGAGAACCGAGGGCAGAGCTCCTGCCTCTAGCAGGCTGCAGCTGGGCAGCTCTTCCACCCCGCAGGAGGAGAGGACCGTGGGAGTGGTCTTTAACCAGGAGACGGGGCACTGGGAAAGAGTTTACAGCCAGTCGGCTTCAAGCAGACCTGGGAATGTATCACAGGAGGCCTTAAACCAGGAAATGCCTGAGGAAAGCTCAGAGGAGGATTCACTCAGGAGGTAAGATTTATGCTTGGCCTTCCTCCTCTATTTATTTTCTTAAACTTTTCCCATCTAGTCTGAGTTCTTCAGTATTTTCAGAGTTCAAAAGCTTTTCTCATGTGGTCATGTGTTATTTTATGTAGATGAACATAGAGATGCTGCATTGATGCCTTCTGTAGCTGCCATTGGCGTGGTGCAGATAGGTTCTGAAGATTGTAAGGGCAGAAATCGGACCTCTCAATGGGAAAGGCAGGCAGAAGGATGGGCTCTTGCAGCAGATCTCTGGTGAACTGTGCTCCTGGTGTTTCCCAGACAACTGTGGAAGGGCAGGAACGCAGGATGTGTGCTACACTGTCCTTTGTGGCCTGTATCCTACACACGTGCTGTATGGAGTACCTGCCCAGAGAAGGTGTGGAAAACTGAGCATGAGAATCGCTTTGTTGAGTGCTGTGTGTCTTTTTGAGGTTTTAGTGAAGTTGGAAGGATTAAGAATCATTTCCTTGGTGTTGCCATGTAGGGCAAAAGCAATCAGAGCGCCTCAGTTGTGTTTGGTATAACCCATGCAGCTTGCTTGTCTTTGAAAGAGGTACATTTTCAAAGTCATTGACCTGCATCTAGGGTGAGCTTGTCAGGGGCATACTGATCACTGAAAAATTTAGGCTCTGCTGTATTCTTTTTTTAAGAAAGTGATTCTTTTTTGGGGAGGATTTGTTTTCTTTCTTTGTTTCTCTAAATGTACTTCAGATATCTTTCAAGAAACAGAGGGAGCCAAGTTGAGCTTTGAGGAAAGGACCTATGCTTTGTGAGAAGGTGTCTCCTCTGGCTTGTATTGATGATTCACCCTCTGGTACTTGTGGAAAGGGTTTCCCTACTGGGTTGCAGTTTGACATCTTCTCTGTCAAGTGATTTGTGCCCAGCCTTGCTGTTTCTCAGAAATGTATGCTTTGTGCTGTAGGAAAGCAAAGTTTCCAGGTTGGTTGCAGATGTAACTGGCTGAGGAGGCTGTGTACGCAGGAGGGCCTGAGGAAAGGGAATTCTTTCCTTCTTCCTGTAGATAAGCTGATTATATTGAGGCTGGAACAGTGGCTGCCTTTCTTGTAGTTGCACAGCAAATCAGTGGTGGTGGTCATGAAATTATTAATCTGATTCTAAATTCTCACTCCCATTTGGTTTTTTTAATAGCCTGCCATAATGAGAGTCTCAAGCTGATATGTGGTAACTGCTTTCTTGGGCCTGAACTTACCTGCCTTTAATTTAAGCCAGATATCCTCTAGTCCCCTATTAAAGGGCAGAGAGGTGAGAAGGAACTGACAAGTTTAGCTTTAAAGTGGCACTTGAGTGAGTCTTGCATTATCTTTCTTTTGAAATAGCTGTAGATGCTCATATTGTCTCCACAGTGTGGCTTGTTCTCTGGGCTGAGTCACTGCAGCATCAGAAATAAAGGGGACAAATAACCTTTCTATTGATCAGGTGGCTGGCATGTAATTGGATAGTGAGGAGTGGTGGGATCTGTAGGAGTGAACTTTTCTGTGGGAGCTGTATAATTTAAAAATACCCTGAGGCATATAACTCAGTCCAAACCTGGTGTGTGGGGTTGCTGCTGAACTGCTGGAGTTGTGTGACTGAATCTCTGGGTCACTTTGCCTGTCACCCGTGGTGGTGGTTGCTGCTGCTGCTGTCTGCTCGGTGGCTGTAGCACCTGTGCAGGGTTAGCTTGCCTACCTGGTTGCCTGTGCAAACAGGTGCTTTTTGCCAAGAGATTATTTTGGAGTGTGTAGCTTGATGCTCAAGCTTAATTCTGGAATTAATTACGAAATACCTGTAAGATTAAAACCTTTAGCGAAACTCTTGTGGCACAGGTTGCTGAGAAGCTCCCAGGGACACTTTCCATCCCCCCCCCAGTCTGCTGCTTCTGTTACCAGGCTTTTTTCAAGAACAGGCATATTTCTGCTTCCTAAGTGAAGTTAAGGTAACTGAGGAGTACTGAGGTAAGGAAGCTGGAAGCAGTGGAGGGTCTGGCATCAAATGCTCATGGCAGTTCCCTTGAAGCAAAACTTCATTTCCTTTCCTGTTAAACACATCGAATGGACTTGAGCTTCATGAAATCTGTGTTCTTGAAAGGACCCCTTCATGTGGGATACCTGTATCCTGCAGGTGTAATTTTCTGCCCTTCTCAAGTTAGCTGTTAGATCATAGCATCATAGAATTGTTGGGGTTGGAAAGCACTTTAAAAATCATCTAGTTCCAACCCCTATGCCATGAGCAGGGACACCTCTTGCTAGACCAGGTTGTTCAAGGTGCCAGGACATCCAACCTGTCTTTGAACACATTCAGGCTTATTTTCCTTACAGGGCAATAACAAGTCAACAAGTACCTGCTTACTTAATTTTTGCATAGAATGAGCCCTATGAGGAGAGGCTGAGGGAGCTGGGGTTGCTTAGCCTGGAGAAAAGGAGACTCAGGGGTGACCTTATTGCTCTCTACAACTACCTGAAAGGAGGTTGTAGCCAGGTGGATGTTGGTCTCTTCTCCCAGGCAGCTAGTACCAGAACAAGAGGACACAGTCTCAGGCTGCACCAGGGGAGGTTTAGGTTGGATGTTAGGAAGAAGTTCTATACAAAGAGAGTGATTGCCCATTGGAATGGGCTTTCCAGGGAGGTTGTGGAGTCACCATCATTGGAGGTGTTTAGGAGGAGACTTGATGGGGTGCTTGGTGCCATGGGTTAGTTGTTTAGGTGTGTTGGATTGGTGATGGGTTGGACACGATGATCTTGAAGGTCTCTTCCAACCTGGTTTATTCTATGTATTCTATTCATGTCCAGCCTTCTGTGTGCTCCCACAACAGCAAGTGCTAGAACCACTCCTGCAGCTGAGTCCAAAATGTCTGTTAACCTTTGCAGCTGCAAGGGTCATGATATGTAAGCTATGTAATGCTGAAAGTGCTGGGAGATACAAAGGAGGGTGGGTGAGCCTTCAGGCCTGAGAGGGTACAACTGATAATGGCATATGCACATTCAAGCAATGTAATTTTGTGCCTGTGGACCTCAGGTTAGTTCTTAGTGTTGGACGTTTACTTGCTTGTAACCTCTCTTGCATTCTGTTCTTCTTTCTCTCTCCATTAGATGTCCTCGTTGGGCAATTGAGCTCTATTCAAAGGCCAGCTGAAAAACTTAAGACGCAAAATTGCATCTGAAAACTCTGTATGTTCTCATTCCTTGGGTAGTATCTGTTCCTTAACCTGTCTTGCCTGGCTGAGAAGACACTGGCCTATAGAAGGTCACTTAGGTGAATAGGTAGTTTGATGAAGGCTGTTCTTTGAATTCTGTTGATGCAGCTATGTCAGCTGAGTGGGGAGAGAATTCTGCTCTTCCTGGTGGTGCTGGGCTACTTAACTCAGGCTAATCACACAGGCATTAATAAGCATGTAATGAAGCTATTCCTGACTAACATCTCTGGCACCTCTATTAGGAGGAACCTGTCACTGGGAGCCTGGGCAGTACAGCATTCCTGTCACATTCAGCTTTTCCTGAGAGCAGCATGTTGAGCTGTGTGCTTCTTGAAGTCATGTCACTGAAGCTGGAAAAGGTTTATGGTCTGCCTTAAGCAGAAGTTGGCGAGACTGAGCTTCAGCTTGTCTGAGGTTCTCCAGGCTGCCCTCATTAACTCAAATGTAGTTGTGTGGGGTTTTTTTGTTTGGTGTTTTTCCCCTGTGGGATCTGTCTGCTTCGTTTCTGACATCAAAGTGAAAAGAGCCTTAGAAGTCCCTGAAGTTGCCATCTGAAAAGTGCTGCATGACATTGGTGATAGAAACTATTGGCGAGATCTGAATGAACGGAAGATACCTGAGCGACACATGACACCTAGTTTAATTTTTCTGTAACTTTCTGTTAATTAAAAATGAGTGGAGGAAGCTTTGTGTTAATACTGCAAGCTTAGTGAGGGTAAAGCTTCAGTAAGTACTTCAAACCGTTGTTGCTGCGTGGGCCGGTTCAGTTTAATGATGAAAAGCTGAAGAGGGAACTGAAGATGATTCTTGTGTTCAGCTGCTTGTTTGAGAGGAGCTAGTTCCACCTTTCTAGGCCAGTGATACACAGAATCCTAGGCAGTGGTCTCCACTGAAATATATTTCAGCTCCTCAGGCAATGAGAGGTACAGTGCAGTGCTAACTAATCAAACTGATCCAGATGTTCAAATGCCACCTCTCTGGCTATTTGGCACGTCACAAATGATTACCTAGAGACCTAGTGTGTTGTTTCACCAAGAAAATCCTCTGGTTATAAACATGATGTTGTTCCTGATTTCTGCCATGGCACCCCAGGCCACAGGAATGGATGAAGATGTGTGGGGGAAATACACAAAGGGAAGCTTTTCATCTAGGCATTCAAGGTTTAGCTACTCATAATGTACTAAGGGAGCAATTCTGATGCTGCTTACCTGTCCGTGGTGACTGGAGATATGAAAGGGCTGCTGTAAATAACATGTCCTCTTGCTAGGCAGGTTTGCTGGAAGCTTGTGTTTCATGAGGAAACACTTATTATCCTTGTTCCTCCATTTAAGAAGCTTTGTCTGGCAATTATGTTAAACTTCTCTAACCACTCCACTGCACTCATTCCAGAGGTCAAATTCTGTATGCTGTGGTATGAGTAACTTCTGTGCCTCTGTCTTATGAATGCATAATGCGTTCACCTTGCCTCACCTCCATAGTTTGGCAGACAAGACAGACAGCTGAATTTATCTGGGAAGTCTGAGAAATCTTTTGAACTGTCCTGGGTAATGGTTTTACCAGGCACATGGGTAGGAAGGAGTGTCTGTGAGATGGGGGAGTCGTATTGTCTGGGAACAGTTCTTTGTTGTGTGAGCGTGTAGAACTGCGCGGAGTCACTAGTGGTGTGCCCCAAGGATCAGTGCTGGGCCCCATGCTCTTTAACATCCTTATTGATGATCTGGATGAGGGCATTATGTTGATCATCAGTAAATTTGCAGATGACACCAAGCTGGGGGCAAGTGTTGATCTGCTAGAGTGTAGGAGAGCTCTGTAGAGGGACCTTGACAGGCTGGACAGATGGGCAGAGTCCAGTGGTATGAGGCTTAACACATCCAAATGCTGGGTTCTGCACATTTGCCACAGCAACCCCATGCAGTGCTACAGGCTGGGGTCAGAGTGGCTGGAGAGCAGCCAGGCAGAGAGGGACCTGGGGGTGCTGGTTGATGGCAGACTGAACATGAGCCTGCAGTGTGCCCAGGTGGCCAAGAGGGCCAATGGCATCCTGGCCTGTATCAGGAACAGTGTGGCCAGCAGGAGCAGGGAGGTCACTCTGCCCCTGTACACTGCACTGGTTAGGCCACACCTCGAGTCCTGTGTCCAGTTCTGGGTCCCTCAGTTTAGGAAGGAGGTTGAGTTGCTGGAGCGTGTCCAGAGAAGGGCAACCAAGTTGGTGAGGGGTTTGGAGCACAGCCCTGTGAGGAGAGGCTGAGGGAGCTGGGGTTGCTTAGCCTGGAGGAGAGGAGGCTCAGGGGAGACCTTATTGCTCTCTACAGCTACCTGAAGAGAGGTTGTAGGCAGATGGAGGTTGGTCTCTTCTCCCAGGCAAGCAGCACCAGAACAAGAGGACACAGTCTCAAGCTGTGCCAGTGGAGGTTTAGGCTGGATGTTAGGAAGAAATTCTACACAGAGAGAGTGATTGCCCATTGGAATGTGCTGCCCAGGGAGGTGGTGGAGTCACCATCACTGGAAGTGTTTAGGAGGAGACTGGTTGGGGTGCTTGGTGTCATGGTTTAGTTGATTAAATCGGGTTGGACTTAATCTCAAAGGTCTCTTCCAACCTGGTTTATTCTGTTCTATATAAGTCCACGTTGCTGTGCAAATAACGATGCCCACCAAAGTGGCACAGTTTACCGAGGGGATTGTTTTCAAACGTGTTTTATTCTGTTGGATGCACTGTGCACAAGTGAGGAGTGCAGAGCAGATTCCCTGAAACCATCTAACAAGGCCCAGGATCAATTTCTGTCTTTCATTTTGTCAGCTCTTGTCTGAGCACTGGTCCCTCCTGCCTACATTCTTGCCATGTGTCGTGCCCCACCTTTTTTTCCCCTCGAGCTGAGGCTGTGCTGCGCTCAGCCTGGATGAGGAAGCTATATATAGGGTTGTGAATGGGATCCAGATGTCAGTGTTATACACTGCGAGTGAGCTGGGCTGGGTTGCCTTCCCTTTAGAAAGGTTTAAATGCTCTGGCTCAGGTTTCACCTGTCAGACAAACGTGAACCTTTGCTCCCCGCTCAATAGGCATGTGAAGGCTCAACATAGCCTTTAAGAAGGACATTGAGACACTTGAACGTGTCCAGAGAAGGGCAATGAGGCTGGGGAGAGGTCTCGAGCACAGCCCTGTGAGGAGGGACTGAGGGAGCTGGGGTTGCTTAGCCTGGAGAAGAGGAGGCTCAGGGGAGATCTTATTGTTCTCTACAACTATCTGAAGGGAGGTTGTAGCCAGGTGGGGGTTGGTCTCTTCTCCCAGGCAACCAGCACCAGAACAAGAGGACACAGTCTCAAGCTGTGCCAGGGGAAGTTTGTGCTGGAGGTGAGGAGAAAGTTCTTCCCAGAAAGAGTAATTGGCCATTGGAATGTGCTGCCCAGGGAGGTGGTGGAGTCGTCATCCCTGGCGGTGTTCAAGAGGGGATTGGACGTGGCACTTGAAGCCATGGTTTAGTTAGTCAGGAGGTGTTGGGTGACAGGTTGGACTTGATCTTTGAGGTCTTTTCCAACCTTATATTACTATGATAATGCACCAGGTACAGCAGGGTGGCAGTACCCTCCTCGTGTACCTGGGCAATACAGTGACTCCAGCTCATGTCACGTCTCTCTTGGCTTTTGATGGCCTTTCTGGCAGCACGTAGCATTCCATAATGAAAGCAGACACGAGGAGAAACACCTCGTGTGTTCTTGGAATGTCTCTGAACTTATTTCCATATTGCTTTGCTGCCACAAGGGGGTAATGTTGCTTCTGCTCCTTGCTGTCCCCAGCCCCTTGTGGAGCTAGAAAGTTTCTGAGGTCTTGTATAAAGTAAACAAGGTAGCTTGAGGACCCCTTCCCCCAGTCCTAAATACAGCTAATCTCCTTACTTACCATACATTTGCAAGTTCTTCGGGGCTTGGGGAAAAGTGTGAATGGAGATCCAGAGGGGAAATGGCTCTGATACAAAATGCAAGCCAGGGATGAGCTTATCCTCTTGGCTTTTGTAAGGGTTTGAAAGGGATAGAGGTGGATCTGAGGTGAAGGCAGGCGTTTTGTCGTTATGACATGCAAATGTCCCTGAGTTACAGCTGTAAAAGAGCCTCCACGACTTCTTTCTCATTGTCTACCAAGCCTGGAGCAGACCTTTCTTCGCAGTCTGTCTTCTCAAAGGTTTTGTTTTGCATTTAAATGATCCTCAGAAGAATTCCAGAAGATGGGGCTTCTTTTCTGGAGGAACGTCTGGCAGATGTAGACTGGAGTCTGGGCAGTCACCTTTGCTGTGAGGCTGTGCTTATTTTCTCCTTCAAGTATGCCTTGAGCTATTACCTAAAGTTTTGATCTTTTCCTGAAGAAGGCTGTGAATACCTTTGCTAGTTTGGTTTTTTTTTTTTTCCCTCATGCAAATAGGCCTGACTTACTAGTGGCCATGAGGGGATGCCCCTTCTGCTTCTAAATTGCCGTGACTTGTCGTTGAACTGAGACCAGTCTGTGGTTCAAGTAGACTGACAGGAGAGGAACACCCCCATTCCATCCCAGCAGTCGTGAGTGTTGTTTGTAAAATGGGGAGCAGTAGCCACTCTTGCAGCTTGGGCTAGAACCTGAGCTTCTGATGTGCTGCTCTGGTTTTTGATTTAAATGAGCAGGCTGTTCAGATCTCTGTGTATCGTTGGCTTCTGGTGGCCTCCTCGCTGTGTAAAGCGCTGAATGGTAAGGTGCATGTCACTCATGCCCTAGCCTTAAAATACCCAGAGCATTTCCTTACCCCTTGCTGTGGGCATAGAGTTAGCTTCTGGGAGATGGTTGGGTGACTGAATTTTACTATGAAAATAAGAAAAGTGCTGGTGAGTTTATTTTTTGGGAGGGCGGCGGGGGGAGGAGTGTCACAGTATCACACAGCATCACTGAGGTTGGAAGAGACCTCAAAGATCGAGTCCAACCTGTCACCACAGACCTCATGACTAGACCATGGCACCAAGTGCCACATCCAGTCCCCTCCTGAACACCTCCAGGGATGGTGACTCCACCACCTCCCTGGGCAGCACATTCCAATGGCTAACAGCTCTCTCCGTGAAGAACTTTCTCCTCACCTCCAGCCTAAACTTCCTCTGGTGCAGCTTGAGACTGTGTCCTCTTGTTCTGGTGCTGGTTGATTAGGAGAAGAAACCAACCCCTTCCTGGCTACAACCACCTTTCAGGTAGCTGTAGAGAGCAATGAGGCCTCTCCCCAGCTTTGTTGACCTTCTCTGGACACGTTCAAGTGTCTCAATGTCCTTCCTAAACTGAGGGGCCCAGAACTGGACACAGTACTCAAGGTGTGGCCTAACCAATGCAGAGTCCAGGGGCACAATGACTTCCCTGCTCCTGCTGGCCACACTATTCCTAATGCAGGCCAGGATGCCGTTGGCCACCTTGGCCACCTGGGCACACTGCTGGCTCATGTTTAGGCGGGTGTCAATCAGCACCCCCAGGTCCCTCTCTGTTTGGCAGCTCTCCAGCCGCTCTGACCCCAGCCTGCAGCTCTGCATGGGGTTGCGGTGGCCAAAGTGCAGCCCCTGGCACTTGGACTTGTTGAATGCCGTCCTGTTGGACTCTGCCCATCTGTCCAGTCGGTCGAGGTCCCTCTGCAGAGCCCTTCTGCCCTCTAACTGACCAACATCTGCTCCTAACTTGGTGTCATCTGCAAATTTGCTGCTGACTGACTCAATCCCCTCATCCAGATCATCAATGAAGATATTAAAGAGGATGGGGCCCAGCACTGATCCCTGGGGAATGCCACTGGTGCCTGGCTGCCAGCTGGATGTGGCACCATTCACCACCACTCTCTGGGCTCAGCCTCCAGCCAGTTCCTAACCCAGCACAGAGTGTTGCTGTCCAAGCCACGGGCTGGCAGCTTAGCCAGGAGTTTGCTGTGGGGGACAGTGTCAAAGGCCTTGCTGAAGTCCAGGTAGACCACGCCACAGGCCTCCCCACATCCACCAGACGGGTCACCTGATCATAGCAGGGGATCAGGTTGGAGAGGCAGGACCTGCCTCTAAAGCAGGATGGAATTGCCTTACCTAAAGCTACGTAATGTATGCAGTAGTGGAGAACACATACTGCCCTCTGTATTGTTTTGTTTCTTATTTCAGAAACCTTGAGTTGTTACTACTTTTCCTTAACTGCTCACAGCAGTTGTGGCTTACTGTTGCCAGTGTGATATGTTGCAATCACTGAAAAATGGGGACTTAAGCAGGAGGGAGGCACACCTCTGACCTGTGGAGACAGGCAGCAGCATGCCAGTGGGAAAGTGGCCTGTGCCAAATCTAGGTACTAGGCCTACCTAATGTGAGAAGGTGTTCAAGAGGGGATTGGACATGGCACTTGGTGCCATGGTCTAGTAGGCGTGCGGTCTTGGATGGCAGGTTGCACTTGATGACCTTTGAGGTCTTTTCCAACCTTGTTGATTCTGTGATTCTGTTCTATAACACAGTCTCAAGCTGCACCAGGGGAGGTTTAGGCTGGATGTTAGGAAGAAGATCTTCCCAGAAAGAGAGATTGGCCATTGGAATGGGCTGCCCAGGGAGGTGGTGGAGTCACCATCACTGGGGGTGTTTAGGAAGAGACTGCATGAGGCACTTGGTGCCATGGTTTAGTTGGTTAGATGGTGTTGGGTGATAGGTTGGACTTGATGATCTCAAAGGTCTTTTCCAACCTGGTTAATTCTGTTCTAATTTCTCCTCACCCCTTCATTCAGGCACATTGCTTGTGGAAACCTTGCCTGGTTTCCTGACAATTTGTAGTTTAGACTTAGCATTTTGTTTAAACTTCTGGTGGTGTAGACCTGATCTGTGCTGTGAAAAGGAGGATTTTCTGGCAAACCTTGTAGGTTCCACATGCAATAATGGAATACTTTTGGAAAAGTTTATACTGTGCTGTTTTCAGCCTTGGTAAGAAGTAATTCCAGAGATGCTGGTTACAGTTCTTGAGGGTGATGATGATAAGAGATAAGCAATAGTTTAGTAGTTAGTGAGGAACAGTGGGGTGTATAGAAGTTATGAAGGGATTTGCAAGCAGAAACAAGAGGTTCTAGTTTGTGGTTAGGAAAAGCTGCTCAAGAGGAGAAGACCAAAACTGGGGTGAGAGAATCATTTCTGGAGAAGTTAGCCTGGACACATAGGAATGAAGGGAGACCTAATTCATCAGTGCTGAATGTGAAGTGGTAATCTGAAGGTGCTGTGAACATTTAGACATGATAATTACCTGTGCTTATGGGCGAGATGTGCAGGCTGTGGACAGACTTGGCAAGTATTGTTTGTTTGGCCTTCTTTAAAAATGGGAAATGCAGATGAGCTTGATCATGAGAGTGTAACCACAGCCTGAACTGTAGGAGTGGCTTGCATGATGGCAAAGCAGTCAGGTCAGGTCTGCCTGAGCTCTGAGGTTATTGCTGCCACACTTCTGGCTTTGTGGCTTCTTCCAAACGGAGCCTGCTGTCTCCACGTGGGCAGGACAGAGTTTGTTTATTGGTGTGGTAGAAATTTGAGCTCTCAACTGTCCTTCTAGTTGTTACCTAGAAGAACAAGTGAAAAAATTGCTTTTGTTGTTGTTGTGTTCTTCCCTCTGCCCTTACTGGCTTCCTGATTTAAGATTCATGTAAAGTTGCTGGAGTGCTTTTACTTCATTACTGAGAACTGGTAGGGGAAGAAAATGATGCCTTTTGCTTTCTGCCTTGCAGTGATTAATAGAGGTCACTCCCTGCTGCTGAGCTTCCCCAAGTGCTTTGAAAGGCTGAGCAGTCTCTGCCAAGCTTGGAGAAAGGCTTAAGCTTTCTTCCCTTGGTCTGAATTTCAGTATAGATCAGTGACTGCAGCACACAAAAAGAGATCCTTGTCCCATGTTACTCTTACAGCAGCTTGGCTTGCAAATTAGGCAGGTACAGAAATAACTGCTTTCTCAATTACCTTCATGTTGTTTCCTCAGTCAAACCACTGCCCTTCTCCCATCTCTTGGTGTGTGTTGGCTGTTGGTTTGGTTTGGTTGGTTTTGTGGTGGGTTTTTTGTTTTGCTTTGGGGTTTTTTGTTAGTCGAGGAGTTTGCCTATAAATGAAATAGGTCAAGTAAGTGTCTCTGTAGTCTCCAGGAGTCAGAGATCTGTTTTCCTATAGGTGTCTGTCTGTGGGACTGTTCTGGGACTTTGCTTTGTGTTCACCTGTTCCAGCATGGCAGCAGGGGTACTTGCTGAAATTGGGTTCCAAATTGGGTTCCAGTGATGTTTCTTAATGAAGAAACCTGAGAGGTACACACTCCCAAAATGGCTTACTCTTTTTGCTTCCACTGAGGAGTCATGAGCTCTACAGCTCTGTGAGTTGTTGCAGGATTTTTTGGGGAGTTTGGTTGTTTGGGGATTTTTGTTGAGGAAGGGCTATATGAGATGACCACACAGCAAAGATCTTAGATAAGCACCGACACTTAGAAGTTGAAAGCTGGTGGACTTCAAACAGATTTGAGTGTACCATAAAACATGTCAGTTCTCAGGTTTGGTACAGACAGGGAAGAAGTGTGAATGGCTTCCTCCTCTTGAAAGCTGTGCTTTGTTAAGGCTGCCTGTCTGCACATGGCTTCCCTGCAGCCTCCTCATCCAGCTGCTGCAGGTTGTACAGCATGTCCTGGGGAGCTCACTTGACCTCAACAGTTGCTCCTGCTCCTGGTTTTTTTTCTTGCTTCTAAGCATTGATTTAATGTAGTATTCTGTTCAGTGCTCAGGCCTTTAACCTGCTTAAACTATCTGGCTGTGATTCCTAGAGCTTGTTGTCTGGTGTCACATAGGTGATAGATAAGAAAAGGTTTTTACAGTAAAGGTTTGGTTTGGTTTCTTCTTTTGCCAAGTAACAAGTTACAGCCAAGCCCTCAGACCTGCTATTTCAGGCCTGCTTGCTCAACTAAAAGGTCTCCATAGCTTTGCTGAGTTTGGGGAGGAGCTGGAGAAGCTGGCAGTATGGTGTGTGCCTCTCTTTTATGCTAATACAGGCCCTTAATCATCTGAGGTGCAGTCACTTACATACACTGTGTTCCTACACTTCTTCTTCACCCTCTTTATAAATGTACACAGCATGAATGATGTGCCTGGGCCAGAGTGCCCTTGTCCAATTATTAGTTCCTTATTACAGAATCTGGGCTGGAGAGCTTGCAGTAGGGCAATGTGCATCTTGTCTTTGGGAGCAAGAGGGGAGGGAGGGAGGGACCTGTGATCTGACTCAGTAACACAACAGTAACCAAAATAGTGATGACTCTTAAGATTTCTCCAGTTGAGCTGTTCTGGTCTGTTGAATTGCTAACATGCATCTTAAACATTTTCCACATACATATTTAACTGATTGCACCAAATGGCTGTTTGTGTGATGATGTAACTGACCCCCTCCCTTGCTCTTCTTGAGAAAGCACCTGCTGGAACTCAAGGCTGTGAATAAACAGGGTTCATTATCTGCCAGGAAACTGATTCATTTTTCTGCTTGAAAGGCATTAGTGTCAGATTCTTTCCCTGTTTTCCTGAAGTGGGAGGGCTGGGGTAAGAGTCTGAATTGCCCTGACAGTCATCTCTTGACCTAACTCTCTTTATTACTCTGGCCTGAACAAGAGCATTCTAAATGAAGTGATTGATTTGTGGCAGGACCTCTGTTTTCATAGCCTTAGAAGCCCATGCAGATAACAGAGGGGCTTCTGCTCCCTCAGGAAAGACACCTCCTCTTCAATTCCCTATGGAGAAGCAGGAGTCCTATGTAATTATCCCAGAGGCTGACGCAGATCTGTGTGGGTGGGTAAGCAGAGACTTCTGCTGTCCATACAATCTGTGGTCTTGGGAACTCCCAGAACAAGGAGAATTTGAAGCAGGCATTGTGCATATGAAGGTAGATAGAAGAGGCCTCAGAAGAGTAAAACTGTCTACAGACTGAGGGAGCTGTGAGTTGGTTGTGTTCCAGCTGTGCTTTCATGCCTGTTTCCATAACCATGATCAAGTAAGAATCGATTCTCTCTAGCCTGCATTTCTGATCTAATTGCAGGTTGCTGAGAGTCTAGGTGGAAGAATGCAGTATCTGCCTTCAGCTTGGCTGTCCCTTTCTGAGCACTGGTATAGAGCAAAATAGCTCATGTAGTAGTTTGAGCTGATTTAAAGTTTCTCTCTCCTCCCAGCCACTCAGGTTTTGCCCCTGCAAACTGAGTGTGCAAAATCCTCTCTTCTTGTTTTCGTGTTGGCATTATTGCCAAACTAATCAATGCTGCCATAGCAGCTCCTGGCTCTTATTGCCTGTCATGGATGTGTGCTTCCTCTTGCCTGTTGAAATAACACATTAATCACTCCCTGGGAGCTGTATGAGGAGGACCTCTGCATAACACTTGCTCATCTTTTATTCTGCCGCACAACCTTTTCAGCAGGTGAAGAATTAGATTAACAGTGTGACCTTGGGCCCACTTTAAAAAAAACACCACACAAATCTGTCATCTTCCCTATGATGATCTCCAAAGGTATAGTGCAGCTTCTTTAGCATCATATGGTAGGTGGAAAATGAAGATCCTAATCCAAAAAGCAGAGGTGCACAATGTGTCATGTGATACTGCATTGTAGTCAAACAAAAGTAGGGAAACTTTAAAGGGTTAACTGTGTTCTTCTAGAAACTCTTCTCCCTGCCCTGTGATTAGCTGGACTCAAATCCCAAAGCTTGTTTCTACTGTTCAAACTCTTGCCTGCAGTTCCTCATTTAATGTAATTCTGCTCTTTTTCCCTGTGCTCCTTCCCACCCTGGCTGAAGACTTGATGTGCTCCCTTTTGTCAGCTCGTTGTCTGCAGGACTCCTGCCCAGCATTGATGAAAAACAATTTCTTTTTGGTGATAACTCTGTCCCACACCAGCCCTTCTTCTCTGACAGCTCCACACCTCCATGTGGGAATGATGTTTTCTCTGTCCCTGGTTGCCTTTCAGAGTTCTCTGTCACGATCAGGCTGAAGTGTTGTGCAGAGGCCATGTTTTGGATGTATCCATGATCACATGTTACATCTTTGCCTCTTTCCCTAAAGAAAATGTTCTTGCTGAAGGCAATTGCTGTTTGGAATGACTTAAAGTGGTGAGAAGAATGTCTAATAGGGCTTGAATACTCCTAAGAGAGGCAGCCATCAACTCTCCTTCCTCAGTAAGGCCAAGGTCTCAGGTCCAGCCAACATGGATTTAGGAAGGGCAGGTCCTGCCTCTCCAACCTGATCTCCTTCTATGAGCTAGTGACCCGTCTGGTGGATGTGGGGAGGCCTGTGGATGTGGTCTACCTGGACTTCAGCAAGGCCTTTGACACTGTCCCCCACAGCAAACTTCTGGCTAAGCTGCCAGCCCGTGGCTTGGACAGCAACACTCTGTGCTGGGTTAGGAACTGGCTGGAGGGCTGAGCCCAGAGAGTGGTGGTGAATGGTGCCACAGCCAGCTGGCAGCCAGGCACCAGTTGCATGCCCCAGGGATCAGTGCTGGGCCTCATCCTCCTTAATATCTTCATTGATGATCTGGATGAGGGGATTGAGTCAGTCAGCAGCAAATTTGCAGATGACACCAAGTTGGGAGCAGATGTTGGTCAGTTAGAGGACAAGGGCTCTGCAGAGGGACCTCGACTGACTGGACAGATGGGCAGAGTCCAATGGGATGGCATTCAACAAGTCCAAGTGCCAGGTGCTGCACTTTGGCCACAGCAACCCCATGCAGAGCTACAGGCTGGGGTCAGAGTGGCTGGAGAGCTCCCAAACAGAGAGGGACCTGCGGGTGCTGATTGACAGCTGCCTAAACATGAGCCAGCAGTGTGCCTAGGTGGCCAAGAAGGCCAATGGCATCCTGGCCTGCATTAGGAATAGTGTGGCCAGCAGGAGCAGGGAAGTCATTGTGCCCCTGTACTCTGCATTGGTTAGGCCACACTTTGAGTCCTGTGTCCGGTTCTGGGCCCCTCAGTTTAAGAAGGACATCAAGACACTTGAATGCTTCCAGAGAAGGTCAACAAGTCTGGTGAGAGGCCTTGAGCACAAGCCCTGTGAGGAGAGACTGAGTGAGCTGGGATTGTTTAGCCTGGAGAAGAGGAGGCTCAGGGGAGACCTCATTGCTCTCTACAACTACCTGAAAGGTGGTTGTAGCCAGGAAGGGGTTGGTCTCTTCTCCCAGGCAACCAGCACCAGAACAAGAGGACACAGTCTCAAGCTGTGCCAGGGGAAGTTTATTCAGTATATTCAGTATCACTAAGGTTGAAAGAGACCTCAAAGATCATCAAGTCCAACCTGTCACCACAGACCTCATGACTAGAGTAGGGAGGACACTAGTGCCCACTGCAGGCTTGAACTCACGACCTTCCCCATTAAAGGTCTTATGTGCTAGACCATGGCACCAAGTGCCACATCAAGGTTTAGGCTGGAGGTGAAGAGAAAGTTCTTCACTGAGAGAGTTGTTAGCCATTGAAATGTGCTGCCCAGGGAGGTGGTGGAGTCCCCATCCCTGGAGGTGTTCAAGAGGGGATTGGATGTGGCACTTGGTGCCATGGTCTAGTCATGAGGTCTGTGGTGACAGGTTGGACTCGATGATCTTTGAGGTCCCTTCCACCCTTAGTGATACTGTGAGTTGTATAGCAAAGATAGCTCCTCCATGCTCTTGTTCATAGCTCAAAAGTGAGTGGTGAGATTTGAATCAGCAGTGACATTCTCTGAGTGTTTATCTCCTATGGTGGTTACAGCTGTCTTAAGAAGAGTTAAGACAGTTTTGTTTGGCTGTTGTTTCTCTTCTGATCATCATCATCATCTGACCTGAGCTCAGCCTTGATGCCAGGCTAAATATGTCTGACCAAAACCACGTGAAAGCGGAAACGGTCTGGAAAAGTTAGCTTCGAGGTAGAAGAGCAGATTATGCTAAAGACTTAATTTTAGAAATCATCTTTCCAGGCAATCTTTAGGACTGCATGCTGATTGCTTTTTTTTTTTTATTTTAAGCCTGCATATGCAACTGGTGATGTCAAACAGAGAAACACTATTGCTAAGAACTACAAGACTTGGATGGGAAATGAAGCTCTGGAACAAAACGCTCGATGCTCTCTGCTTCTGTGATTTCAGTTTGCTCTTTCCAAGGAGGTGACACAATAGAGAAATGTCTGAAAGAATTCTTCCCTCTTCTTCTTAGAAAAGGGAAGGGGGGATAAAAGCAAACAACCCAACCATGCCAGTGGAATGAGTTGAGATATTTTGGTTTAAAAGAGTTTTCTAGTGTTCTAGTGAGCCCATAATTGATCTCTGTGAATTAATTGAGCTTCTTAACAGTTAATAATTGAGCTTGGGATCTGAGAGAGGGTAGCAGTGTTATTAGGCAGCTGGAGAACATTCAGCTGTCTTCATGCTTCAGCTTTTTTGTTATCTTTAGGTTAAAACGTTGCCTTGCTGCAAGAGGAAGACGAGCAAAGGGAATGGAAGGTTTTAAACTGTCGCTGTTCTTTTGCGTTCGTGAGAGGAACCACAGGAGCGCGTCCGCAGGGACAAGTGCTCAGGAGAACTGGCTGCTGGCTGTAAATCAGAGGGCTGGGAAAGGCACATAATAGGAAGTAGTGCAGTAATTTCATCTCCAAGTGGGCAGTAGGGAATACAAAAGCCTTTCCAGGGAAGGTATAAAGCCAGAGGAGGAAACTCACAGAAGCTGCCAGAGTTGTCAATGTACTTTTGCTTCAAAGGGTAACTGTGAATTGCTCTGTCTTAAGCTCCCTTCATAGCTGAAGGCTGGGGCTGTGATAGCATTGGGTGTACTTGCAGTCCTTGGTCTGCTTCATTTTATTGGTTTGGTCTGGTTGTTGGTGTGCAGCAGCTTAGAAGCATGGCAGGTGACTGAACACTCTTCTGATTTTAAGATAACTAAGCCTCAGCGCTGTTTATTAGCACCTCACTTTTGCATGTGGAGGAAAACCCTTCCCTCAGTGTCGCTTGGAGTAGTGCTCCTCAGTAATGTGCATGCTGTGACAGCAAATCTAAGATGAGCTGTAGGAATTGCATGTCCTTAGAAACTGTTACTGAGAAGTTAAATCTGCTGCATTTAAGTATCTTCTCGAAGCCTGCTGCGATGAATCATGCTGTCGCAAGAGGCTTTGGTGATCCTCGCCCCCGTGGGAGAGTGTGGGTATAGTCCAATGGCAGATGTGCTGTGAGGAGGTTGCTTCATGACTTTTTTTTTTTATCTCCTTGAGCTGCAGCTTCTGGCATTCAGCTGCTGCAGCCCTGAGACATTTCCCTTTTCTGCTTGTAGTGTGTTGTGTGCATGCACTTTCGGTCTCCCCTGCGTCCTGTCACTTGGCCCTTGCTTCCCTTCCCACCTCGCGAGCAGTTGCTGCTGTTTGCAGGCCTGAGGTAACCGAGCCCGTGTAGAGCAGCAATTCCACAGCTGCTGATGCCTGACAGAAAAGGAGTCTGCTGAGATCTCAGTGCTTCTGAACAGAGGCAATTTTTATCTTCTTGTTGTGCTTTTAATAAAATAATAATAATAAAAAAAGGCATAAACCAAGGGAAAACTACAACCCCCCTCCCCCCTCCCCCTCCTGTTTTAGCAAGCTGGGCCAGAAGAATCTCTTAGGGTGAGCAGAGTTAATCTTCATTGTGGCATTGACTGACAGCCTGGAGGATGATAATGTGTGATTTTTATTTTTTTTTCCCCCAACATTTTTTCTTTCCTGGTGAGCGGGGGAGAGGAGTGGAAATTGCAGTTTCTCTGCTAATTGTACTTTAGATGTCACTTGTGACAATTTCATATTGTCTAGACAGAGATAGTGGAGCAGTTGCTTCCACAGAGGCTTGTGTTAGCCTGTTACGTATCTGGGTAGCAAAACTGGGGGGTATGAGAGAGGAAGAACATGCTGTAACCTCCAGGAAGGATGCAAAAGTCAAGCAGGAGCTACTGAACTGCTTCCAAAGGAGCTGCAAGCAATGTGTGTTTCTGTTTTCTCTTTGCATGCTTCGCTGTTGGAAATGGGAGGTCTAGTGGCTAGCAGTTCTCTGCAATAAGACTGCTTCTGTGTATCCATGGATGGCATTTATTGCCCTTAAGAGAACTGCTCCCAACCTCAGCATTTAGTGTAGTAGGATGTTGGGCTGCCTTATGCTTTGGGCTCCCTTATAGACAGTTTGTGTCTCTTCTGGGGCTTTGGGTGGCCAAAGCTGTGAATATGACACCTAAGGCTTGAAAGAGTATCACAGTATCACCAAGGTTGGAAGAGACCTCAAAGATCGAGTCCAGCCTGTCACCACAGACTAGACCATGGCACCAAGTGCCACGTCCAATCCCCTCTTGAACACCTCCAGGGATGGTGACTCCACCACCTCCCTGGGCAGCACATTCCAAAGGCTAACAACTCTCTCAGTGAAGAACTTTCTCCTCACCTCGAGCCCAAACTTCCCCTGGCGCTGGTTGCTAGAGAGAAGAGACCAACCCCTTCCTGGCTACAACCACCTTTCAGGTAGTTGTAGAGAGCAATGAGGTCACCCCTGAGCCTCCTCTTCTCCAACATGAATTTCAAAAGTTATCTGTGCCTTCCTTGGGGGGCAGTAGGTTACACTAGCAGTGTCACAGATAGGACACTTTATTGATGACTCCAGCAGTGTATCTATTATTGAACCCATTTGTCAGTACCAAATGCATTTGGATCTGAAATGTGGGCCTCAGCAGTTCAGCCTAGAATGAATTAGTTGAATAATAATTTTTATTTGTGTTTAGCACTCTGGTTTCAGTACAGATACTGCTGCAGTCTGGAGCATGAAGCACATAGATGGTCCATCTGGGTCTCATGAGATTGCATTTTGCCTTGTTTTGTTTTTCCTGCCTACTTTATGTATTTACAGCTACCTTTTCATTGCTTAGTGATCTGGGACATCTAAGAATCAGGCTTCGAATCAGCTGTAGCATTTAGCAGTTACTGTAGCTGAGCTATAGGTGTCCACTGAATGTGGCTCTGACACGTGGATTGTGTGCTTCAACATGAGACAGAGCAGGAGCTGAGTTTGGTCTTGGCAGGCCTGGAAAGCTCTGTTGGAAAGGCAGTCTATCTTAGCTTGCACAGCACAGCCTTGGAGTAGATTCCGGGGAGGGGGTTTAACTGAGTGTGCTTGTCTTCCTGCTCCCCACCACCCTGGAGCTGCTGTTCTAAGGAGCCCTTCTGGTGAAGGATGTGCTCCAAAAGCTTTAGCAGCAGCTCCAGTTGCTTCACAGGGTGGAGCAGCAGGCTGCTCAGGTAAAACCACAGGGCTCTGAGGTCTGCAGGAGGTTCACCTGGATATCTATCCATCCTGTGGCCCAAGCAGCTGTTGGCTTGTGCTTTACTGAAGTAACACACACCAGTTCTCAACTGAGGTACAGGGTAAAGCAAGGTTCTTCAGGTAGTTATTTTAAGGGTCAGATGGGGTGTAGAGATGAGAACAGTAGATTCCCCAAAGTGCTGTTCCCAAGCCACTCAGAAGGACTCTTGGCAGACCCACACCAAGTTACTATGAGGTGTGCCTTGCTCCTGCTTCCACACCCTTCTGGTTTCCTCTGGTTGATGCACATTGTGATTTCCTTCAGCACAGCTGCTGGCTGCTTTCTGAAGGTGAACTTGTCTGAGAAAAGCACTGACTCAGAAATTGCCAGCCTGTCCGAAGGTGAGAAGAGAAACATGGTTAGATACCTGGAGACTCCTTTCTAACTGGGCCTTGCAGTGTGTACTGGTCATCTGCCATTCTGGCTCTGATTTTGTTGTATCTTTTAGTAGATAGACCCCAAAAAGTTAGGCAAGAGGGTGGCATATCTAGTGCATAGGCACCAAGACTTTCAACAGGGATGCATATCTAGTGCATAGGCACCAAGACTTTCAACAGGGATGATGAGTTTGATTACTTGTGTGCACATTATCCAGAACACTGTAGACATTGCAAGAAAATGACATCAGACAAAGCACTTTGTGCTGTGTGCAGGTCGCTCACATCTCTGAGGAGGCAACTGCTGGTTTCGGAGTTGTGGCCCTGTCGGTGTTCAGGGCTGGGATGGCTGCTAGGTGAATGACAGATGTTTCCCAAAGGGGAAGAGAAAGGGAAGGGCTGGAAAAGAAGACTCAAACAGCTTTAAGGAAACTAATAAAATGGAGCATATATAAATTGATGCAAACCACTATCAACCCCAAACCCTCTGGTGGCAATTTCATCGCTGTCACCGCTGACACTGTGACCAGACTCGGCATCAGATGGGAGCCAGATTCAGGAACTGGGTTCAGAAACACAGGGACTGGCATCTAAGGCAGAACAGAGTTCTCCTTGTACTCTGGCCATTGAAGAAAAGAGCTTGGCCCTTATGATTCTTCAGCTTTATACCAAATATGACATACATGGGATGGAATCCTTTGGTCAGTTTGGGGTCATCTGCTCCATCCGCTTCTCCCCGCAGTTGTGGTCTTTTACGCGCTGCGCCCCCAGTGTAGTACACAAGGTTTAGCAGTGACATTGAGTCTCCATAGGAACAAGTTCAAGCAAGGCATGAGCCTTTCTGCACATCAGTCCTTGGTAGTAACTGTAAACATCAAATGTTCTCACTGCTAGAAGCAGACACTGCTGAAATGTGCCATTAGCTTCAGAAAGTGCAGTCGCTTAGAAGAGACTGAGCTGAGCAGTAAAATTACTGAACAGAATTAGTTCTGTTCTAGCTCAAACCCTGCTGGGATCTGTGTGCTGTGGCAGCTCTTTCTTTCTGATTTAAGTCCAGGGATTAATCAGGACCCTCCAGCAAGGCAGCTTCTGCTGTGTATCCAGGCTGCTTGCAAACTGCTGGTGTTGGAGTGCTCTGCATGAATGGCTCTGAAGGGCAGACTGCTAAAAAGCGTGTTGCAGTGGCAGTAACTCAGTCTCTGACCTCTGAGACTGTGGTTTAGAAAGGGGCCATCTGACTTACTAGGTAGGATATCCTTTTTGATAATTTTAGACTGTTTACCTTTCCCCCAGAAGGAATAAAAGCAGTTTGTATGTGATGCATGTGATAAGCCTACCTCAGAGGTTTGACTTCAGGTCTGCCACATAAAGCTGTTGTGTTTGTTCTGGATTAGCTGCTGTAGCATATATTGTATTGACTTGTATGTTTGGATCAGGAGAGTTTGGTAAGGCAGGACTGGAGTGTGGCAGCTTCCAGGGGAGCCAAAGAATTCCTGGTATCTAGCAGTGTGGAAGGTTAGAGCTTTTGGCTCTGTAAGGTGGGGAATGAATTAATTGATCTCCGTGTAAGACGTTTGGTAACTGCTCTTGAATAGGACAAATGGTTGCCAAGCAACTTTGCACCAGAAAGGACAGGATTTCTTACCTTTTGTAGCATCCCAGTGCTTTGGAGCAAGCACTGAGGCTCTCAAGCTGACAGCTGCATTTCTAAGTAACCTGAGTGATCTGTTGCTGTTTTCTGTATTCTATATTTATAAGGAAAAGTTTAAGTAATTTTTAGACTTATTCTTATCTCTGGAAGACAATGAAGAGTCGCCTTGAAATGCTGACTGGGGGGCTGCTGCTGATGGGGGAAACAACCTAACCAAACAAAACCATATTTCATTTGTATTTCAACTGTCTTTAGCTGGCCAGAAATAGGAAGTTGGGTGGGGATTATATCTGGCCCTTCCTGTATTCCTGACAACGTGGTGTCCTGCCAATGCTAACTGCAAGACTGATCAGTTCAAGTCTTTCTCACCAATTACGTGTGTGGGTGAACAGAACAGATGTGGTGTTGGTCCTCTTTGGATTTTCAAAACACAACGGTTTTTTGTTGAGTTGAAAGACTGCAATCCCGAATTTAGCAGGAGTTCCAAAGCAAAAAGACTTGAAAGGGAACTCGGCAGCCTTGTAAACTTGTAACAGTGGGATTTTTCCACTCTCCATACCCACCCCAAATCATCTCTCTTGTTTAATCTAATGGCTGCAACAGTCTTAAATGAGTCAGGCTTGAAACAATGCCGTCCTCTGCTTCATGACAAGAAGCTAGATGGAATTGCATGTAGAAGCCAGAGTGGAGGACATGTTCCTGTTACATACTTTTGATTCTCCTGCCTTCATGACTCAGACTCACTTCTTGCACATTCAAGCTGTCTGGCTGCATTTGCATACATTTACTTCTGGCATGAATTTTTGGTCTCTCTCACTGTGGCTGATTAAGATAGAGAGGAAACAAACAGGTTGTTTTTTTTCTTGGTAGCTGAAAACATCCCTTTCTGAGCCTTGAGACTGAGGTTGAATCTCTTACTGTGAATAAACATGTGGTGCCCTTAGAGCCCGCATACCAAGGTGTGTTCTTTGTCCTGAGCTCCTTGACCCGTTTCCGGTGTAGCCACTTTTGAGTGGGTGAGGATTTGACAGATGGCCATTGCAGCTTTAGTGTTTATGGACCTGACAAACTGGGGTGACTTGTCTGCAAAGGAGAAGTAGCCATCTGCATTGTTCTCTTGAAATTGGAAGCAGGTTTGGGGCCACTTTTCGTTCTTACTCTAGGTGTTCTTCAGTACGTTATGGAATTCTCTGCACTGATGATAGGAAGAGTCTTAAGAGGTTTCAGAAAGTAGGATGTTAATGGGGGGAATGTTATTGAATGGTTAATGACTTTGTCCTTTCTTTCTTTCCTTCCCCCCCCCCCCCTTTTCCAGGAGGTTGTTGGAGTCTTCCCTCATTTCATTATCTCGCTACGATGGAGCAGGGTCCCGGGAACATCCGATCTACCCAGATCCAGCCAGGTAAGAGCTAAATGCAATCTAAGCAGACAAAATGGCATAACTTACTGAATCCTTTGGGAATAGTTCTAATGTTGGACACATGTCCTCTTCAGGAACATGCCATGGGGACAGGGTGCAAACCAAATGAGAACATGCACAGTGAGACACTTGAATGTGTCCAGAGAAGGGCAACGAGGCTGGTGAGAGGCCTTGAGAACAGCCCTATGAAGAGAGGCTGAGGGAGCTGGGGTTGTTTAGCCTGGAGAAGAGGAGGCTCAGGGGAGACCTTATTGCTCTCTACAGCTACCTGAAAGGAGGTTGTAGCCAGGAAGGGGTTGGTCTCTTCTCCCAGGCAAGCAGCACCAGAACAAGAGGACACAGTCTCAAGCTGTGCCAGGGGAAGTTTAGGCTGGAGGTGAGGAGAAAGTTCTTCACAGAGTAATTGGCCATTGGAATGTGCTGCCCAGGGAGGTGGTGGAGTCGTCATCCCTGGAGGTGTTCAAGAGGGATTGGATGTGGCACTTGGTGCCATGGTCTAGTAGTCATGAGGTCTGTAGTGATGGGTTGGACTTGAGTTATCTTTGAGGTCTTTTCCAACCTTGTTGATTCTACGATTCTAAGCTGTTAGGTCTGGGGGACAATGAGGAGAACAGCACAAAATTACTGTTGAAGTAATAAGCACAGGGATTCCTGAAATCATTTAGGATGGAGAAGATTAGGTAAGAAGCAGGTCCAACAGTAAATGAGAAGATATCAAATGTGTCATCTCAGAGGAATATAGAAACCCCAAACAGTCTATTTAAGATTAAGGAAGAATGCAGTAAAGGCAGTTAGGAGCTGGTGTGAGCAGATAACATGCCTGGGAGAATGGAATGTCTCCACGAATGTGTCTGTGACAGAGAAGATGTAACCAGGACGTTAGGGATGCTCAAGAACAAAACTCTGCCAACTTCTGAGAGTCATGAATCATTGACATTAGGCATAGAAACACCTGTAGTGCTGCTTGATCTCCAGAGGAGGTGGGCGTGTTTCAGAGGACAGGCATGGCAGAGTTACCAGGAATGGAAAGGAGTGATCCTTGTGGTTTCGACTTAGCGTACTAAGAAAGCAACAGATGGGATGCTGTGACCCAGAGACTCTGTCAGAAGGAATGATAGAATCGTGAACAGCAAGCAGCTTTGGAAGCTTTCAAAGAATAAATTGTGACAGATAAGACTTTTTTTTTTTTTTTTTTTTTTCCCCCTCAGATGGCTTTAATAAAGCTATGAATGAGGAAAATTCACTAAGTGTGAAATAGATCTGATTTAGCCTCTGGGGGGAACTGCGGGGGGTTGAAACTACCTCCCAACTAATTTGAGCGAATTACCCCCCCCCCCAAAATAAAATTGCCAGGCCAGCTCACTTGATGGAAGCAAATGAAACTGTATTTACAAGCAAAACTACAGTCTGGAAACAGGAAAGACAATGGATGTGTACAAAATACACAACATTTACAAGTTAGAAACTACACAAGAACCCCCCTGGACAGAACCAGGGGGCTGACACAGTTTCAAGCTGTGCCAGGGGAGGTTTAGGCTGGATGTTAGGAAGAAGTTCTTCATAGAAATAGTGATTAGCCATTGAAATGGGCTGCCCAGGGAGGTGGTGGAGTCACCATCACTGGAGGTGTTTAGGAAGAGACTGGATGGGGTGCTTGATGCCATGGTTTAGTTGATTAGATGGTGTTGAATGATAGGTTGGTCTCAACGATCTGAAAGGTCTCCTCCAACCTGGTCTGTTCTGTTTTGTTTTGTTCTATTCTATTCCCCCTCTCTCCAACCCCCAACAAGGGAAAGAGAAAGAGGAGAAAAGCAGAGTAGCTTATTAATACTTAGCCACAATAAGAATGCAGCCAAGGTCAGCAATAGCCAAGCAAAAGCTACCAGCTAGTATCAGCTGGAGCAGAATGCTGAGAAAGAGAGAGAACAGTTTATACAGCTAACTTTTTGTTATCAGACCAATGGGATTATTTAGACCTTATCATTATTTTTCTTTTGCATCCAATGGTAATTTATTTACCTTCTATCACTTTCTGCTCAAGATCTGTGGGGAAATTTCCTAGGCATCAGCCTAAAACTGCCACAGGAACCTCTAGCATAGCTGCATGGGATGAAGGCTACTCGGGTTTGTCATTGAGGACAGTTCAGGAGTGCCATTGTAAGAAAATAATCTGAATTACCTTAGTTGAGTCTTCATTTAAAAAAACCAACTCAGAATTTTTTTGCACCATCAACAACAAAATCTGCACTTTACCTGTCTGCATGACACAAAGCTGGGGGAGGTGGAATGGCTGATATACCATAAGGCTGCACTGCCATCCAGTGAGGTCTGGACAGTCTGGAGAGCTGGGCAAAGGCAAACCTCAAGGGGTTCAATAAGGCCATGTGCAGTGCCCTACATTTGGGGAGAAATAACTCTGGGCACCTGTTACAGATGACTCCAGGTAAAAGTTTCTGGTAGCAGTTTTATTGGCACTAAAAGATCTTAAAAAGGTAATAAAAGGCAAGCAAAGCAATAAAAGGCAAGCAAAGCAGTGCGCTGGGCTTGAGAGGGGACAAAACTCCACCTCCACAGCAGCTTTACAATAGTTTTCTTCATCTTATATAGTTACATCATCTACATAAACAAAGTTATGCTAAATAGAAGGCAGGCATATGATAATGAGTCTTAGAATAGGTGGGCAGATCCCTGCCCACCTGAGAAGGCTCAGGGGAGACCTTATTGCTCTCTACAGCTACCTGAAGGGAGGTTGTAGCCAGGAGGGGGTTGGTTTCTTCTCCCAGGCAACCAGCACCAGAACAAGGGGACACAGTCTCAAGCTGCAGCAGGGGAAGTTTAGGCTGGAGGTGAGGAGAAAGTTCTTCACTGAGAGAGTTGTTAGCCATTGGAATGTGCTGCCCAGGGAGGTGGTGGAGTCCCCATCCCTGGAGGTGTTCAAGAGGGGATTGGACGTGGCACTTGAAGCCATGGTTTAGTTATGGGGTCTATGGTGACAGGTTGGACTTGATGATCTTTGAGGTCTCTTGCAACCTGGGTGATTCTGTGATTCTGATGAAGCTCAGTAAAATGTCTATGAAGGGATCAATATCTGAGACATTCCCTAGCATGGGAGTGGTGTCCAAAAATATTGTTCTACTTGAAGGCATTTTTGAAATAGTGCTCACAGATTGCATTGGGTTGGAAGGGACCCTCAAAGGTCATCTGGTCCAACCACCCTGCAGCGAACAGAGACATCTCCAAATAGCTCAGGCTGCCCAGGGCCACACTGAATGTGATCACAGTATCACAGTATAACCAAGGTTGGAAGAGACCCCAAGGATCATCAAGTCCAACCTGTCCCAACAGACTCCACAACTAGACCATGGCACCAAGTGCCACGTCCAATCTCCCCTTGAACACCTCCAGGGACAGCGACTCCACCACCTCCCCGGGGAGCCCATTCCAATGACAAATGACTCGCTCGGTGAAGAACTTTTTCCTCACCTCGAGTCCAAACCTCCCCTGGCACAGCTTGAGACTGTGTCCCCTTGTTCTGGTGCTGGTTGCCTGGGAGAAGAGACCAACCCCTTCCTGTCTACAACCACCTTCCATCTTGATCTTGAATGTCTCCAGGCCCTCAGGCGCAGCCCTGTGCAAATTGTTTCAGTATTTCACCACTCTCACTGCAAGGAACTTCCTCCTTGTATCCAACCGAAATCTACCAGGAACCGGTTTGGAACCGTTGCCTCCCGGCCTGTTACTACAAACCCTTCTCAACAGTCCTTCCCCAGCCTTCCTGTGGGTCCCCTTCAGATACTGAAATGCAGCTCTAAGGTGTCCCCAGAACCTTCTCTGCTCCGTGCTGAACAGCCCAAATTCTCACAGCCCATCTTCATCGAATAGAATAGAATAAACCAGGTTGGAAGAGACCTTCAAGATCATTGGGTCCAAGCCATCAACCAATTCAACCCACCTTAACAACTAAACCATGGCACCAAGCACCCCATCAAGTGTCCTCCTGAACACCTCCATGATGGTGACTCCACTACCTCCCCAGGCAGCCTGTTCCAATGGGCAATCACTCTCTCTGTACAAAACTTCTTCCTAACATCCAGCCTAAACCTCCCCTGGCACAGCTTGAGACTGTGTCCTCTTGTTCTGGTGCTGGCTGGCTGAGAGAAGAGACCAACCTCCACCTGTCTACAACCTCCCTTCAGGTAGTTGTAGAGAGCAATAAGGTCACCCCTGAGTCTCCTCCTCTCCAGGCTAAGCAACCCCAGCTCCCTCAGTCTCTTCTCATAGGGCTTGTGTTCCAAACCCTTTACCAACTTTGTTGCCCTTCTCTGGACACGCTACAGCAAGTCAGCATCCTTCCTGAACTGGACACAGTACTCGAGGTGTGGCCTAACCAGTGCAGTGTACAGGGCAGAATGACCTCCCTGCTCCTGCTGGCCACACTGTTCTTGATGCAGGCCAGGATGCTATTGGCCCTCTTGGCTGCCTGGGCACACTGCAGGCTCATGTTCAGCCTACCATCGACCAATACCTCCAGGTCCCTCTCTGCCTGGCTGCTCTCCATCCACTCTGACCCCAGCCTGTACCACTGCATGGGGTTGCTGTGGCCTATGTGCAGAACCCGGCACTTGGATGTGTTCAATCTCATGCCCTTGGACTCTGCCCATCTGTGCAGCCTGTCGAGGTCCCTCTGCAGAGCCTCTCTACCCTCCAGCAGATCAGCTCCTGCCCCCAGCTTGATGTCATCCACAAATTTACTGATGATGGACTCAATGCCCTCATCCAGATCATCAATAAAGCTGTTAAAGAGGCTGGGGCCCAGCACTGATCCTTGGTGCACACCACTGGTGCCTGGCCGCCAGCTGGCTGTGGCACCATTCACCACCACTCTCTGGGCTCAGCCTCCAGCCAGTTCCTAACCCATCGCAGTGTGCTCCCATCCAAGCCATGGGCTGACAGCTTAGCCAGGAGTTTGCTGTGGGGGACAGTGTCAAAGGCCTTGCTGAGGTCCAGGTAGACTACATCCACAGCCTGCCCCACATCCACCAGGCAGTCACCTGATCATAGTAGGAGATCAGGTTGGGCAGGCAGGACCTGCCCTTCCTAAATCCATGCTGGCTGGGCCTGATCCCTTGGCCATCCTGTAAGTGCTGTGTGATTGCACTCAAGATGACCTGTTCCATAATCCATAATAGCAGAGGTGCTCCAGCCCTCTGAATATGATGGTCTTCATGTGCCAGGTAAAGACTGTTTGTTTGTTTTCCTTAGTTTGTGGCAGAAACTGTGGTAGCTTGGATTGCCAGGGAGCTTTGGAGAGAAGTTCAGTGTGGAAACTTCTTTGGAGAGGGTTAATTGTTCCAGGAAATGCTCAAGGTTCATAGATGCATAACCAGCACAAGCTGGGTGTTTGAGTGCAGCAGGATTATAGAGCCCTCCTCGATAAACCTTATGATGTGCTAGTCTAGTGGGATCTCTTTTAAGTTTCCCTTCCACTTATTAGAAACTGGGGATGTGATTAAAAGGAGCATTATTGCATTTGGAGGGTTTTGGTGTAGCAGCATTACAGAAAGTTATGACTTTCATATGTTCTTAAATAACAGTGTGGAACAGTGAAACAAAAGTGAAATATACATCTATATATATCTGTGTGTGGATGTGTTCTTAATATATATTGAAATTATCTATCTATATATAGATATAAATAAAAAAAACCTCCTTAAGGCCAAGCTGTCTCTGATGGAGGTTTTTGGGTGGCTTTTTTTTTTTTAACCACATGATCTGAAGAATTTATTTCTGGGTGTGTTTTATGTTAGTTTTGTTCCTGCATCATGGCCTTCCAGTATCTGAAAGGGGCCTACAGGAAGGCTGGGGAGGGACTTCTCAGGATCTCAGGGAGTGATAGGACTAGGGGGAATGGAATGAAGCTGGAGGTGGGGAGATTCAGGCTGGAGGTGAGGAGGAAGTTCTTCACCATGAGAGTGGTGAAGCCCTGGAATGGGTTGTCCAGGGAGGTGGTTGAGGCCCCGTCCTTGGAGGTGTTTAAGCCCAGGCTGGATGAGGCTCTGGCCAGCCTGATCTAGTGTGGGGTGTCCCTGCCCATGGCAGGGGGGTTGGAACTAAATGATCCTTGTGGTCCCTTCCAATCCTGACTGATGCTATGATTTACTGTCTGCAGTGATGCTGTATAGGAATAACCTAGACCAGGGGTGAGGCAGAGAGGACGCTTTTTTGAGGTTCCCTAAGGTTTGGAATGAATTTTTTTGAGTAGACCACAGCAGTCTTTCTCTGCAGCCTTGTTGCAGCTTGGCTGCTCTGTCATTCTCCACAGCTTCCATATGTTCTGCGCTCTGAAAACAATCTGCAGAGGAACCTAAACTTCTGCTAAAGAGCCACTTTTGTTTATTTAAGTAATCAAAAAGATGCTCCCAGGCTGCATTTCATAGAATCAATAAGGTTGGAAAAGACCTCAGAGATCATCAAGTCCAACCTGTCACCACAGGCCCCATGACTAGACCATGGCACCCAGTGCCACGTCCAATCCCCTCTTGAACATCTCCAGGGATGGTGACTCCACAACCTCCCTGGGCAGCACATTCCAATGGCTAACAACTCTCTCGGTGAAGAACTTTCTCCTCACCTCCAGCCTAAACCTCCCCTGGCACAGTTTGAGACTGTGTTCTCTTGTTCTGGTGCTGATTGCTTGAGAGAAGAGACCAGCTCCCTCCTGGCTACAATCTCCCTTCAGGTAGTTGTAGAGAGCAATGAGGTCTCCCCTGAGGCTCCTCTTCTCCAGGCTAAACAAGCCCAGCTGCCTCAGCCTCTCCTCATAAGGCTTGTGCTCAAGGCCTCTCACCAGACTTGTTGCCCTTCTCTGGAAGCATTGAAGTGTCTCAATGTCCTTCTTAAACTGAGGGGCCCACAACTGGACACAGGACTCAAGGTGTGGCCTAACCAATGCAGAGTACAGGGGCACAATGACTTCCTTGCTCCTTCTGGCCACACTGTTCTTAATGCATGCCAGGATGCCATTGGCCTTCTTGGCCACCTGGGCACACTGCTGGCTCATGTTTAGGCGGGTGTCAGTCAGGAGATTGTGATTGTTTTTTAATGTACTTCCTCAGAAGATACTAAAATGGAGAATAGTGAAGAGAAGCAGTCTTTGTGTAGAAATGTTGGTGTTGTCCATAAATACAGCCAGCTGCTCTAGATGCCTGGCTGTAGCTGTGGATACTGCTGTGTAGTAGCTTGCGCTTGAGCACTTGCAAGAGCAAGAGCATTTAGAGCAAGATACTTGAACCTTACCAATGCTAGCAAAATGTTTCCATTCCTCAGCTCCACTTCTTGCTGGCCAGCCAGCAGCACTGTGTGCCTAGAGAATGCACTGCTCAGTGACGTGGTGGTTGGATGAGGCAGAAGCTGTTCAGTCCCAGATTTTGCACTGCAGCAATTCTCCCACTCAGTGCCTTGCTCTGTGGTGGTCATGTGTGGCAGCATAGCCTCTCCTCCTCTGAACCATCTGCTCCAGTAAATGGGGTCCAGTCACTTCAGAGACAAGGTTAATTTAGCTCCTGTGCTGTTGTCAAATCCAGCATACTGTCCTGTGGGCACAAACTTGGTATAAGAATTACTGGATAATCTCTGCCTGTGTTTTGCTGCTGTTTTATTAGAAGCACAGGTGAGAAATAAAGGGACTGGGCAGTCTGCTGTGGTTGGTATGTGTTCAGCCAGTAACTTTGGTCAGGGGGTGATTTGCAGATGTGTTAAACAGATGAATGAAGAGATTTATTCAAGGCTAATCAGTATTTCTTTGCTGCTTTGCAGCCTTCTCCTCCCTCCAGGACAGCTAAGTCTTTTATGCTGGCTCTCGGCTCTAGTGAGGATTTGTGTAATAAGTTATTCCAAAGGCAGAGACAGCCTGCCAAATAGGATTCCCCCCTCCCCTCACCCATCCTCCTTCTCCTGCAGGCACTCATTTGTAAAGATTGATTTTTGTAGCCTATTGCTTTGCATATGTTTCTCCTCTGTCCTTCTGTGTCTTATCCCTCACACCTGTATCAGACATAAGCTTCTGGTCTTTTCTTCTGAGCTCTTTTCACAGTCTATCCAGTCTACATACCATGTGCTGTCAGGAAGCTGACTGGCATCTCATCACCCATTCTGGGCAGTCTTTATTACCTGGTCTTTCTTGTAACAAGCCTTGTTATGTTGCTTTCTTGTGAGGTGCTGCATAGTTTGGGGAGGCTAATCGTCTGCAAAACTCATTTGTCCTATCCTCCCGCTAAAATCTTCCTTGGTGTGATAGTAGCAAAGGAAAAAGAACAGTGATTACAGTTCTGGATTGCTGAGACCACTGTTCATGTCTTCCAGCGCTGCTTTGTTTCTATGCTCTCTTCTTCATCTATGTGCACATACATTGCCTTAGACTTACTTTTAGGCAGACACAGAGACACTGGCTTACAGAAAAGACCAAAGAGGAGAGCAGCTTCTTGTTCGAGTGCAGTGCTGAAATAGTGTTTTTATACTTGGCCTATTAAGTCTTCAGGGGAATAGAGAGAAGTGCTGTGTTTGTACAGCAAAGCCTGCTCTGTTATATAAGCATGAACAGCTTTAATTCATCAAACAGTGCTTAAAAGGTCCATGAGGAATCCAAAACAAACTGAGTGTGTGGTTCCCCTTACCCTTTTGTTGCTTATTGACTAAGCTTTTAGACTCCAGAGCCTCTAGTCTGTCTGCTAAACAGCCTGGTAGGGTATAGGAAGTGACATTGGGAGAGACATGCTTGTATCTACATGAGTTCAAATTCCTTCCTTCTTGCCACCTTTTGCTCATATGCCCTGAATGTATGGTGGGGTAGGAGATTGAATGGGTGTCTGCAGTCAAAGCTACAGTAATCCAGTCTCTCTCTCGAAGAATTAGTGCATTTTCTTCTGTGCTGCTCTAGGGAGCATTCTCTAGAAATGCTCTTGAGTGGAGTTTTCCACTGAAATACAAGTTGAGAGAGAGCAGCAGAGAGCTTTGTCAGACCTGCTCTGATTGTTCGCTGTTGTGGCTAGGAAACTTATCTGTGTAGAAGGAAAGTCTTGTTCCCAGTACATTCCAATAGAATCAGCACCTCTCTGGAAGGGAGGGGGGAAAAAAAGTGGATTTATTCCAATAATCCTGTTATCACAAAAGATTACAGAGTTCTATGTTTGTCACTGGTTGTAGCATAACACAATGAAACTCTGTGGTGTTGGTAACTCTAAAGTTAAGTCTTCTTTATGGCTGATAGTGAGGTCCACTGTAAAAGGAATTCAGTTTGAAACTGTTCTGAAGATGGGTAGCATTCCTGTGAGGCAGCCAGGCCACCTCTCTATGATTGCAAGTGAGACTATTTTAATCTCTGGAGTATCCCCTGGAATTCACTGTTCATTGAAGGGCTTTGCTTTATTTTTCTTTGTTTAAAGCTGTTCAGATTAGAAATTAGGACTGCCTTCTCCATTATCAGTCCCTTTCCCATGGTGCCTTTGCAGGAAATTTGGTTGTGCTTTCGTGACCCTGGGAAGTATCAGTCTGGCAGCTTGAATAAAAAAGAACAAAATGAAACACATGTATGGGATGGGCAGGCAGGGAGGCTGCTAGAACTTAAGGGTATAGACCTCTTGATGTTTTGTCTACTTGAGGGAGTTGTCATGTCATGTCCTCTCCTCCCCTCAAGTTAGAGTTCGAGTCTAATCCAAATAGGGCTAAAGAAGTTGTCATTGAAGTATCTGAGGAGTCTGGACTCCAATACTGACTCACTGTGTCTCAAAGCATGTGCCAGGAGCTGTGCATGTATGCAGAGTAGGAAAAAAGCTTTGCCTGTCTGAGGTCTCAAGGAAGTTTGCAATACTGGGGCCTCATAGCTGATGCGAAGGCCAGGCTATGTATGAAAGAGAATTAAGAGTTAATTGCAGAGGAAGGCTTTTCTTTCAGGTGGGCTGCAGAACTTTTAATGCTCCTCCTAACCTTCATCTAGTGAAGTTGCTGCAGTATGAAATCCCTACCATTTGGATCACAAAGTAGTTAAAGCTGTTAAACCTTTGGTTTTTTTTTTTCTCCTACTCAATACCTATGGTGCTCCATAAGTACCCTCAGAACAGCAGCACCTTCAGCAGTTGTTTGACCACTGCTGATGTTCAGCATTGCAAACAGAGTTTGAACTGGGAGTGGGCTTGGTTCTTATCAGGGAGGCTTGCTGGGGTGAGTTATGTGAACTGGTAATAAATGAAACAATGAGCTCCACGGAGCCCCAAGGAGCACACTTCTCTCTTCTGTGGATGAGCTTTTTGTCCACAGGTACTGTGCAGTGCTTTTGTTTGCACGACAAGGGAATCATGTGGGAGTGCAGTGTATAAAGGGAAAATGACTTCTTGCTCGCTTGCTTTATTTACTCACGGATGAAACGCAGACAGCCAGTTTTGTGGTAGGCTGCTGCTGCCCTGGCACTTAGAGCTCAGAAGGAAAATTAGGACTGGCTGCCATCCTATACTTGTGTAATGAGTGTCTGCCTATCTCCCTCTTGCTCAGGTTGTCTCCTGCTGCATATTATGCTCAGAGGATGATCCAGTACCTCTCCCGGAGGGACAGTATTCGGCAGCGCTCGATGCGGTACCAACAAAACCGTCTCCGCTCTTCCTCCTCCTCTTCCACTTCAGAGAGCTCCAGCCCAGCCGTGGAAGGAAATGAGCTGGAATTTGAAGATTTTGAGTGAGTGTGCACCCCACCTTGCGCTCTTGCTTGAGTCTGTCGTCAACGCAAGGCTGCTTTCTGGCTTCCGGCTGTTTGCCAGTCAAACTTGCTGGAGCGTGTCCAGAGAAGGGCAACGAAGTTGGTGAGGGGCTTGGAACACAGCCCTGTGAGGAGAGGCTGAGGGAGCTGGGGTTGCTTAGCCTGGAGAAGAGGAGGCTCAGGGGTGACCTTATTGCTCTCTACAACTACCTGAAGGGAGGTTGTAGCCAGGCAGAGGTTGGTCTCTGCTCCCAGGCAGCCAGCACCAGAACAAGAGGACACAGTCTCAGGCTGTGCCAGGGGAGGTTTAGGTTAGATGTTAGGAAGAAGTTCTATACAGAGGGAGTGATTGCCCATTGGAATGGGCTGCCCGGGGAGGTGGTGGAGTCATCATCATTGGAGGTGTTCAGGAGGAGACTTGATGGGGTGCTTGGTGCCATGGTTTAGTTGTTAAGGTGGGTTGGATTGGTTGATGGGTTGGACACGATGAACTTGAAGGTCTCTTCCAACCTGGTTTATTGTTATTATTATTGTTATTATTATTACTCTCTACAACTACCTGGAGGGAAGTTGTAGCCAGGCAGAGGTTGGTCTCTTCTCCCAGGCAACCAGCACTAGAACAAGAGGACACAGTCTCAGGCTGTGCCAGGGGAGGTTTAGGCTGGAGGTTAGGAGGAAGTTTTACACAGAGAGAGTGATTGCTCATTGGAGTGTGCTGCCTAGGGAGGTGGTGGAGTTACCATCACTGGAGGTGTTCAGGAGGAGACTTGATGGGGTGCTTGGTGCCATGGTTTAGTTGTTCAGGTGGTTTTTGGATGATAGGTTGGACTCGATGATCTTGAAGATCTCTTCTAACCTGGTTTATGCTATGCTATGCTATGCTATAGACACCTGAGGCTTTCTGAAGGGAACCGGTTAAGTTAGGTCACTGAGCCGAGAATTAGAGCAGCGATTGCTACAAATAGGTCTTGTCATTTCTCTTATGAAAATTAAGGATGCTTTAGGCTACCTTCAGCATATCTGGCTGTCTCAATCAGATCTAAAGGATTGGTTAAATGGGAAAAAAAGGGGAATCTCTTTCTCCTGTGAAACAGATGGGGAGCCAAGAGTTTGAAAGCCTTCAAATCTTGAGAGAGAGCAGGAACCACAAAGAGGTTTTGCAGGATTTGGTTCTTTGGTCTAAGGCTGTGGGAGACAGCAAAGTGTGTTCTGTTACTTTTGCTTGCTCTATCTAGAGAACTTTGTCAAATTAGCCGGAGTACCCACAATATTTTTTTGAGTACTTGATGATTGTGAGCTGTGAAGGCTTAGTTTCCTTTAAGGGCAGCCAATGGCCTTATGCAGAAGTTAGGAATGACTGCGTTCAGACCTTAGAGCACTTCTGTAAGCCACTGTATTTTCTTTGGAGTGGTTCTCCTGACAAATTTTTTGTAGTCTGCTCTCCAGCATCTGCTTTTGGCCTTGTGGTGATACCTGTTGTAATCTCAGTAAACAAATCATTGTAAGCCCTTTCCAATAAGCTGAAATACAGTGATGGTTTGTTTAGGTGGCAGGCATACCAGAAACTCTTGAATTCAGATTAAAGCCTTATTTTAACAGGAAAGAAAATATGACCTTTCTAGGTTGTCTTCAGAGATTTCCTTTTTTTAAACAGAAGGCTTTCCCTGGGCACTTTAAATATTTTGCTAATAATTTCCTCCCTTTGTGTCTGTTACGATTCAAACATACAATGACTCTGAGCAGGGGCATAGAATAGTCCACAATGGTAGTGTCACAGGGAGGTGTGTTTGACACAAGCTGTGAACTCCTCAAGAATCTGGACCTTTTTTTGTTGCTGCTGCCAGTAGAGGATGCTGTCAACTTTGCTAGTAGCATAACTTTGGTGTTCACTTGCTGCAGTGGCACATAGTTGAGTTGGCGTGTTGTTAAAGCCCCGTGTCCTTCCCATCATGGTGAAGTCCCCTTTTGAAGGACACTGCTAACACTAGCCATTCCCAGAAAAGCAAAATATTACTCCCTTTCTGACACTTTAAGTGGTGGTAGACTTTTTTTTTTCCTTTAGAGTGTTGTTCTCTGAAGCTGTCATTTCATGCTCCAGCAATTAAATATTCAGAAGTATGGGGCGAGTGAGTGTCTTCCCCTGTCATTGTGGCCTTGTTTGTGTCAGATGTAAATGAGGGGAAATAATGCATAAGAGTCGCTGCCTAGTAGATCCTCCCAAGCAGCTTTGTGGTTTGGAAGAGCAGAAATACAGGGGGTGTTGGGCCCATTTGGTGAGCCAGGTGCACTGCAAGCATAGACCTTAATATTTCCATTATTCCATTTTCATTTGTGTAGGGTCTCTTGTTCTGCTGGGAAAATAAAAGATGGTAAGTTCTTCATTCACAGAGCCAGGCAAATGCCTGCAGAGAGGTGTGTTCCCCTGCAGATAATGTTCACACAGTAAGAGCACCCAGTCAGGGAAGCAATTCAATCAACCAAGCTAAGGCTGTCTTTCATTTCACACTGAGCAAAAAGAGGTGTTTATTCCTTACTGTGCAGTGGCTGAAGCTGTTGGTTGAATATTTCACATTGAATTCTGGTCTGTGAATTCAAGTCATGCTGTCTTTTTCCTTCTCTGCTTCATTATTTCTCTTGGCTGATTAGAGGGAGCTGCTTTATGGGGGTCCCTAGAGCTGGAACTTTTCTCATGGCTCATTTGATTTCTTCTGCTGACACTTCATAATCAAACCTCTTCTACAGAGCTCTTGCTTTTGAATCCTGTGTCCCTTCTTTGCTTGTTCACCTGAGAGGAGCTGAGTATTACTTAGTGTCTGTCTTGCCCTATCTAGGTGCTCTGGCTTTCCTGCTTCTCTGGTTCTCATGTAGGGTAGGGAGTTGCTGCTGTCTAGCTGCCTGCAGCTCATCCAGGGATTTGATTTTCTAATGTAAAAGCTGTAGCAAATTGCTTTTCTGCTTTGTCTTTCTAAAGTGCTTAATGTAATTGGTAAATATATTCTCTTTCATTTTCCCAGAGATCAGGAGAAATAAGTAAGAGGCATTAAACACCAATTGGTTTTACAGTGCATAGAGCTCTGGGCAAGGAGCAAGCTCTTGTGCTTGTACAGGGTGCCTGGGAGTAAAGTCTTCCTCAGTTCTTGGCTTCTGTTAGGTTCTGAGTGTTTGGTGTGGGTTTTTTGTTTGTTTGTTTCCCCCCCCTAAGATTGATTTTATCTTTTCAGCTTTGCTTACAGAATGAGCTAAAAAAAAGGGAGCATAAAAAACCCTGACCTCTGCAATGTTATGCCCTCTAAATTTAAGCTAAAACCTCTCCTCCTGTGTGTCAGTCTAATGGTGTCATTTTATCCATGCAGTTTCTCCAGATTCTAATTTGAATTCATTCATAAATGCATTCAGTTTGTGATAGCAATAGCAGCAGTGTTGGTCTAAGAATTTGAGGCAGTGGGGTTTTTTATTAGTGATATCCTTTTATTACAGCAACTTTTATGGACAGGGGAGGAGGAGTGAGACACTCTACCTGTGTTATTTGGTCTGATGAGATGTTAGTTCTCTACATGCACTGCCTGTGTTTAAGCTGTCACTGTTGTCATCTTGCTGCTTGTTGAATGCAGCTGACAACTGTAAACTTAGTCATGTCTGTGTGAAAGCATTTAATACAGTTCCATATATATATATATACAGATTGTAATACTAGGTTATTAACAGATAAATTGATGAGTGGGTTTTAAGGTTAGCTTTAGCAGAATCCTATGCTGAAAGGAAAAGTTTTCTTGTACTCTGGGATAAGAATCTCTAAATAGAGAATGATACCACTTTAGTCTTCCAGCATAACTGGTATGAATAGGTTCTTTATAGACAAGTCATAGTTGACCTTATTTGAGGGCCTTATTTGAGTGTCTTATGCTTGGATCACATGGTAAATTTAGATTTAGAGATAAACTGTCTTTGCTTTTGATGACTTCAAGTTGGAGTCTCTTCTAGGGATTTCCTTTAGTCTAGAATAGCTCTGGATGCTGGAGACTGGGAGATGCTTCTAGGATTCTTCAGGTAGCACAAGCTGGGTTTGTTTTATTTGGAGTTTTTTAGGTGTAATTCTAAATCTGCCACTAAAATTGTAATGTGAAGATGTTTCTGCAGATGAGTTCTTGCCATCAGTGTCCCTTTTTGTCTGCAGTAAGCATGGGAACAAATACAGATGGGTTGTATGTCAAACTGAAGTGTAAATATATAGGGCAGTGCACCAGCTTGGGGTCTGACAGCTGTGCTCAAATTCTTCTCTGCTGTTCTACAAAGGCTTTCAAGGCAAGGCTAAAGGTGTTGACTGTGGCTGACTCTTCTGTCAGCTTTTGAGAGTGGTCTGCCTGGTCAATTTAGATGCAATGGAGCTTGAAGATTATTCTTGTAATGTCTGCAGCTTTGTCCCTTTCTATCCTCTGCTTTTTCCTTCCTCCCGGGAGGATCTGTGCTGAGGTGGATTGGCTCAGTTGTGCCATTGTCACACGCATGGAACTTGGACTCTTTACACAGCCGGTGGTGGTCTTTATTGCTCTCCTTCCCAGCTGTTCGCTGGTTTTCAGGGCATTCTGACAACCTTCGACTTCTGCAAAAGAAACTCCTTCGAGTAGCAGCCAGGTTTTCTTGGCAGGAGAAAGAGGAGGTTGGAGTGGCTAAAATCCCTGTTTCTTTCTGGAAGGCATAGATGGGACAGTTTATCAGTTGCTGTCTTACTTGAGCAGATATGAATACTCTCCTTGGCAATTTGTTACTTGAGTTCAGATAAAAATATTAAAAGCAGATTTGCTGTTTGTTGTACATAGCTGCCTTTGTTCTTTTCTTCCTACAGCCCTTTTATCTGGGGGTTTGATGCTGTTTCCTCCATTTCTTGGCTCATGTGGCTCTGCGTCATTGTTCCTGATGAAAATGAACCTTCTCAAAACTGGCTTTCAAAGCAGACCTGAATTTTGTGGAACTTGATGATCATCTTCTGTTGTTTGGGGGGTGGCTTTTTCCTCTGTTATAGGTTTCTGGAGCAGTTAGCATGGGGATGTTGCTTCCAGACACATGGCAATTTATGTTAATTATATTCATCATCTTAAACACAGTTGCAGGCTAAGAATGCTAACAAGTCCTGGATGAATGGGAATGATATTGAATCTACTCTTTGAACTTCATTTTTCAAGGATTAGTGAGAGTCTTAGCTTGGCTTGTGATCTACTCATAGTAGCCTGCAGCATCATTTTCCCCATTCTTTTCATCTTTAGCTTTTGTGGCAGTCTTTTATATTCCCCTTATCTTGGGCTTAATGTCTAATAATACTTCCTGGATGCAGTGACGGGCAGTGACTGTTTCCTTGGAGCAATGCTGCAGGATATTGCTACCTTCTCCAGCATAATGTTGTTTTACCAATAAGTCACATTCCAGCCAGGCAAGTGTCTTCATAGCAGGGTGGAGAAAAAATGAGTGCCTTTTGAAAGATGACAGTTGCCAGAAAAGCTCACATCATTCCATGCTCTTGGTTGCCTGGGCTTGTAGAAACAGTTTTGATGTCAGGATGGTACAGCCGAGGTTTTTCTGCTACTTAGGAACTTTGTTCATTGTTTACCTTTTGCTTTTTGGTGCCTGTGACGCCTTTTAAGTCAGACTGGGTCACCTAGTAGGTGTTTCCTAGTGTGAGAGTGATTAGGAAGCAAGCTGTTAGCAATTTGTTGCTAGCCAAGCAGAGCAGGTAGTGGTTACCATTCTTCAGGCCTAACAGTTTAGCATTCTGTTTGCAGTTATATCTTCATTTCTGTTCCCCTTGGAGGAGCAGTAGCATCCCAGTGCAATGTATTCCAAACAAATTGACACTTACTGTTGGTGCTTACTATTATTTTGCTCTCCACAGCTACCTGAAAGGTGGTTGGAGCAAGGTGGGTGTTGGTCTCTTCTCCCTAATAACAAGTGCTAGGACAAGAGGAAAATGGCACCAGGGGAGGTTTAGACTGGATGTTGGAAGAAACTTTTTCACTGAAAAGGTTCTCAGACATTTGGATAGGCTGCTTAGGGAGGTGGTTGAATCCCCATCCTGGGAGGTGTTTATAAGACAGCTGTAGTGCTGAGGGGCATGGTTTAGCACCAGGCTTAGTAGAGTTAGATCATGCTTGGACCTGATCTTAAAGGTCTTTTCCAGCGGAAACGATTCTGTGACTCTATTGACACTTCATTCCACTATTGAAGCCTGATGGGCCAGCTGATGGTATGTTTGCTCTACAAACTGTTCAGTCAGCACCAGTTGTGAAGTTTTCAAGTGATTAAAATTAATCATAGTGATATTTTCCCTAGTTGGGCTTATGTTTGGATGCATGTTTAAAAATGGCTAATTAAGAGGGGGGTCTCAAGGGAAGGGTAGTGGTAGTGCTGGAAGCCCTGGGTTTTTTGTTTGTTTGCTCTTATGAAACACTGATTACAGTGGCTCCTTCAATACTCATGTACCAGGTCTTTAAATCTCGTGTGCCATGGTTTCTGTTTTCTGATGATTCACTGTAACTAGGGAGTGTATCAGTCTTCTCCTAAAACGTGTCATCAATTTGTGAGCCCACCACACAGCGGAGTGATTAAAATAGAGACAACTGGATTCTGCACCTAGGTGAGAGTGCTTCATTCTGATTCCAAATCAGTCTGTTCTGCAGCAATTAATCCTTGGCATTTAATGAGCTAGTGCTGCTGTTTCTTTTGACCAGGTGATAAATCCTCTCTTATATGATGCTTCTCTGAAACACTTCATCTTCTGAAGTGACAGTTTTATTCTTGTAAATACCTTTTTTTCCTGAACAGCCATCTAAGAGGTAATCAAGGATGGGAGTTTGTTTCCCTCTGGTCAGGAGAGCCATTAGTAACTCAGCAGTCTGCTGCTTTATAGGAAGTTTCAGCTGATAAATAGATATAAGCTTTCTCTGGTATCCCTCTGAAAAAGCTGCTAGTGAAAGACTGGCATTTTAGCCTTCAAAAGAACAGGAAGATGGAAAGTCATTGTCTTGGGTGACTTACCTAACATCTCTAACATTTACTATACAAAGTAGCTGTGGAAAAAATGAGTTCTTCCCTTTCCTGTCTCTCCAGCTGGGCAGCCTTGCTCTTTGCTGTTTCTCCAGTATTTCTGTTCTTCAGTTCTCTTTGGTTTCCAGTATTATTTCTGGGAGTTTGCACAATGGTCCTGATACTTCTAGTGCCAGGAAAAGCTTTTCATGAAGCAGATGCTTCTTTTTGATTAAGTTCTGTTTCTGATTGTCATCTTCTGTTCTGCAAGTGCTTCTCCTTCAGCAATTGTCATATCCTTCGAAGATGGGTAGATAAATGTATATTTATGCCTTTCTTTTTTACCAGATTATGCATATTAAGTCAGTGTTTCCTGGTTTCAGTGTCTGACTATCAATACTTGTACTCTGGTAGGCCCAGTGCTCCTGATTTGCTTACTTGTGTGTTCTTGTGGGGGGGAAAAGAACCCTGTTCAGAGAGGTCAGTTGTATTGGATCATTTCTTTTAAACATACTCCCTTTTTAGGTGGGATGCCTTTGTCCTCAGAGCCATAAGTAGGGTGGTCTCCTTCTCCTAGGTTGAGCTTAAAATTCCTCCAAGAGTTACAGACTGAGTGAAGTAGAATACCCTGGATGGAACCTGCATTTTTTTTTTGCTTAAGGGACTGGCCCTCCTAATCTAGGAGATGTTATTCCAGCTGCTATATCTCTGCAGAGTTGCAGCCAACTTCCAGTGCAGCTTTTTCTTTTGCCTTCTAGGCTATCGGTATCTCACTGAAATATTCAGAATGTCAATGTTTTATTTCTTTCATATTTAACTTCCTAGTTTGAGAGGCTTCTTTTCTAGAAATGCTGCCAATTTTCCCTAGCTTCACTTGCAGGAGATGCTCAGAGTCTTGCAGGATCAGACAGAGGGAGACCTGGAGTTTTAACAACCTCTGATATTTGCTTCTTTCAGTTGTAAAGCTAATAGTTAACTTTCTGTCACAGGGTTCCTCCCACCACTGTATGCTCTTCAGTCATCAGGTTGGCGCTGGAAAGATGTGTTCTTAGAATTACCAGCTAACACGCTCCCCTCACCAACCACTTCTGTTCCTGCTTCTGTATAGTTTATCTTGTGCTCTTGTGAGTACACCCTTCTCTGGTGTCCTCTAAATCTCCAATCAATGCTGCAAAGCAAGCTGCAAGATTTCAGGATCTGTTTCTACTTCATAATGGCAAGTTTAATGACATCCTCCTAGTACCCTTTTTAGAGGACCCGAGGTTGACCTGATCCATCTCTAAAGCCAAATGATTTTGCATTTTCTGATGATCTCCACTGAGCTCCTGATGTGCCCTCTGTGCCACTCCTGCCCTCTGTGCCACTCCTGCCCTCTGTGCCATCTCCTCTGAAGGGGCCTCCTGCAGTCTTAAAAAATTTGATAGCGAGTAAGTGGAGATGCTTAACATTTCAAGTGCTGAGGAAATGTTGCTGTTTTATCGTGTTCCATCGAGATCACAGTATCACCAAGGTTGGAAGAGACCTCAAAGATCGAGTCCAACCTGTCACCACAGACCTCATGACTAGACCATGGCACCAAGTGCCACGTCCAATCCCCTCTTGAACATCTCCAGGGATGGTGACTCCACCACCTCCCTGGGCAGCACATTCCAATGATGAACAACTCACTCAGTGAAGAACTTTCTCCTCACCTCCAGCCTAAACTTCCCCTGGTGCAGCTTGAGACTGTGTCCTCTTGTTATGGTGCTGGTTGCCTGGGAGAAGAGACCAACCCCTTCCTGGCTACAACCACCCTTCAGGTAGTTGTAGAGAGCAATGAGGTCACTCCTGAGCCTCCTCCTCTCCAGGCTAAACAATCCCAGCTCCCTCAGCCTCTCCTCGTAGGGCTTGTGCTCGAGGCCTCTCACCAGCCTTGTTGCCCTTCTCTGGACACATGGTGCACCAGAGATGGTGCAACTGAAAGCCATGCCAACCCTTAAGGATATTAGAGGATACCATTTAGGCCATAATTTAGCATTTCTCTTGGAAGTGTCTTGGAAGTATGGAAGTGTCTAACCTCTGCAGTAGAAATGGTTTTAACATTTGAAATTGGGGCAGGTGAAATACGATAAAATGCCAAAAATGGGTAACAATTGGCTTGGTCTGATATCATTTGGTTCTTCTGAACTTGTATGGCTTACTGGTGCTGGCTCTGATAATTAAAAGGCTTTTCAGAATGGTCATTGTTGACCTAATTCCTTTGGCGACATAGTCAGTGGGAGTTCTAATAGTGACTACAATGGGAACGGTTAGACCAACAGCTTGCAGTAGGAATCCCATGCTGTGTGTTTAATTTCACTTCCTGCTACAACAATCTCTAAATATTAAAGAGGGCTCTTGCCAAGACAGAAAAGCAGAACACAGCATTTATTTTTTTTTTTAGTTTTCCTTTCTGGCTGTTGCTATCTTCTACATCCCCTCAGTTATTGATGCAGTAGCCAGGTTACCAGCTGAAAGAGAATGCCTTTTTTCCTCCAGGCTTTGGGAAGCCAAGTTTTGCATCTCCATCTCTGTTTTCAGAGCCAGCATTGCAGCTCCAATGTATTTACATTGGCCAATTTTTCCTCTCAGCAAGCAAACAAAGCAATAGCAGGCAGGTCTAAGGAGATTTGACTGTCTCCCCCAGTTTAGGTTAAACTTTCATCCTTCTTAAGCCCTAGGAATCTCCTGAGTGTTTGGGAATTGCTGCCTTCTCCTGCTCCTTTCTGTGTTAGTGTTAACGCTCTTTCCCCCTGTCAGCTCTTACCCTCGATATCACTGTTTTAATTTGTCCCATACTGGTATCTGAACAAATTATGGATCACCTGAATTTTGAGGCAAACCCTTAAAGTTGTTTTGACCATTTGCTGCTTTGTGCAGTTTTCCTCCTGTGGCAAATTACTCTGTTAATAATTGCAGCATTAAGTCTCCTTTGACACCTTACATGCTGATTATTTCTCATTCTTTTCCCTGCACCTTGCTCAGTGGCTTGCTCAGTTCCTTCATTATTATTTTTACCATTGCAGAAGTTTCCCTGTTGCTGTTCATGTTTGCTGGTGCACTTGAAACAAAGGGCATTGCAGAGCACCTGTTACAGCACATGCTGTGGAACATTTTGGTTTCCTTTAGTTCTGCAAGATTATTGAGTTGCTTAAGAGAAGAGGCTTTTTTTTTTGTGTGTGTGGTGTTGTTTAATTTAATGCAGGCACACACTCTAAGGGATCCACTTTTGTAGGGCATGTTAATTAAACTATCCAGTGCAAATTATTAGCTAATGAGTCTGTAGGTACTTGACACTAAATAGAAAGTAGAGCATTAGATTGTCGCCGGTACGTCAGAGAACTTTGGAGACTTCACGCTGGCACCGCAGTCGTGCTAACATCTGCTCTCCTCCCTCTGTCAGCAGGCTGTGTGTGGTACAGAAATAACACCAAGTGACACCCATCTTCACTCATCTATAGGGTTGTGGGGTGGGTTTTGTGTGTGTGTGTGGTGGGGTTTTTTCATTTTCCTTTTTAGAAGGTGCAGAAATAGTCTTCAGCTGGCACCAGGGTCCCATCAGCTGTTCTGGCTTTTGAGCACTAGATGCTTCAAAACACTCTTGTGTGTGGTTGAGCAGAGGAATTTAGGTGTAAATGGCTGTAAATTAGTGATTCAGAGTAATGTTTAGTAGTAATCCTCTTTAGCCTAGGTGTGCCTTCCCCTTGCACTATTACAGTAAATAGGTATTCCAGCATTCTCAAAGGATAGTCACTGTTTCACATTCTCAGTTCTGCTGTTTGAGCTACAGGGCAGAGGCAGCTGGAGCGTGGTGGCTTTTTGTTTGGGTCTTTTCTGTTCTTTGGGGGTTGGTTGGTGAGGTGTTTTTTTGTTTAGGAGATGTTAAGAAGAGAATTCTGTCTCTTGAATCAGTGGAGGCTGTGTCACGGTGAAAGCTGAAGAAAAATCATCATTCCCCTCATCACCCTCCCCCCTTTTAGGCTTTTGTGTTGGGGAAGGATTGTATGCACAGTGAATGAGGCAGTACAGAAATTCTTGCATCAGGAAATGTATATCCTAATAGGTTCCTGTGGATGTTAAGATCATTGGTTAATGATCTTTGAACGGTTGGTTGCTATAGTTGTCTCGCTTTGGACTGTAAGGGATTTTGCACCTTTATATTATTTTGTTTGCTGGAGTTAATTCCTCATTCCTTTTCAAACTTGCTACAGAGATTCTCCTCAACTGGAGAGTTCTGCAGGGTGTAGTCCTGCTGTTGTTCCTCTTGCTGATATCTGCCCTTTCCAAAGCATCTTCTAATGCTAGCAGATGTCCAGAGCAAGTGCAAACCCTGAAACCATTTTGCTGCCTTCTTCCCAGGGCTACGGATCAGCATTTCTTGTTTCAAAACCTGCTCCACAGACTATTAAAAAGTGTTTCTTGTCTGAATTTCACTAGCTTTTACTCTGTGTGGCAAGATCTGGAATGACACTTCATTTTTAACTCCCCTTTGGCCTTTTCTCTCCAGCAGCAAAAGTTGGTATGTCAGCTCTTGACTTCAGAGGATTTCTTCTGTTATTGATCCACATCTTAATAGGCTGGAGGCCTCTGATACAAGAGCAGGAGCAGCAGCTTTTCCATTGCTGATTTCAGGAGCCCTGTTGGTTCCACAGAAACCTCAGGGTGAGGTGCAGCTTTGGCTGTGAACCACAATTGCTGCTTTTGCAGCAGTGGGAGGAGGAATCGAAGCTTTGAGCTTGGATTTAGATTTGATTTGGGTGAAATATCTTGAAATGCTAATGAGCTTTGCAGAACAACCTCTGCTTTTTGTGTTCCTGGTTCCTCAAGTGTGTGGGAAACAACAACGTAATGGACTTCATTTTCAACCCACATTCCTTGCTCACCAACTCCAAAAAAGCAAAACAAACCAAAAAGAAGTAATAAAATGCACAGCTTGCTGGGGTGGGTTAGTAACGTGCTGCTAGTGTGTTGCATAAGGAATATTTAGCTTCCTAGTGATTCCAAGGCTCTGCAAGCAATTTTCTACTCACAACTGCCTGGGCAGGAGACCAGTAGAGCTGCAATTACAGATGGGGATCTGAAATCCAGAGAGTAGGCTTTGCTACTTGTGCAAGGTCACGCAGAGGGTGAAGTTCTGAATGGAGGATTAAGCAGTGCAGAGGTCTGTTTCCGAACTCCAGGGTCACTGGTGTGGCCTCATCGTTTTCCTTGCAGTTTTAATGTTGTGTAATTACAGGTTGTCTTGTGACCTATGGATGCAATATAAGGAATTCAGTTTGCTGGGACTTCTGGAAGTCTTCCAGCTTGGCTTCCCACTTGTAAGGTCATTGCTGCCAAAATCGTACCAGGCCAGCCATGACTTTGTCTAGCTCTTGTCCTTAGACTTCTAGGAATGGCATGTCTGCAGACTCTGTAGCTAACCTAGCTAACCTGTTCAGAGTTGCACTGCCCTTGTGGGTAAGAAGATTTTCCCTCTTCTGTGAGACAGTAGATACTAGACCCTTTCATCTCATTCCCCAGGGCCCAGGCATTTTTCAGTACACAGAATTAGGGGTTTCTGAGGAGGTACATTTTTGTCAGACACCACCTAACATTTGTGACCTCGCTGAAAAAGCTTGACAAAGGTGAATTATCTTAAGCTGTGATGGCTCTTAAACTGAACCTTGAGGGAAGGAGCACAGCAAAATAATCTGCAGGTTATGCTCTTTTGCCTCCACTTCTGAGAGTGAAAGAGTTAAATTGAACCTGTTCTCTTTGACTAACAAAGTCCTCATCAGGACTATGGTGTGCTTGCTTGTGGTGTGCTTGCTTGTGATCTCCCCATCCAAATTCTAAGGTGTCTGATTTATTTGCTGAAGAGCTGGCAATGATTTGTTGCCTTTTATTGACACTTTTGAGTCACTGTCGAACAATGGAGGAAGTGGCCATTAGCCTACCCCTATGTAAAACCATCAGGAGTCTTTGGTACATCAAGTTGTAGGAATTTGGAGTGTTAGAAGCCTGTAAATTAAGTGAGAGAACCACTGCATCTCAGTGGCATACTCAGGATGACCAAGTGCCAATCCTGGGGTGGTTTTTTTTTTTCTTGGTGAGTACTTTCATTATGTAGTATTTTTCAATGTGCAATAATGGGGTTTTAATTCTATTGTTTTGTTTTGCTGAAGGGACAATGGAGACCGATCCAGGCACCGAGCTCCCCGGAACGCCCGCATGTCTGCACCGTCGCTGGGACGCTTTGTCCCCAGGTATGGATTCTGGGCCCCTCAGTTTAGGAAAGATGTTGACTTGCTGGAATGTGTCCAGAGAAGCGCAACAAAGCTGGGGAGGGGTTTGGAGTACAAGCCCTGTGAGGAGAGGCTGAGGGAGCTGGGGTTGCTTAGCCTGCAGAAGAGGAGGCTCAGAGGAGACCTTCTTGCTGTCTACAATTACCTGAAGGGAGGTTGTAGCCAGGTGGGGGTTGGTTTCTTGTCCCAGGCAACCAGCACCAGAACAAGAGGATGCAGTCTCAAGCTGTGCCAGGGGAGGTTTAGGCTGGATGTTAGGAAGAAGTTCTTCCCAGAAAGAGTGATTGGCCATTGGAATGTGCTGCCTAGGGAGGTGGTGGAGTCGCCATCACTGGAGGTGTTTAGGAAGAGACTGGATGGGGTGCTTGGTGCCATGGTTTAGTTAATTAGATAGTGTTGGATGATAGGTTGGACTCGATGATCTCAAAGGTCTCTTCCAACCTGGTTTGGTCTATTCTATTCTATTCTAAAAGGGTGTGGAGACCCTGGAGGTAACCAGTTGCAGTACAGCTCCCTGGTGTTTTCAGATGGTTTCCCTTCTTTTGTCCGGGGCTACTATACTCTTGTTTTGCCATTTCTGAGACACACACACACTGCTCCCTCGGGTGATGTGTTAGTGTGATCAGCTCATCCTGTGACACTTGAAGGGCAGCATGGTCTTGGTGCTTCTTACCTTCAGGTTAGGGCTACAGCGTGATGGCAAACTAGGAGGAGAAAAGAATCTGATTGGAGATTCTCAGCACAACTAGTCTGAGATTAGGAAGCTATTGTGGGAGATAAAGGATTTGCTTCCTGCTGATCTTCACAGCCACACTGGCTCAGCGGAGGCTCTTTTCCGTACCTTGCCTTTTGTTCCAAGCAGTGAAGTGGCTGGCTAAGCAGAGGAGCCCGGGCTTCCCTTTACTAGCCTGCTGGAATACAGTCAAGTCTTCCTCAAAGTAATTGCAGTTGCTGTGCAGGGCTGTAGTATGCTGGGATGTATTTCTCCATGTAAGCTTTCTCTTTGTTTTGCAGACGCTTCCTGCTGCCAGAGTACTTGCCTTATGCTGGGATTTTCCACGAGCGGGGACAGCCTGGCTTGGCCACCCATTCCTCTGTCAACAGGGTTTTGGCAGGTAATAGTACTTCCTTGTTTGCAGTGGTCGTGAACGGTAGTGGTAATTTTCTAGGGAATCTAAGCAGAGGAGGATGGATCAGGAAAAGTCTTAATTTCAACTTTTGAGACTCTGTTTAAGTTGCCTAAAACTGGGCAGGACTCTTAGAGCACTGTGGTCAGCTGTCAGTCAAGCGCTTGGGCACTGCAGATTCCACACTTCAAGTATGTGTTTGGGAGTCTCTGTGTGAATTGGGGCGGGGCTGGGGGGGGATGCTGCTAACAAGTCTCCCTTTGTTTTACTTCCTCCCCTCTTCCTAGATGTCTTTATCTTAACAGCCTGACAGAGTAATGATCAGCTTGCTGCAGGTCCTTCTAATTGAATTATAGGGTGCCTTGTTCGTGTTCCGGCTGGCAAGACGCACACAAGGCAACGCGGGATTCAATTAGGTTCTTAATAAGTGCACATTAAGGAACTCAGCTGCCACCACATGCAGCACACAGGCATTTGGGAGCCTTAAAGGGCAGGTGGAGGTGGAAAGGGAGGTGTGGGGGAAGAGGAGGCACTCTGGCAGTTCATGAATGAGATGGTTATAGATGACACATGTCTTGAGTGTGTTGTCTTTTTTGGTCGAGTCTAAGTTACTCTGTAATTAACCTCAGTGCAGGGGAGTCGTTTGGGAGCTTGTGGGAGAACAAGGGATGATGTATGGACAAGGTAGGTTGGGGTGTGGTTCTCTTCCTTCCTGCAGGTAATGGCAGGACCACCACTGAAAGGAGCTGCCAAAGATTTTTTTCAAGAGGCTGCATGGCCCTTTTCCTGATCCAAAGGCACAAACAGCTAAACCCTTTGGGACAGGATTTATCTAACCTGTTCTCAAGAGGCGTTTCATTGGAGTTCTCCCAAACATTTTGAGGTGGAGCTGTTACTGGTTATGAACAGTTGATGCAGTATGGCAGTGGTCTTGTCTTTAACCAGTTTCTGGCATCTCCCAGACTTTGTCTCCCTGGGACATTGTGGTTCTATTGCATGGTTCGTAGACTTTTGCCGTTGCAGAAATAATAGGAGCTCAGCCAAAGGCTGAACTCCAGAGCACCTTTGCCTGCTTTTCACTGGGTAATTATGGAGCTGATGCACATGTGTTCCCATGCTGGCTGCTTGTGAGGGCTTTGGCTGTTGGCACGTGGAAACAGCGCACTGGCAGATGATTACTCGCTGCCGGGCAACACTGCAGAGCTCTTGTGCGGTCCTGCTTTTCTGCAGACACCTGCCTTCAAACCCTTCTCAAGCCCTTCTTGCAGTTTGCCTCTTCCTTGAGTGGCTGGAAAGCAGCCTGGCTTGTTCTCCTTGCACATTTTAGGGAATTTGAGGCCCAAATTACTCTTGCTGTTTGTTGTCTGTATGCCAAAATGAACAAAATAGGGCAAAAATCATAATCCTGGGGGTTTCAAATAACAGGATTAGTCTTTTCTGCCTGGTGCTTTGCTGAGCCTACTTGACATGAGGCTTGTTGGCTTCGGCAGTGTCGTGGAACCTCACACTGGACTGGCAGGGGCTCCACAGTAACAGACTTTCTTTACTCCAGTATGAGGTTAATTCTCATCATGCAGCAGCTGCTTGTGATACCTTGCTTTAATATTCTGTTTAGTTTAGTCTGTACCTGAACTTTCAGCTTAAAAAATGTGGTTTATTTGGTTTGTTTTTTTCTTTAGGTTTGTGCTACAAACACATGTTAATGAGTTGCAGAAACCAGGAGGGTTGAAGTTGTGAAATAATAGGTGGAGGGATGGACTAGAAAGTCAGACTGCAGTAGTGGAATAGAGAATTCCCTGTGCTTGTTACATTGGTCAGGAGCATTGTCATTTTCAATAATGTATTTCAGAGCCATTGAAAATTGTGTTGCTGATAGTATGCTTTCCTTTTTAGTTAGCCTGTGCTGAAGCTTGCAGTAGTTCTTTCTTCATTATCACAGTGATAAAACCTCTACTCGAGCTCAAAACCCTGGCACGGTAGTGATGGGTGAGGTTGCCAGCCCTGGCTGGGGGCGGGGGGAGCAGAAATCAATCATCTACCTTCCTATTAACACAGGCTAATCTAAGTTTGAGTGCCTTAAATTGCTTCATCCTACTGTGTATCCAGATTGTCATTTCTGAAATTATGCTGAAATGTGTAAATGCCAAATGTATTTCTTATGTAACCTCTACAGCATTCGAGAAAGTGTGTCACCCCCCCACCTTGTATTCCTAACCTGACAGCCTTCTGAAAACTTGACAGGAGACTCCAGTGGTCAAATATGAGTGAAAACTGTTGTTTGGGAAAACACACCAAATTATACCTCTGTCCCTTGCCCCACTCCCTGCTGTGTGCAGAGAGGAAATCAAAGCAGCAGACAAGGCTCTTGTGGGTGCGTGAACTGCTTTGGTGTGCTGACTGTTTCTTAATGGCAAAGCTCTTGCTGTCGCGTTCTGGCCGTGTTTGCTTTCAGCTCTCAGCTTGCTGTTGTTTGAGTGTCGTTCTTCTACAACTGTTACAGACAATATCTCATGCTAGGGAAGATTGGTGAATAAATCCTTGGAGCAGTCTGGTTTAATGAACCACTATAAATTACAGATTATCTGAGCAGACAGGCTAGGACAGCAACACAGCGGGGCTGGTAAAAATGACTCTTGACATGTCAGGAAGGCTTAGGTCAGAAACAGAGAGTCTTTTGTGCTAGTCATGGACTGGTGACCACCCCTGCACCAAGGCACTTCAAGGCAAAGTATAGGAAAGGTGGCAGCAGATGGTTAGAATAAGTTGGAGTTCAGGAGGAGAATGGAATGATACTAAGTCACCTCACTGGTGATTCATGCAGCCTTGCAAACGAGAGCAGCACAAGACAGGAGCACAAGCCCTATAAGGAGCAGCTGAGGGAGCTGGGGTTGCTTAGCCTGGAGAAGAGGAGGTTCAGAGGAGATGTTATTGCTCTCTACAACTACCTGAAGGGAGGTTGTAGCCAGGTGAGGGTTGGTCTCTTCTCCCAGGCAACCAGCACCAGAACAAGAGGACACAGTCACAAGCTGCACCAGGGGAGGTTTAGGCTGGATGTGAGGAGGAAGTTCTTCCCAGAAAGAGAGATTGGCCATTGGAATGTGCTGCCCAGGGAGGTGGTCGAGTCAGCATCCCTGCAGGTGTTTAAAAAGAGACTGGATGAGGCACTTGGAGCCATGGTTTAGTTGCTTAGATGGTGTTGGGTGATAGGTTGGACTCGATGATCTTGAAGGTCTTTTCCAACCTGGTTAATTCTGTATTTCTGTATTCTGTAAGTCAACGTGACAGGCTGCTGGCATGGAGATATCACTGTCTAATTTACATGTAGCACTGGAAAAACAGGAGCCCCAGTGACACCTTCCTGCCTGACTCCTTATCCACTGGTGCAGTTGAGACCTCTCAGCTGATACAGCATGCCACATCACTGTGCTTTCTGGCACCAAGTAAAACACCTTGTGAAAATATATTACATCAACATTGTTACCTTCAGCGTTCAAACTTGTAATCACACCAAAAAGTGTTGGTAGTTTGACAAGTTATATTTTTCTGTAAAGTCTATGTTGATTGGCAGTAATTACACTGTCCTCCTTTAATCCTTTATTAACTGAGTCTTATATCAGCTTTTTCATTATTTTGTCTGGAATCAATGTCAGACTGACAAGGCTGACATATCTCATCCTATTCCAACCTCTTAAAATGCTGCTATAACACTAGCATATTTTTCTCACTCTTCCACATTCCCTTTTGATTGCAAGACTCATCAAAAAAGCCTTGAGAGTTCATTTGGCAGCTCTTCTACAGCTCTTGTTAGTGTGGGCTGCAAGCTACTCTCTGGACTTTCCTCTCCTTGGTGAGCTCCTGTGAGTGGTGAGGTTGTAGTCTCCAAGGAAACGTCCATGCAGTGAAAGCTCGCTGTGGTTGGTGGTGGAAGTGATGGTGAAAGCAGTAAGTACAGTTGGGCTTCTCCCTCAATAGAAGTGACCCAGTGCATGTGACTATACAAGTGGAGTCCTGCAGCTTGGGGCTGTTTCAGTCTTCTGTGTCTCTTGGGTTCTCTGCTGTTTGCAAGCTGATAGAGTGGGAGGTTGTTTGTTGGTTTGTTTTGTTTGGGATGTGTGTGGTGTTGGGGTTTTGGGGGTGGGGGTGTGATTTTAGGTTTTTGTTGTGGGATACTGTGTGTGGTTTTGGGTTGGTTGCCATTGGTTTGGTTTTGGTTGCTTTGCATTTGGTTTGCTTTATTCACCGTGCTTTCCAGGAGGCACCAAAGAGCTGTCCTGTGGGATGAAGTTACATCTCTTGCAAGGGGAGTTAGTACTCTGCTGCGAAGTTCAGCAGTGGATCCAAGGGACACAAAGCTCAGCACTTCATTTACTACCTCCTGCTGCTTTATTGTTGTTGTTGAAGATGGATGTTTCAACTCACTGTTTTGGCTTGGCGGGTGGGGTGGTGCGTGTGTTTGGGTTGCTCATTGGGTTTGGGTTTGTTTGTTTTTGATGAATCTTTCTTTTAAGTCACATTGCAAGCAGGACAGCTGGAAATTTCAGGCCCAAGTCCTGGATGGTTTTTTTTGGCATCTGGTAGAAGACAGATGTACATCTTAACAGCTCTTCTGAAAATCAATAAATACATTAAAAAAATCTACTTTATTGCCACTGAAGCCCTGTGAGGAGAGGCTGAGGGAGCTGGGGTTGTTTAGCCTGGAGAAGAGGAGGCTCGGGGGAGACCTCATTGCTGTCTACAACTACCTGAAGGGAGGTTGTAGCCAGGAGGGGGTTGGTCTCTTCTCCCAGGCAACTAGCACCAGAACAAGAGGACACAGTCTCAAACTGTGCCGGGGGAAGTTTAGGCTGGAGGTGAGGAGAAAGTTCTTCACAGAAAGAGTTGTTAGCTGTTGGAATGTGCTGCCCAGGGAAGTGGTGGAGTCACCGTCCCTGGAGGTGTTCAAGAGGGGATTGGACGTGGCACTTGGTGCCATGGTCTAGTCATGAGGTGTTGGGTGACAGGTTGGACTTGATGATTTTTGAGGTCTTTTCCAACTTTGATTCTGTGAAGTGCCTATGGCCTCTTGTTTACCTGTGTGAACTTCTAAGCATTATAGCAATTGACTACCTTGAGATGGACAGAGATGTTTTAGAGGAACAGTGGAACAAGGGCTTTAGATTCAGTTCAGTGGAAGTTCAGATAAAGAAGAAAATCAGTGCTTGCCAAGGAACTTTGCAGGAGGCTGATACCACTTTGTTGTTGTCCCTCTTAGCAGGAGACTTGCAGATGAAAGTTGACTGGTTTAGGATAGTGGTGCCAAGCTTTGTAAAATGCTTCTGTCTCACCTCACTTTGTTTTAATACAGTGATGTGCATCTCAGCAAACAAAGTATTTTTTCCTTGCATGTTTTTCTGTTCTGGCTTTGCCTCCAGACTTCGTCTGTTAAATGTGATCCAGCACGGTTACTCTGAGTCCTCTACCTCATGGGGAGACTCAGACACAGCATGGTGTAAGGGCTGAGTGGTACAGCATCCCACAATTATGGTTTTTGAGTGATTTCACTGCTATTTCAGGGTAATGAATTCAGAACAGAGAAGTATTCAAGGAATGAGCTCGATATTCCAGATACTGCCATAGCCCACACCTATTCAGAGTATGACCTGCTGCAAGAGGAATAGTGGTGCAGCTTTGGATAGCTCTTCTGGGGTTGCCAAACAAAGCTATCTGCAGCTGCCAAACAAAGCTGTATGTGGCTTTCATGCACTCGGGTAGGGCTGAGGCTATAGATAAAGCTAAGAATCGCTTGATAGCCTGCCTTTAATTGGGATCTAGGACTTCAAAGTGCAATGTTAAGCTGTTGTTTTCCCCAAATGGCATCAGCTACCCCATTCTTCAAAGCCTGGCTTCCTGGGAGAATTTAAGGTCACGTGCCTTGGAGTTAATTTCTGTACTTCAGCCAGAAACTGCTAACACGCAATTGTTGGATCATTTGAAGTTTCATCAGGGTGAAAATTAGCTAGGCTGGTGGATAAATGTCCTCCTTCTGTGACAGACTTGTCTGAGCATGTGCTGCTGCTTCTAATAAGAATCAGGGCGAAGACATCTCACCAGTCAAATTCTCAACCCAGGCCCACTAGTGAAGGTGCCTCCTGTTTCATGTTCCCAATCTGTCTAGCTGTGTTTAGGGATCGTGTTCAAGTGAATGGCTCTAACCTAAAGCCAGGTAGAACAGAATAGAATAGAGCAGACCAGGTTGGAAGAGACCTTCAAGATCATCGCATCCAACCTATCAAATAATCCAACACCACCTAATCAACTAACCCATGGCACCAAGCACCCCATCAAGTCTCCTCCTGAACACCTCCAGTGATGGTGACTCCACCACCTCCCAGGCAGCCCATTCCAATGGGCAATCACTCCCTCTGTATAGAACTTCTTCCTAACATCCAGCCTAAACCTCCCCTGGTGCAGCCTGAGACTGTGTCCTCTTGTTCTGGTGCTGGCTGCCTGGAGGAAGAGACCAACCACTGCCTGTCTACAACCTCCCTTCAGGTAGTTGTAGACAGCAATAAGGTCACCCCTGAGCCTCCTCTTCTCCAGGCTGAGCAACCCCAGCTCCCTCAGCCTCTCCTCATAGGGCTTGTGTTCCAGGCCCCTCACCAACTTTGTTGCCCTTCTCTGGACTCGTTCCAGCAAGTCAACCTCCTTCCTAACCTGAGGGGCCCAGAACTGGACACAGGACTCAAGGTGTGGCCTAACCAGTGCAGTGTACAGGGGCAGAATGACCTCCCTGCTCCTGCTGGCCACACTGTTCCTGCAGGCCAGGATGCTATTGGCCTTCTTGGCCACCTGGGCAACTGCTGGCTCATGTTTAGGCAGCTGTCAATCAGCACCCCCAGGTCCCTCTCTGCCTGGCCACTCTCCAGCCACTCTGACCCCAGCCTGTAGCACTGCATGGGGTTGTTGTGGCCAATGTGCAGAACCTGGCACTTGGATGTGTTCAATCTCATGCCCTTGGACTCTGCCCATCTGTCCAGCCTGTCGAGGTCCCTCTGCAGAGCCTCTCTACCCTCCAGCAGATCAACTCCTGCCCCCAGCTTGGTGTCATCTGCAAACTTACTGATGATGGACTCACTGCCCTCATCCAGATCATCAATAAAGATGTTAAAGACCATGTTAGAGTGGATGTCGATGAGCCTGTGATACATACAGCTGGACAGAGTATTGGTTACTGCTGCAGCTAGAATTAGCCCAGTAACCTTTCACTTGTAATGATAAAAGTAGTCATAAGGAGCAGCTTTGGTTGCCTTGGAAACCATATTGCAGGCAGATTTCCCAGTTCCTCTGGGATTGCAGATGTGATTGCCTCTCATGGCTCAAGTCTTCTTGACCCAATCCCATTGCATCACTTACACTGTCAGTGACCTGTGAAATCTGTTCTGAGATGCCCTCATCCTTCAAAAGTTCTTGTAGTGATGCACAGCTGTATGGAGTTGGACTAAGGTGACTTGAGAGCTCCAGAAGGTGAGCAAAAGTTGATGGAATAGCTGTCCTAGTTGTCTCTGATGTACCCTTGTTTTTCTCACTGTTAGTGGATATGTATTCTCTGGCAAGGCTTTCTGTGCAGCTGAGACTTGAATCTTGTTTTGAGTCTGTACCTTCAGCTGTCCATCACTGGCTTTTTGCTAGTAGCTTGCTTCTGCCTTTTTGTCTAAAAGAACTACATGAATTTGGATTAGTAGCCTCATCTAATCCTCTTGTAACAACAGGCAGATCTCTAGAGTAATACAGCCAATGAACTTGGCCATGTGGCTTTCTGTGCAGTGTGTTTCTGTCACCAGTCTGTTGAGAACTGCTTAATATGGAAAGATGTGACCCTTTGACCTCATTCTCTGTGGTCTTTCTATGATCTAAGTCAGTAGACATGAAACAACACAAAAGGCTTAAAGTATGCCTCAGGTTCTTGGTGCAACTTGAGGCCTACAGATACCTGTCACCTTCTCCACAGGCTTGAGAAGTGTTGATAATTTATCTGAAAGTGCAGCCTTTCATGCAGAGGTGTAAGGAGGAAAAGAGGTTGCAGTGCTCAATCTGGAAGCCTGGATGGTAGGGAGTGGAAAGTGTACCCCTAGGGAACTGGTGAGAGGTACCCTCAGAGCTGTTGATTTCCTCAACCTGGTAGACTAGGATTTTGGAAGTGGGGAGAAGACTGTGTGACATCCTCTTAATTTATAGACTTGCTTCATGTGTTCTAACAACACTTGCAGCTAGGAGCTTTCTTGAAATGCTGGATCTCGCCTCTCTCCTGCCTCTGCCTCTCTCCTGCCTCTGCCTCTCTCCTGCCTCTGCCTCTCTCCTGCCTCTGCCTCTCTCCTGCCTCTGCCTCTCTCCTGCCTCTGCCTCTCTCCTGCCTCTGCCTCTCTCCTGCCTCTGCCTCTCTCCTGCCTCTGCCTCTCTCCTGCCTCTGCCTCTCTCCTGCCTCTGCCTCTCTCCTGCCTCTGCCTCTCTCCTGCCTCTGCCTCTCTCCTGCCTCTGCCTCTCTCCTGCCTCTGCCTCTCTCCTGCCTCTGCCTCTCTCCTGCCTCTGCCTCTCTCCTGCCTCTGCCTCTCTCCTGCCTCTGCCTCTCTCCTGCCTCTGCCTCTCTCCTGCCTCTGCCTCTCTCCTGCCTCTGCCTCTCTCCTGCCTCTGCCTCTCTCCTGCCTCTGCCTCTCTCCTGCCTCTGCCTCTCTCCTGCCTCTGCCTCTGCCTCTCTCCTGCCTCTGCCTCTCTCCTGCCTCTGCCTCTCTCCTGCCTCTGCCTCTCTCCTGCCTCTGCCTCTCTCCTGCCTCTGCCTCTCTCCTGCCTCTGCCTCTCTCCTGCCGCTGCTTTCCTAGAGCAGCTTTCTGCTGTGAAAGTTTTTAATGTTGCTGCTTGATCATAGTGGAGGATCTCATAAAACCTGATAGTTTGGTGTTGTAGATGGATTGGATGAAGGCAGAATGAAGTTATGCTGTGAATCAGTGAATCATTAAAGTTGAAAAAGACCACTAAAATTGAGTCCAACCGTGGCCCAACTACCCTGATCACTGAACTGTGTCCTGAAGCACCACGTCTACATGCTGCTTGAACACCTCCACCGCTGGTGACTCCACCACCTCCATGAGGAGCCTGTTCCAACACCTCAACACTCTTTCAGGAAAGAAATTTTTCCTGAGAGCCAATCTAAACCGCCCCTGACAAACATTAAGCCCATCTCATCTTGTCCTCTCACTAGGTACTTGGGAGAAGAGACCAATATTAGATCTGTTGCTGGCTTCTACTTTGAAGATCCTATAGCTGTGACTACAGGGTTATATCACATCATGACTGCTCAGAAGGTGAATCTCTTAGAAAAGAATAGAATAGAATTAACCAGGTTGGAAAAGACCTTTGAGATTACAGAGTCCAACCTATCATACAACACCATCTAACCAACTTAAACCGTGGCCCCAAGTGCCTCATCCAGTCTCTTCCTAAACACCTCCAGGGATGGTGACTCCACCACCTCCCTGGGCAGCTCATTCCAATGGCCAATCACTCTATGAAGAACTTCTTCCTAACATCCAGCCTAAACCTCTCCTGGCACAAATATTCTTCAGATGAAAATCCTTGCCAGAATGTAGCAATGGGGTTTGTTAATGCTTAAACCCCCCAAGCACAGAAACCAACTGGTAATACAAAGCTTTTTGTGGCTGCAGGGATTGGATAGCTGATCCACTGATGATACATTTTCTCTAGCAGGTCCAGCTTTATAGTACATCAGTCATTTTTCCCTGTGTTGCAAGACATCAGTGAGTTTGTGTTTTCTGCTTCTCAATTCTGCCTCTTAATTCTCTTGCTGTAATCTGTGTCATTTTGTAGCCTTATGCCTTGGCACAATCAAGGCTGATAGGCTGTTGATTTCATTAGCATTTCAGTGATCCACAGGCCACCTCTTCTGAAGTATTAGTCCTGTGCAAAGACCCCACAGAAGTTTTGATGCAGATAAATGCTGGTCCTTCTCTGAGCTAAAGGGGATTTAGTTCTCCTGTTTTAGCTGGTTGCCTCCTGAAACTGGATGGTGTTGAAAACCATTGACATATGCATTTATGTGATGGAAAAGGTTGTTTGTGTTGTTTCCAGTTAGCCTTTCTGTCCCCATCCAAAATACCAAATTCCACAGTGAGAATCTGTGCAGTTACTCATCTTCATTTTGATGTCTGCTCCTGCTCTGTGTGGTTGTGTACAAAAACCACAGACAGCTAGAAAGCATCGGGGACTTTGTGTGCTGAAATGGAAGAGCATTAATCTGACTGTCTGCTTAGAATGCTCTGCTTGCTGTGTGCCTCTGTTCATTTGGATTTTCTGTTCAGCAGCTGAGGTGCTTTTGTGGGCATTGACTTCTCTGTTGTCAGCTGTGAACAGATCCAGTTTGAATTCTTTGGCTGGGACGTTTAAGAATGCAAAGCACTAGAGATTGAAGGGCAGAGGGCATGAACCTTATAGCAGAACCCTTGTAAAGTTGTATCCCCTATTTGATTGTGGCGACTGAAGGACTCTCAAGGCTTGAGTGACTTCAAAATCATTTTCACTTCCAAAATGAACTTGTAGGAATATTTTGTGTCAGTTCCTTTATGGAAGGAGCTTCCTCTGCGCACCTGAAAGCTGGAGATGGTCCAAAAGCCTCTGAAATATGATGGTGAATTAAAGAGTCAAAATAGTGCTATTGGCACTTCAAAGCCTGTTCTTCTTCAGTCATTTTTGTTCTTGTCTTTGTGCTTTTGTAGCTGAAGCCATAGTTAATCTGCTATACCTAGGGATGTGTTAATTGAGAGGGGGGTGAGTCAACTGGAAATAAGAATCCACAGCTATGTGCACTATGGGGGGTATCTTACCACTGTGATTCTTTTTGGAGCATCTGACCTGGGAGACTAAGCTTCCTGTGCAGAGAGCAGAGGAAAAAGAAGCTTCAGTTCTGATTAATCACCTGAAGTGAACTGAACAGAGGTACTCTGAGTCTTCTGTGGAGCTGCCAGTCCATTTATCACCTTTCTCCTGTGGATACCTTAGATGCCTGAAGTTAGGCAGGCTGCATCCTGCCCTGACAACTGAGTGCAAAAAGAATGGTTTCTAGCAGGGTAGCCTGAGCAGGAGGGATGGAATGAAAATGTCGAGGTGGTATTAGAAACTAAGCAAGCAGGATCTCTGAGGGGAGGAGATGCAACAACAGCTCTTTGCTTTGTGTGGAGAATGTTGTTTCGTGTCTGCTTTGTTTCCAGAAGTCAACATTGTTTGGCAGAGCAGCACACCAGGGTAGCAAACAGCTTCTGTGTTAATCAGTGCTGCTCACCTGTTTGTTTTCTATAATTATCCTCTGAAAAGGTGGAGCTGCTCTCCACTTCCCTTTACCCACTTCCCACCCCAGTACAAAACCCTACCACTGTCTGCAGCAAGCTAATCAAGTTTTCTTAGGCAGGTCTGTGCCCTTCCCTTGTTTCTGCAGGTTTCTTGCTCTGTGGGGGTTTTGAGGTGGTTGTTGTTGTGGTTTTGTGTTTTAAACTTACTCTGTACTGTGAGAATTAATGGATATTTTGAGGCCAGTATCACAGTGCATGCTTAGCTCGGTGCTCAAATAAATGAGCCTTGTAAGCTAGGGATTTTTTGGTGTGGCTTTTTTTAATGCCTGTGCAATCTGAAGCTGGTACTGCCACTGTCATTTAGTGTGCAGCATTGCTGCAAATTCAATTCTGCTAGCCAGGAGTATGGAACTTGCACTGACAGCATGAATGAGTGTGGCTGCTGCAGAGAGCCCTTCTCAGACCACATCAGCCATGGATACTCAATAAAGACTCATGTGACTTCCTCCCACATTATGGCCCTCAACGTTTGTGCTTCCTGTGTAGCACACAGCGATCTGTTCATTAATTCCTTCCCCTTCTTATTCCCTTCTTGCTGTCTGTTGTGTGTGGATGTGACAGACTACAGACCAGTCAACACCCTGTATTTATCCAGAGTAGGCAAGAGACTCTAGCAGTTGATCAGAAGTTGTGCTAGGCAGAGCACAGGGAGATTTACTGTGTCCAGTTCTGGGCCACTCAATTTAAGAAGGATTTTGAGACACTTGAATGTGTCCACAGAAGGGCAATGAGGCTGGGGAGAGGCCTTGAGTACAGCCCTGTGAGGAGAGGCTGAGGGAGCTGGGCTTGTTTAGCCTGGAGAAGAGGAGAGAGCGGGAGACCTAATTGTTCTCTACAACTACCTGAAGGGAGGTTGTAGCCGGGAGGGAGCTGGTCTCTTCTCCCAGGCAACCAGCATCAGAACAAGAGGACACAGTCTCTAGCTGTGCCAGGGGAAGTTTAGGCTGGAGGTGAGGAGAAAGTTCTTCGCAGAGAGAGTAATTAGCCATTGGAATGTGCTGCCCAGGGAGGTGGTGGAATCACTATCCCTCCAGGTGTTCCAAAAAGGATTGGACTTGAAGCCACAGTTTAGTTAGTCATGAGGTGCTGGGTGACAGGTTGGACTTGATGATCTTTGAGGTCTTTTCCAACCTTATTGATTCTATGCTATGATTCAGTGCCAAGTACGCTACTAGGTGCTCCTCGATGCTTTGTCTTCTTGGCATTTCACACTCCAAACTAGGCTTCAGGACTCAGCAGGTAGGGTTTTGGTGTGAGAAACAAAAGGTGGTTAATTCATGTGTGCAAGGAGAAAATGCAGCAGTTTTGTCGATGCGGCGTAGCTTTTTGCATCTGCCCAATGCAGCTGCCAGATGCATTTGAAATACACTGTCTTGTGCCTCACAAGCTAGCACATTAGCTATGTGAATGTGTAAGTGCTGTAATCAAGTGTTCTTAGCAAGTAGATTGGCCTTATGTCTTATAACTGGATGTTGTGGGAATCTTTCATCATGCCTTGCTCTTTTGGTTTCGTGCCTCAGAATAGGCATGAGGGGCCCCACTCTGAGCATATGCAGATAAATGAGGAAGTAGCTACAGGATAGTGTTGTGGGAAAAGCTCTTCAAGAAAGCAGACTGTGGTGTGTCCAGACTTGGCTTGTGGCCAATACAGTATCACCAAAGTTGGAAGAGACCTCAAAGATCGAGTCCAACCTGTCACCACAGACCTCATGACTAGACCATGGCTCCAAGTGCCACGTCCAATCTCCTCTTGAACACCTCCAGGGATGGTGACTCCACCACCTCCCTGGGCAGCACATTCCAATGATGAATGACTCTCTCAGTGAAGAACTTTCTCCTCACCTCCAGCCTAAACTTCCCCTGGTACAGCTTGAGACTGTGTCCTCTTGTTCTTGTGCTGGTTGCTACAGAGAATGTTTAAGCTCTTTCATTTATAACCTGGAATAATGGGTCAGTGTTCACCCTCAGCAAAACTGGGAGCAGTAGGTGATGAACCAGAAAGGATCTTTAATAGGCTGGGAAATGTGTCAACAAAACTCATGAAGTACAGTGAAGAGAAATGCCAAGTCTTGCACCTGGGGATGGATGACTTTAGCCACCAGTACAGGCTGTAGACCTACTGACTGGAAAGCAGGTTTGCAGAAAAGGTCTTGGGCATCCTGGTGGGCAACAGGTTGAGCAGGAGCCAGCAAATGTGCCCTTGCAGAAAAGGCCAGCAGTACACTGGGTTGAATTGGGAAGAGCATTGCCAACAGATTGAGGGAGGTGATCCTTTCCTTCAGCCCTGCTAAGGCCACATTTGGAGTCTTTGTCCATTTCTGGGGGCTCAGTGCAAGAAAAGCAGGGACATACTGGAGTGAGTGTGGTGAAGGGCCACAGAGATGAGTAAGGGGTTTGAGACTGACTTGAGGGAGGAGGCTGAAAGAGCTGGGACTGTTCAGTCTGGAGAAGAGAGCATTTGGGGGTGGATCTTGTCAATCTGTATAAATAACCAAGGGAATGAAGGTGAGAGCCAGGCTTTTCTCAGCAGTGCCCAGTGAAAGTACAAAAGCCAGTGGACACAAGATGAGATTCTGTTTGAACCTAAGAAAAAAGTTTTGGGTTTAAATCGTGAGAGTGGTCAAAGGCTGGAACAGGCTGCCCAAAGAGTTTTTAGTCTCTTCCAGCACCTCAACACTCTTTCAGGAAAGAAATTTTTCCTGAGAGCCAATCTAAACCGCCCCTGACAAACATTAAGCCCGTTTCATCGTGTCCTCTCACTAGGTACTTGGGAGAAGAGACCAATATTAGATCTGTTGCTGGCTTCTACTTTGAAGATCCTATAGCTGTGACTACAGGGTTATATCACACATTGACTGCTCAGGTGAATCTCTTAGAAAATAGAATAGAATTAACCAGGTTGGAAAAGACCTTTGAGATTATCAAGTCCAACCTATCACCCAACACCATCTAATCAACTAAACCATGGCCCCAAGTGCCTCATCCAGTCTCTTCCTAAACACCTCCAGGGATGGTGACTCCACCATCTCCCTGGGCAGCCCATTCCAATGGCCAATCTCTCTGTGAAGAACTTCTTCCTAACATCCAGCCTAAACCTCCTCTGGTGCAGCTTGAGACTGTGTCCTCTTGTTCTCTTGGTGGTTGCCTGGGAGAAGAGACCACCCCCCAGCTGGCTACAACCTCCTTTCAAGTAGTTGTAGACAACAATAAGACCTCCCCTGAACCTCCTTTTCTCCAGGCTGAGCTCCTCAGCCTCTTCTCACAGGGCTGTGCTCCAAACCCCTCCCCACCTTTGTTGCCTTTCTCTGTCCTCATGTTCCAGCAACTCAACATCTTTCCTAAACTGAGGGGCCCAGAACTGGATGCAGCACTCAAGGTGTGGTCTTTGGACATAATCCAAGCTTGACTGGAGTGACCTGTAGCCTGATGTAATTCACCTTACTGTGATCAGTGAGGTGGACTAGAACATCTCCAGAGGTCCTTTCCACCCTCAGTCTTCACCGGAGCAGTGAAATTTGAGTCCAGTGTAGTGCAGTTTAGCTGAAGCTGTGTTAAACACTGTTTCAGCAGTAGGTACAGCTGCCTCTGGTGGCATGCCTGCTAAGCCTATTGTAATACCTTGTGAGGGCAGCTACTGCAGAGGACTTCCTGGCTCTGTTGAGGTTTGTCTGAGAGCAGATGTGAACTGGAAAATGCCTTGTTCGTAGCTTTCCCTGAAGATACTTCATGCCAAGAGTGTCTAATTTTCAGTTCCTTTTGGTAAGCTGAACCAAAAGCTGAAAACCCTTCAGCTGCCTACTTCTGTAGCAGAAGTGTGTACAGAAAGAGGTGGTGTGGATTAGCAGCAGGGATGTTATAAGCATAATCTACAGCTTTGATTTCCAAGGGAGATTAGGAGGAGGGCAAGTTTTCTGGGTCAGGGTGAGTTCAGACCACTTCGTTTTGCAGGGTATGCCTGATGAGGTCTGACATGTCAGGGGATTTTTGGCTAAGTATCTGGAAATGTGACTGCCCTGGGATTAGCAGTAGTTGGAAAGCTCTGTGTTTACTCAAATACACCAGGCGCTCCCTGCGGCTGGCTGCGTTTCAGGAGGTGTGGAGAGGTTTGCAGCACGTTGTCCTTGGTTATGCTGTCCCCACGAGAGAAGTTTGTTAGAGAAATGTATATGACTTTGTTCTCCACAAGCCAGAGTCCTGTTAAAGGCTTAACAGGTCCCAAATACGGAGCCTTGAAGTGCTAATTACACTTTTACTATCCTGTTTCTCAGAGATGATGGCACAATTGCAGGCTATGAATTTGTGGAAACCATTCAAATGGGAACAGATTGGTACTCAAATCCTTGAATTAGTCAGGAACAGTAGGGAAGATTTTGGACAGTTAAGCAGTTTTATGGAATTACTCCAGGCCAGGGGCAAAATCAACTTCAAACAAGCCAGCTGTAAAGCACTTTTAAAAGCTTAGAGTTAGGTGTTACCAGTCTGTTGCTGCTTACCTTTCAAAGAACCAGATGTCTGGGGTCTAGGGCCAATCCACTTGTGTTTGTAGATAGTAAAATAGGGAGTGTGACAGTGGCAATCTGAGGCTGTTTACTTGGATGTCAGATCTTTCCTGCAGTCACTTCCAGCAATGGTACCTTGTGGATAAGGGAATATTATTACAGCCCAGCAGGGTGAGATTAGACACCTTGGGACTAGTGCCGTGTGTTCCATTTGCAGTTTGTGTGGGCTTGCTTTGGGCAAAGTAGTGACTCTGAAAATGTCTTTGGGGAATTGCATGTGAACCAAGGGAACAGCAATTCCTGTCCTGGTGGCATAGCTTTAAAATCATAGAATCAGTAAGGTTGGAAAAGACCTCAAAGATCATCAAGTCCAACCTGTCACTCAACACCTCATGACTAACTAAACTGTGGCCCCAAGTGCCACGTCCAGTCCCCTCTTCAACACCTCCAGGGATGGTGACTCCACCACCTCCCTGGGCAGCACATTCCAATGGTCAATTACTCTTTCTGTGGAGAACTTTCTCCTCACCTCCAGCCTAAACTTCCCCTGCTGCAGCCTGAGACTGTGTCCTCTTGTTCTGGTGCTGATTGCCTGGGAGAAGAGACCAACGTCCATCTGACTACCACCTCCTTTCAGGTAGTTGTAGACAGCAATAATGTCTCCCCTGAGCCGCCTCCTCTTCTCCAGGCTAAACAACCCCAGCTCCCTCAGCCTCTCCTCATAGTGCTGTGTTTCAGACCTCTCCCCAGCCTCATTGCCTTTCTCTGGACATGTTCAAGTATCTCAATGCTCTTCTGAAATTGAGGGGCCCAGAACTGGACACAGGACTCAAGATGTGGCCTAACCAGTGCTGAGTCCAGGGGCAGAATGACTTCCCTGCTCCGGCTGGCCACACTGTTGCTGATGCAGGCCAGATCTCACATGGGCAGGCAGTATCAGGGAGTGTAAAATGGCTGTTACCTTTTTATATGGTATTATTAATACCATTCCAAATGGTGTGCAAATCCATGTGTGACTCCTGTGTCTGCACTTTAAAAGGGCTGAAAGTAGCTGAGGCAAGGATCAGCCAAGGAAAACTTTAGCTGTAGAGTGACACAAGCTTAATGCACGTAGCTAATCCAAGAAGTAAGTAGTAGGCAGTCGTTGTGACTTGCCTGGTCTAGTTGTATCTGTGTGGGGGGAAAGATTCCTGATCTTTTTGAGCATCCTTTGATTCAGTAGGAAAAAAAAGGCACAGAAAGATGTAGAAGCTCATGTGAGACCAGTTCAGTCTGGATACAAATGGCAGATACTTGAGTGGTGCTTAGGGTTTTTCGTTTCTTGAAGTCCTGCATAGGGTTCACTGCTTACCTTATGATTGCTGCAGGGTGAGGTGTTCCCAGTACATGGAGTGTTTAAAGTAGCAAAATTGTTGCTTGGGTTCAAGGGGAAGTTTAGGACCGTAGTACTGGTCCTTTACTTCCTGGTATACAGACAGGAGCCTTCCTGAGATGTCTTCAGTGGTCCCAGAGCAGGAATGGAATAGAATAGGATAGACCAGGTTGGAAGAGACTTTCAAGTTCATCGTGTCCAAGCCATCAACCAATCCAACCCACCTAAACAACTAACCCATGGCACCAAGCACCCCATCAAGTCTCCTCCTGAACACCTCCAATGATGGTGACTCCACCACCTCCCTGGGCAGCCCATTCCAATGGGCAATCACTCTCTCTGTGTAGAACTTCTTCCTAACATCCAGCCTAAACCTCCCCTGGTGCAGCCTGAGACTGTGTCCTCTTGTTCTGGTGCTGGCTGACTGGGAGAAGAGACCAACCTCTGCCTGTCTACAACCTCCTTTCAAGTAGCTGTAGAGAGCAATAAAGTCACCCCTGAGTCTCCTCCTCTCCAGGCCAAGCAACCCCAGCTCCCTCAGCCTCTCCTCATAGGGCTTGTGTTCCAAACCCCTCACCAACTTTGTTGCCCTTCTCTGGACACATTCCCGCAAGTCAACCTCCTTCCTAAACTGAGAGGCCCAGAACTGGACACAGGACTTGAGGTGTGGCCTAACCAGTGCAGTGTACAGGGGCAGAATGACCTCCCTGCTCCTGCTGGCCACACTGGCCAGTGACATTATGTCACAAGCTGTGGACTGTTGCAGTGCTGCATGATGGAAGCGAGCACTTAATCCGAGAAAGCTTTCCTGATGTATTTGCTGATGCAGGCTGTCCCGGTAAGTTTTTCTTTGTATTGGTGGCTGGAAAGCTAAAGCCAGCTTTGAGATTCAGAAAGACATTGGAGAGAGATGATGATGTTCTTCAAAGTGAAGGGTGCAGGCTGATTCCTTTTGTGTGCATTGTTCAAGTGATGATTTTCTAGGTACCATTATATCAGAAGGGGTAAGGCTTTGAAGAAGTGCTCATCTTTTTGTGGGCGGTGAGGGCCCCTTGGGGACCTGTCTCTTTGTGGGTGGTAAAGCTCACTTAGCCATAAAAGTATTTTCCCACAGCTTGCTGCCTCCTTTTTAAAGGGGGGGAAGAAATAATAATGAGAAATTACCCAGGCTGCAGAGCGCAGAGGGGAGGCAGGGACCCATCCAGTCTGCTCTGCACAGGGGCAGGGATTCTCAGCGGCCTGGCACGCTTGGTTGTCATCTAGCTAGAGAATAGTCATGGGTTTTGCTTACATTTCTTATGTGTGGGGGTGGGAAACCCTGACACTGCAAAGCAAACTCTGAGCCAGCCCTGCTGTACCCAGTGCAGAATAGCATGGTAAACATTCCTGTAGCCAGCCTGGCGTAAAGATGGAGGAAGCTCTTGCTATGGCAACCTGGTTGTGTAAGGGATTTGGTGAGGGTGCTTTGTACTCCTCTCCAGCTCATTTTCCCAGGTAGATAGGATTAGATCCCATTAGATCCTACTGGTTGCTGCCCTGGAGGGGCTTTTCAGTAACTGAGCATTAATATATCAATCTGTTACAGCTGTACGGTATACAAATGAAAGGTTGGTGGTTGCTATTACATTTGGCAGTGGTAAGTTTTCACAGAATTACCAAGGTTGGAAGAGATACATAGAATACATAGAATAAACCAGGTTGGAAGAGACCTTCAAGATCACTGCGTCCAACCCATCAACCAATCAAACACCACCCAAACAACTAACCCACGGCACCAAGCACCCCATCAAGTCTCCTCCTGAAAACCTCCAGTGATGGCAAAGATCATCAGGTCCAACCTGTCACCACAGACCTCATGACTAACCCATGGCACCAAGTGCCACGTCCAATCCCCTCTTGAACACCTCCAGGGATGGTGACTCCACCACCTCCCTGGGCAGCACATTCCAATGACGAACAACTCTATCTGTGAGGAACTTTCTCCTCACCTCCAGCCTAAACTTCCCCTGGTGCAGCTTGAGACTGTGTCCTCTTGTTCTGGTGCTGGTTGCTTGAGAGAAGAGACCAACCCCCTCCTGGCTACAACCACCCTTCATTTCACATAGTATTGTTACCTCAGCTTGCTCTATTGGCTTTATGTTTCTGGCCTCTTGCTTCCTTCTGTTAACAGGGGAGGATGTAGGGTAAGGTGTTGTAAGGTTAGTCACAACTTGCCTGCCTCTTTGGAGTTACTTTTGACTTGTGGGTTTGTTCATCCCACGTGGGTTTACCTTAGCTGTGTGGTTTACCTTAATGTCAGCCACACTGGGAAATTGCCTTCTCCATGTGGAGGCTGGAGAAGGTTTTAGAACATGCCCTTGGCAAGGGCAGAGCCTAGGGAAATAAATTTAGGCTGTGAAGTTTTCCTAAAACAGAAGAGCTTCCTTTTTTGTGGTTTTGGGGTATTAAACTTGTGGAGGGTGCTAAGTGTTTTGCCTGGAACAGAGTAGTTCTGAAAGAAAACCAAGCAGAGGGTCCAAATTATATTTGTGCAATAGCAAACACACACCCAGTCAGGATGAGAGCACTATCTAAACTTCTGCTAGTTTAACTCATTGCCTCAGAGCTCAATGCAGACAGCAGGAGATTTTGTGCAGTAACAATGATAAACAGGAACCAAAGGTGGAGGTGTACTTCATGTAAGTCTTCCCCTTCTCAGCCCCTGGTTTTCTTTGAAATCAGTTTACCACCACCTCGAGTAGGGCAGATGGAGGGAATGGTCTCCAGTGTCTGCAGGAGCTCCAGAGTTGGTTTTGAGCTAAGCAGGACACAAGTCAGTGTTACTAAAGGAAGCTCTGTTTTGTTTTCTTGAGCAGTAGGTTGGCACACTCACCTGCTGAGCTCAGTGTGGGCTGCAAACCAGCAGCCCTGGCACACAGGAGTTACTGTGTTTCTGAGAGTTCAAACTCAGTGGGAGCTGTGAGCCAGTCTCCATGAATGTAATTGCTCTGCCTTCTCAGGTCCTGCTGAGTTCCTTCCTAGCCTGGCTTCTGAGTCCAGCTCTTGCTGATTGGGAACCAGGTTGACATCTCTTTCCCTTGCTTCCAGTGCTGCCTCAAACTATCAGTACTTTCAACTGTTTCATGCTTCTTCGTCCCACCTGTCTTTGCAGCAGTGGGTGGGAAGGAGTACGTAGAGGTGGCTTTGTGACCCATTAAATAACTTCAGAGCAGGCAGCAAGTGCAGAGAGCAATGTGGAGGAACTTGTGGGGATGTTCATAACTGCTCATTTGTCTCTTTCGGCAGCTTTGGGGGCCTTGAGAGTGGTGGCAGTGGAAGTCGTTCACAAAAGGCAAGGGAGGAGGAATACAAGAATCAAAAATGTTACCCCCTCTTGCTGAGTAAGAGATGATGATGACCTAGTACTAGTCTTGGGCTTTGACCAGGAAGGAGGTGACTTAGAGTCACTGGAGTTAGAGCATTTGAGACTGGAGAGGATCCAAACCAGACTTGTCAGAAAGAGAGGAGTAACTGCCAGGAGTTCACATGGTGCAGTTGGAGAGCTGGAGATGAGAAGAACACAGAGGTGAATGCATTTCTTCTTCTCACCCCAGACATCCAAACTGTGATCCAGAGCCTCTGAGGAATTTAGAGGTGCAAGAAGTCAAAGCATATTTGTGCTGTGAGAGAGAAGAGCCTACAAATGTGTCCTCTAAATGGAATGAGACAGGGAGATGGGGATGAAATCTTGGAGGCAGGCAGAGTGCTTGGAAGCTTTGGGAAGATGTTTCTTAATGTGGTGGGGAGAATTGCAGGAGGGGAAGGGAAGGCTGAAAGGATGAAGGAAGTAATGTCACTTTGTAATTTTTTTTTTTTACAAGCAACTGAGATTCTGCACAGGGAGAAATGGAGGCTGGAGGAGGGGAAGGTTTGAGGAATGAGTCAAAGGTGGTGATGAGGCAGCTGGGATTGCAGGCGTGGGCTTCAGTTAAACTGGAGAAACACTTTGTCTTCTTTCAAACAATTGTTCATATTAGTATTCATGGTGTGGGCATGCATGCAGCTATCCATGTGATGTCTCCTAGTGTGCTGCACACACAAGTTGCTTGAGGATCTGTCTTGGCTCATGTTGGACCAGCCCAGTTGGATCTCTGTCTTCTCTGACATCCCATAGTAGAATTAGAAGAGAGAAATGGGAGGGGGTCAGTCTGGTGATAGTTTACTTCAGAGCTGTCTCACAATAGATGGTGAAGTGGGAACAGGTGTTAGAGGTGAGTCAGGCTGGAAACCTGGTGGGGAGCATGACTGGGGGAAGGAGCACACACATGTGTAAACATCCCTGTGCCTCCATTATGAGGACACTGGAAAACATGAAGGAAATAAAAAACTACTTTGACAGAGTCAAGGGGAAAGAAGAGGTGGGGAGGAAATTGCCTCAAGTCGTGCCACAGGAAGCTTATATTGGGTATTAGAAGAAACTTCTTCACTGAAAGGATTCTCAAACACTGGAACAGGCTCCCTAGGGAGGTGGTTGAATCACCACTCCTAGAGATGCTTCAAAGATGCAGAGGTGTGGTGCTAAGGGACATGGTTTAGCACAGATTTGGAAGACTTGGGTAACAGTTGGATTTGATCTTAAAGGTCTTTTCCAGATGGAATATTTCTAAGACACAGGAAAAAAAAAAGAGGGCTGAGGGCAAATTGACTAGCAGTGCTTTGTAGACAGGAAATTATAGCAAGAGAGAGAGAACTCATGATGGTATAAACACTGGAAGGAAGTTGTGGTGAGGAAGGAGTCGTTTAGAGAAAAGCTTGTAAACCACATGAGCAGATTGGTGAAGATTTTGTAAAGGTGAGAAAGGCTCAGTAAGGACTTCTCTGGATTCTCCATATGGAAGGCAAAGAAGGGGTGCAAGGTGTTTGTCTTTTCCCGGCCCAGCTTGGCTGCTGAGGTTCCACAGAAGACTCCTCATTCACTGGTTATATGCATGTCTTCACACAGAGTGAAAGCTGAAGGCAAAGCTCTGTCATACCTTCTCTGCTGCTTCTGGCAAAGAAACTAACTGTAACTACAACTACCTGCAGGGAGGTTGTAGCCAGGAGGGGGTTGGTCTCTTCTCTCAGGCAACCAGCACCAGAACAAGAGGACACAGTCTCAAGCTGCACCAGGGGATGTCTAGGCTGGAGGTGAGGAGAAAGTCCTTCACAGAGAGAGTTGTTCGTCATTGGAATGTGCTGCCCTGGGAGGTGGTGGAGTCCCCATGCCTGGAGGTGTTCAAGAGGGGATTGGATGTGGCACTTGGTGCCATGGTTTAGTTAGTCATGAGGTGTTGGGTGACAGGTTGGACTTGATGATCTTTGGGGTCTCTTCCAACCTTATTGATTCTATGATTCTATGGATGTTGGTCTCCCCAGTTCTGTGATTTTTAGTAAGCTACTGCCTAACTCTGACTTGGGAGGTCTAATAATTGCCCTTTGGGACTGTAATTTTCCAGTGAGTCCTAGAACTCAGAGGCTGACCTGGAGGTGCTGCTCATCTTCTAGGCTGTACCGCTGCTGATTCTTTTGTCTGGTAGAAGCTGGACCTCTAACTCTTCTGCTGTGAGGATGAGATCTATCCTTCTGCCATAGGTCCTCTTTAGCTTGTGACCCCTGCCTCCAGTAAAGCATGGCCTGCTCCAGCTCTCAACTGTGCATAACCTAAAATCTCCCTGCAAACTAGTAAATTGTGACTGCCCCATTTTCATCACCTGAGTTTCCCTCCCCTCAGGCTTATAAATGCTTTGTGGAGTAGATGTGGTGGATACATGGGAGAGCAGCTTCTTGGACAGGTATGCTTAATATCCTCTGGAAGTATATGAGTTAATTCAAGGGGCAGTAAGGTCAGGTCTGCCCTAAAAAAAAGATATAAACTCCTCTGAAGTGTCCATCCACTGTGCAGCACAGAGCGTGCATGCTAAGTAGATAGGATGGACTTCTGCTGCCTTGAGTTTAGGTCTTAGTTTGCATGTGTGGCTTTGAGTTCAACTTCTAATATTCCTTAAAATAATGGCATGGTGTGTTAGAATAGAACAGAATTAACCAGGTTGGAAAAGATCTTTGAGATCATTGAGTCCAACCTATCACCCCAAACCATCTAATCAACTAAACCATGGCACCAAGCACCCCATCCAGGCTCTTCCTAAACACCTCCAGTGCTGGTGACTCCACCACCTCCCTGGGAAGCAAATTCCAATGGCCAGTCACTCTTTCTGTGAACAGCTTCTTCCTCACCTCCAGCCTAACCTTCCCCTGGCACAGCTTGAGACTGTGTCCTCTTGTTCTGGTGCTGGTTGCCTGGGAGAAGAGACCAACCCCCACCTGGCTACAACCTCCCTTCAGGTAGTTGTAGACAGCACGAAGGTCTTCTCTGAGCCTCCTCCAGGCTAAGCAACCCCAGCTCCCTCAGCCTCTCCTCATAGGGCTTGTGCTCCAAACCCCTCCCCAGCTTTGTTGCCCTTCTCTGGACATGTTCCAGCAAGTCAACATCTAGTCTCCTTTCATCTTGTAGTCACTTCTGTACTTGCAGTGAATGGGACCTGTCTGTTTTGGATGCAGTGGTGAGGCTGATTTACAGAAGTTACTGCAAGGTTATAAATTTGGCTGACCTCCCTGGTGTGGTTCTGCTGCTGTCTGAGAGCTCTGGTGCTGCCTCACTCTTGTGAATATCACACCATTGCTTTCATGTTGTTGCAGTGGTCTGTCAGCGTGTGAACCAGCAGGCTTCATCAGTCCTGCTCTGCATACTCTGCAGTCTGGGTCACGCCTTGAGCCTCAGTCTCTTTGCAGGCATCTCTGCAGATTCACTGAGGAGCTGGAACCTACTTTGCATATTAATCCTAAGCAATCAGTGAGTCTTGCTTCCATTGCTGTCATCTAGGTCATGCCAAACTACCCTCAAAACTTCCTCCTTCAGAAAATACTCAAAACATTGCACAAGCCAAATACTTTTATTTGCTGTAGATTTCTCTTACTTTGTTCTTTTCCAGTTGGAACAATGTGATCATAGAGTCATGGAATGGTTTCAGTTGGAAGGGACCCTAAAGATCATCCAGTTCCAACCCCCCTGCCATGGGCAGAGGTACCTCTTGCTAGACCAGGCACGCAGCACCAGAACAAGAGGACACAGTCTCAAGCTGTGCCAGGGGAGGTTTAGGCTGGATGTTAGGAAGTTCTTCATAGAAAGGGTGATTGGCCATTGGAATGTGCTGCCCAGGGAGGTGGTGGAGTCGCCGTCACTGGAGGTGTTTAGGAAGAGACTGGATGGGATGCTTGGTGCCATGGTTTAGTTGGTTAGATGGTGTTGGGTGATAGGCTGGACTCTCAAAGGTCTCTTCCAACCTGGTTAATTCTGTTCTATTCCATTCTATTCTATAGACCAGATTGTTCAAAGCCTCCAGCCTAGTCTTAAATATCTTCCACAATGAGGCACCCACAGCTTCTCTGAGCAACCCATTCCACCAGCCTCCTAGTAAAGAACTTATTCCTTGTGTCTAATACAAATTTACCCTGCTCTAGATTAAAACCAATGCCACTTGTCCTATCACCACATGCCCTTATAAAAAGTCCCTCTCCTAGTTTCCTGGTACTGGAAGGCAACTTTAAGGTCCCCCTGGAGCCTTCTCTTCTCCAGGCTGAACAGACCCAACTCCCTCAGCCTGTTCTCACAGAAGAGGTGCTCCAGCCCTCTGATTAACTTTGTGGCCCTCTTGGACCCTCTTTAACAGATCCAAGTGGGTTGGTTGGTTTGTTTGTTTTGTGTTTGTTTGGTTTTGGTTTTAGGGGCTCCAGAGCTGGATGCAGTACTTCAGATGGGGATCTCCCCATAATGTTCTTCCAGCTTGTGCTTCCTCCTTTCCATCTCACCATGTTTTAAAATGTAGCTGCCTTCTCCTTAGCTAAACTATCATTGGATCTTGTTTTTTCTTAGCTTGCTTGTTTTCAGCTTTTTCTTCCTTGTTTCCTTGCTTACTACTTTGCCCAGAACACAGCAAGCCTGGCTGTTTACTTCCCAGTTCCTCTCCTGTCTTCTCTCCTTTGGCTCATGAGATTGAGGATCCCTCCCATATTTTCCCTTCAGCAATGTCTTCCCGGCTTTGTACTCCTCATGAAAGGTTTAGTGCCTCCTTTCTTTGCAGACAGAGCAACTATGCAGGACCCACCAGTCTGAGAGGCAGCTCTTAATGAGTACAGTGCACCCTTAAAGCACATTTCATAAATGCCACCTGTCAGCTCTTCATTTGCCCCAAGACACTTTGTTAGTTTATTATATGGAATTCGTTTCAGTTGTCAGGGCCTGTTTTCTTACTGGTGGAGGTGCATTTTCCTCTGAGGGCATATGACTTCATCTTGACCTCCCTAGACAAGCAGAGATTGAGAGCAGATAAGTGTTTCCTCAGCAGACCCATGCCTCTCACAGGATATTATGACTGTGAAATGTAATCAACCGTTGGAGGTGCTCAGCTTGGTGCTGTGTATTGTGGCGGTAGCTCAGCCCGCGTCGCTAAGCTGAGACAGCATTTTCACTGCAAGTTGGGATGCACAGGGCTTGTGCTGGAATACAGCAGCCCTGAATTGTGTTTAAAGATAGTAAGAAGTTTTGCAAGTCTTCCATTCACCGGCAAGCACAAAGCTTTGAATGGGTTTCTGTGCTTGGAGCTCTCACGGAACTGCCTACTGCTGTTTCCACCCCGAAAAGCCGCTTGTAGCGTCGAGGCTGGGTGCTGTGATACACAGTTACAGCGCAGGAACTCCAACCCTCCTCGGGAAGAGGCTGCTTCCTGGATTAGTGAAAATGTGCCTCACTGCATTGTGGTGGTTGATAAGGCATGCATGTGCTCTACAGAGATACCACTGAGGGTTGTTTTTTCCTCTGCAGAGGAACGTTTTGGCATCAGATGTGCACGTTTAGCGTGGTGCTCGGCACACATTCCCGCAGTGAGAGCTGCAGAGGCGGTAGCAGGCATTTGGCTTGCTGATTTGTTTGGATTAATAGGGATTTCGTGGAGTTAAAATGCACACTCACAATAAAAAAAGGCTCTTCTGTGTAGCAGCAGTTTCACTCATTATTTTTGCATCTCCTCTGTGTCTGGCTGTTGGCGTAGCTGTGCTGGTTAGATGGCAGTGCTGTTACGGCGCTGCTTGAGCCTCTCTTCGAGAGGGGAATTATTCGGTGTGAACTGAAATTGTTCCTGCACTGATTTATGAGATACAGAGTTGATGATAAACTATAACCTGTGTGGTGTTGGCAAGTATCCTGGCAAACAAGAAATTGCAGGAACTCCAAACTCTCACAACAGCAGTTTTGGCAAGGCTGAGTTAGCCTGATGCTGTGTTAGCATCTACATTAGATGAGTGAAATGAAGCAGAGAGCAGACTATTGGATGCTGTGGATAGTGTGACAACTGTGGTGGACACAACTGTTAGCCTTGGGTGGTAAGGGTGTTTTGGTTAGGCAATGATAGCAGCCCTGTAAAAGAGGCTTTTTTTTGTTGCTGCAGTGGAAATATTCAATACCACAGTATCACTAAGGGTGGAAGAAACCTCAAAGATCATCGAGTCCACCCTGTCACCACAGACCTCATGACTAGACCATGGCACCAAGTGCCATGTCCAATCCCCTCTTGAACACCTCCAGGGATGGCGACTCCACCACCTCCCTAGGCAGCACGTTCCAATGGCCAACAACTCTCTCAGTGAAGAACTTTCTCCTCACCTCCAGCCTAAACTTCTCCTGGCGCAGCTTGCGACTGTGTCCCCTTGTTCTGGTGCTGGTTGCCTGGGAGAAGAGACCAGCCCCTTCCTGGCTACAACCACCTTTCAGGTAGTTGTAGAGGGCAATGAGGTCACCCCTGAGCCTCCTCTTCTCCAGGCTAAACAATCCCAGCTCCCTCAGCCTCTCCTCACAGGGCTGTGCTCAAGGCCTCTCCCCAGCCTCATTGCCTTTCTCTGGACACGTTCAAGTGTCTCGATGTCCTTCTTAAACTGAGGGGCCCAGAACTGGACACAGGACTCAAGGTGTGGCCAAACAATGCAGAGTACAAGGGTGCAATGACCTCCCTGCTCCTGCTGGCCACACTATTCCTAATGCAGGCCAGGATGTCCTTGGCCTTCTTGGCCACTGGGCACACTGCTGGCTCATGTTTAGGCAGCTGTCAATCAGCACCCCCAGGTCCCTCTCTGTTTGGGAGCTCTCCAGCCACTGATCCCAGCCTGTAGCTCTGCCTGGGGTTGCTGTAGCCAAAGTGCAGCACCTGGCACTTGGACTTGTTGAATTCCTCTGAATCCTGACAAATCCTGACAGAAATTTCACTTCTTCAGTCATAAATTCCGCTATAAATCCAACTTCTTCAATCATAATTGGAGGAGGCAAAAGTGTCCTAATACCATAGTAGTGCTTCAGTGCTTGTGTAGCTGGCTGAGGCACTGCTAATGGGAAGGCTGGCTGTGAATGTGCCACTGGGACCTTGCAACTTTTGCTTTGCTAAGAGCTGAAGCTGGGCTGCAGACAGGCGAATGATGCTTGAAAGTCAGCTGTTTGGGTTTTTTGCTTTGACATACACCAGCATCGTTTGAGGACTCAGCCCAGACTGAGTCATGTCACACAATGAGCTCAGATGGTTTTTTTGTGCTTGAGGGCCATTTAAGCACAAGTGGGGAAGTCTGGGAGGCAAGTCCCTGCTCCCAATATAGCTATTTGGGGAAGTTTGTCCTTGTGTTGTTCAGAAATGTGGCAGAGTGAGAAGGGAGCTCTGAGGACTCAGAGCTTACTGGTGCCTGCTCACAGCTCCTCGGTGGAAGGCTGCCCCCTTTGTCTAGTCTCTGCAAGGCTCTCCATCCGAGGCAATTAGGATTAGCAGGCATATTTCATGCTCTGAAAAGTCAGAAAAGGAGAGAAGAAGGAGTTTTACAAAAGGAAACGCCTGCCAGGCACAGATTTTGCTCTGGTTTTGTACAAACACACAGACAGACGTGAAGGTTAAAAAGCAGGCTTCCAACAGCATATAATGAAGGGCTTGGTAATGATGCAAGAAGAGACTTAGTGACAGGAGAGAGCAGAGGTATTGCAAGGGGCAGAGTTGGCAGAGAGAGGAACCCAAGTGACACAGAGCACAGATGATCTATCGAGGTTTCCTAGTTCACCTTCACAGGGACACCATGAAACTGGCAGGGCTTATTTTGAGACTCATCCCCTGTTCTGAAAGTTTAGAAGGGAGGAGGGCTGTGAATATGCCCTGGTAGGGGTTTAAACAGTTGAAAGAGGGGAATTCATGTTTCTTTAAAGACTGCAAAGGTCAGCTCTCTTTTGCCTTTTCATCTAGTAGTGTGTTCTGGCCTCATTTGCTTCCCTCCCAGCTTAATTCCGGAAACCACTTTTCCTCTTGCAGCATTCATTGATTTGGAGCTGATTTCAAATGTACTATTTTACTGATTTCTTAAAGTAGCTAGTTGGAGAGCTGCAGATGGAGAGATGGCTGTAACCCAGATCCTTGCACTGAGAAGGTGAAGGTGGTTTTATTTCCCCATTTCTCCCCCCTCACCCCCCCCCCAATAAATAGGTATCTGACTCCCATGCCAGGGCAGTAGCTGATGGCAGTAGCTGATTCTGGGGGTATTAGAGGATTTTATGGTGTATGGAATAACAGAAAATAGGAAGAAAACATAACCCCTGTTCTCCCAACTCTTTGGTCATTGTTTTTTAGTTAGGGCTTCTTTGTGCATACAGACAGAATGATCTAAAAGGCTGAAAATATGCAGAAAAGGTTGAAAGGGAACATTAGTTAAATAAAATGCAATTTGGGTGTTATTTTTAGGGCTTGACTATTCCCTAAAAGGCTATACTATAGGAAGCATGTTTTACCATTTGAATCATATGGTAGCATGAGGCAGGCTTCTAACACATGCTGCTGTCACACAGAAATGAAAAATGGTCTCAAAAGGAGCAACAATGTCTGCAGGAACTTCTTGAGCAGCTCCAGCTTCCACTAGCTGATGGAAGACTCCAGCCTTCACTCCCTTTCCCAGCAAGGGACCCAAATGAGAAAAGCAAAAGCTCGTTTGCCACCCACTTCTCAAACAACTTGTGACTTGTTTCAGCCAACAGTAACAGATGTTTCTTTCTGTTTCCATAACCTTTTCCTGTCAGGCTCTTTCAGTGGTACAGCATCTCTGTTTGCAGGAAGATTTCTCTTGACTGTCTAGCCTGTTAACATCTATTTCCAACTGTGTGCTCCATAAAGTGCTTCCACTGTACACACCATTCCAGTGCTCTAGCCAGTATCAGAATTCAATGTCACAGTAGCCACTCAATTTAAGAAGGACATTGAGACTCTTGAATGTGTCCAGAAAAGGGCAACGAGGCTGGGGAGAGGTCTGGAGCACAGCCCTGTGAGGAGAGGCTGAGGGAGCTGGGGTTGCTTAGCCTGCAGAAGAGGAGGCTCAGGGGAGACCTTATTGCTGTCTATAACTACCTGAAAGGAGGTTGTAGCCAGGAAGGGGTTGGTCTCTTCTCCCAGGCAGCCAGCATCAGAACAAGAGGACACAGTCTCAAGCTGTGCCAGGAGAAGTTTAGGCTGGAGGTGAGGAGAAAGTTCTTCACAGAGAGAGTTGTTAGCCATTGGAATGTGCTGCCCAGGGAGGTGGTGGAGTCACCATCCCTGGAGGTGTTCAAGAGGGGCTTGGACGTGGCACTTGGTGCCATGGTTTAGTAGTCATGAGGTGTTGGGTGACAGGTTGGACTTGATGAGCTCTGAGGTCTTTTCCAACCTTATTGATTCTATGATTCTAAATAAATGAGGTTTTGTTTGTTTAAAATGTGTATGCATGCATGCCATTACATACTGTAAAGCAAGCATTCATGTGTGTGTGTATATATATATATATGTAAAAATCTATATCAATATATATTTAAATGATATCTAAATATATAAAATGCATTGTGTTATAATAACATACTAATAATTACATATATGAGAGAGTGCCTTCCCACAGAACTTCTCATCCACTGCAGCTGTAAGCATCATAAAAGAAAAACCAAACAGCTGAGCCTAAACAGTCTTTGTAAACGTTTTCTTACAAAGAAGGAAATTGCACTTACTGGCTTGCTTTGAGTGCTGTGCAAGTGTTAAGAGCACCACTAAAACTGGCCACTCTTCTTCTTTTGCAAGCAGGATTTGAGGATTTGTTTTTCTGGTGAGGTGTACTTACCCTGCAAGAATGAACTTTTAAACTATGCAAATGAAGTGTCCTCTGAAGCATAAGCTAAATAATTCCACATGGGTAACAAGATACAAGCATTAGTTTCTGTTTAAAGTCAAGCTCTCACTTGGTTCATTCATCCCTTCTCCTTCCCAGCAGCTGCTGAGCAGTTATGTTGCTCACAACTCATTGCTAAGGTGAGGCATGAGTAAGACACTCTGGTATGCCCACGGTTCAGATGGCATTTCTCTTCAGCTTTTTATTTTAGCAGGTAGAAAGAAGGAATTCCTTCCAACTTCTTGATTTTCATTTTTTCCCTGTTCAACAATGCACATCTGATACTGGATGGTTGCAGAAAGTTCTTGGCAAGTTGGAGACATAAACCATGATCTGTCATTAACAGTAGCTGAAAAGGAGGAGGTAGCTAAAGTAAGGAAATTAAACTGCTTATTCCTTCTTGGCCACCCTGAGTAGGATGAAGACTTGCTAAACAGTGGTATTTGCTTGCTCTAGTGTGTGTGTGTAAAGGCTGTGATAAGACACCTTATTTGTCACCTAGAAGCATACAGGGTTTTCCTTGTCTGAGAAGTCTTGAGCACAAGCCCAGTGAGGAGAGGCTGAGGGAGCTGGGATTGTTTAGCCTGGAGGGAGTTGCTCTCTTCTCCCAGGCAACCAGCACCAGAACAGGAAGACACAGTCTCAAGCTGCACCAGGAGAGGTTTAGGTTCGAGGTGAGGAGAAAGTTCTTCTCAGAGAGAGTTGTTAACCATTGGAATGTGCTGCCCAGGGAGGTGGTGGAGTCACGGTCCCTGGAGGTGTTCAAGAGGGGCTTGGACGTGGTACTTGGTGCCATGGTTTAGTAGTCATGGGTGACAGGTTGGGCTTGATGATCTTTGAGGTCTTTTCCAACTATATTGATTCTGTGATTCTTTATAAGTATTGCTGGCTCAGTTCTTGTTGGTTCTGGAAACTCAGCATGCTGTTCCACATCTGATTTCTCCAATTTCCATGTGTAGCAGGGTGACAAGTGCAGGGGCCTCTCTATGGGGTGAACAACAGAGAAGCAGGAATTCTCTTTACTGAGAAGAAGAATTATCAGCTAAAGTGTAAGCAATTCAGACAAGAGGAAGGTGCATTTGAAAAGGGCCTTAACCTCTTCTGGTTTCCCTGTGTGGTGGTTTTAGGCTATGCCTTTAAAATTTAGTAACAGATTTTGATCAGAAAAGTAGAAAAATATAAATAAATCACTGTTGGGTGTAAAAAGGAAAACGAAAGATAAGTATCATAGTATCAGTCAGGGTTGGAAGGGACCACAAGGATCATCTAGTTCCAGCCCCCCTGCCATGGGCAGGGACACCCCACACTAGATCAGGCTGGCCAGAGCCTCATCCAGCCTGGCCTTAAACACCTCCAGGGACGGGGCCTCAACCACCTCTCTGGACAACCCATTCCAGGGCTTCACCACTCTTATGGGGAAGAACTTCCTCCTCACCTCCAGCCTGAATCTCCCCACCTCCAGCTTCATTCCATTCCCCCTAGTCCTATCACTACCTGATACAGTATCATATCTAAACAATTTCATTGGAGAAAGTACTTAGTGTAAGAATGGCTGTCCCAAAACAATTCTTTCCCTTTTCTGATCTCTTCTCTGCTTGCTTTGCTCGGGAGAGATTAATCTGCTTCTGGCTGACCTTGGCTGCATTATTTCAGTTCAGTCTAACCACTGCTTTCTCCCTGCTCCTTTTTCTCTTGGGACAGGGGGTGGGAGGGGCAGTGGAACAGCTTCCCTGGTCTCTTTGACCAGGGGGGTTTTCATGTTGTTTGCTAATTGTTAATATCTGTATAATGTTGTAAATCCTGGGTATTTTGCACATACTCATTGCATTCCGTTGTAGAGTATAGTTTTGCTTCTAAATACAGCTTCCATTTGCTTCATACTGAGCTGGTCTGGCAAAGTTAATGCTGGGGGGTGTGTGTGTGTGAATTTCAACCCACCACACCCTGGGGTAAAACTGGACCTTAACTTCAAAGACAAACTCTTCCCAGATGCATTTCTGTATCAGTTGTTATGACTAGACAAGGAAGATCTCCAGCCCCAGGAAGGTAAGATGTCAAGGAGCCGCCGTGACTGTACTGGGGATGGAGTCTTTGCACAGAGTGTCTGTTTATTGTTTGTGTTTCTTGCAATTAACTGATTTTCCTTTTGAAATCTGAAACTCGTGGCTGGAAAATTCCCTTTCCTATATGATGTTTGCATTGTTCACAATGTGAGTGAAGCCCTTGGGCACTTAACTGAAGTCCTATTAGGACTGTCATCTTCCCTACCTGCAGCTGAGGCCCGCTCAAATTCCCGTAGTTGATAGGATTGTAGGACTCTGCATGTTAAGCATTCTCCTTTTGAAAGGAAATGTTGCAATAGGAATGAGCCTGAATGGGAAATTGCCTTTCTTCTTATGGGATAAAAGCCTTTGAAAGGTTCAGCCTTCAGAGAGTGTAGAGCTCTCTTTGAGGCTTTCTCGGTTAATACAAAATCTAAGATCTCTTCGGTGCCTAGCATATGCCAAAATACCCTTAGTAGCATTTTGTGCATCCATTCATGAGAATCATTCTGCCCAGTTCCTATTTGCAGCTCGCTGGTACAGTGAAAACCAAGCAGAATAAACCCTTGAAAGCAGCAGGTTGCTATGCATACTGTTTGTACAGCATTAGCCCAGTTTTGGAGAGGTAGCTCGGCCGCTTCAAAGGCAATGTCTTCATGGTAGCCTGGAACAGAGATTTGCTGAGACTTGTCAAATTCATATTCAGGATTTAATATATTTGCTGTGATCAAAGGTAGTCCCCAAAGCCAGGCTCTACCCCATAAAAAACTTTAGGGTCAGAGATGTGCAAGAACCTGTTACACCTCCACTAGGCGTCAGAGATCCGTAATCGCGTTTCAACTGAATTCAAATTGCTTCAGAACTGGTTGGAAGAATCTTCTTGTATTGTAGCAGAGAGCTTTATCTTTGGCTCATCAAATAGATTTGTCCTGTGTTTTGAGTTTCCTGGAGCCTGGATTATAGTGAATCTAGAACTAGTAAATGTAAACCTCATGAGCTGTGATAAACCCTTTCTGCAAGTATAGGATAACCTCCCTATCATTAGCCACAGTTGTAAAGGGGCTCATAAAGAGGTAATTACTTCTCAGGGTACTCATGCTTAAAGATGCAAGTACTAATCTAAGGGGACTTTTATACCAGGGCCTAATCACTGTCTCAAATTGAGTCACAAATTAGTTCAGAGACTTCTTCAGATTCCTCGAGCTTATCTGTAGGCATCTTAATAGATTTTCCCCTTAGTAGCTAAGGATCTGACAGACACTAAAAACTTAAGAGTAAGGGATCTAGGCTAGAGAAAAACGAGCTCTGGTTTCTGTTAAATAAATGGGAAAGAAATTCCCATGCAATATAGATGTTTAGTGTTCTTGAAACTTTTACCAGAAGTACACCTGTGTAGCTCTGAAGTAGCTTTTCCTTGGAGAGTCTGATAGTAATAGTCTGTAAGTACCTTGCTTTACCCTGAGGGAGTGCTGGAGTGCCATGGAAAGTGGCTTTGCACCACTTTCCCCCCCCCCCCCCCCCTTTCAGTCTAAACTCAGACACTGGCTTGCAGGGCTTGATTCATAAATGAGCAATAGCTGACTGGCAAAGGTTCATTTCTTCACATGCCAAGATGAGTTGGACCCTCTGAGACTGACGGATAAATATCTGTCACGTGTAGGTGGCCTATAAGAAAAGACTTGAGTATTTAAATTTTGTAAAAGTCTTTGTTAAGACTTTACCCCCCCCCCCCCCCCCCCCCCCTTTAAAACTCTCTTGTCATGTGCTGAGTGGAGGTGGATGGAGATTGGGGCGGTGGGGGGAGTAGGGGGAGCTGCTGAAAGCATTTATCTTCACTTCTGCCATCACCCAGTGTTTATTACGCAGTGATAGACAGACGCAGGAAAGCTGCCAATCAAACCTACGTTCACTGCATTTCAATTGGCCTTTGCTTTGGATTTCAGCATTTTGAGATCTACATCAGCTCTGCAGTAAAAGGTCGTTCTGTTCATGAGGATGACAAGCCTTAAGACCCTTGGGTACCCACTGCAGTCATTTGTGATCCCATCAGACAGGGGAAGAACTAGAAATCAGGGCATACTGTCAAGTGCTCGGTGAGGACTGCTGCTTGTAAGAGCTGTTCTGCTGCTGCTCACAATTGAGAAGCTGAAGTTTGCCTCCAGGTTACACTAGAACTTAAGAAGCAACAGCACTTTCTTCTGCTCTCACCCAGGGTGAAACCCTGACTGGGCAAAACGAGCTGGGAATGAGTTCTCTCACAGCACAGTGACTAAAACCTCTCTAGTGAGGATTTTCACTTTCTCAAGTCTTCCACCCGTGGTGTTCCCTGCCAAGGAATGAAAAAAAGCAGGGGACAAAGGTTAGGATGCCATAGTTGTGTACTGGGTAGTGTTTTCTTCCCTAAACTGAATGTCTGAAGTGTTTGCACGCTTTTAATTATCTTCGGTGTAGGGCAGTGCCTTGATGCGTGCCGGAGGCTTCCTGCAGCACTTGTGAGATACAAATGTCGTTCTGCTTTGTTGTATGCAGCTAGATACCATTTAATAATTGCACTTCTCAATTACTTAATTGGTGTAAGTAGGGGTAATTACTTAATAAAAACATGTAGATCACGGATTTGCCACTCACGTTAGGCACACTGGTTTGGAAACAGACCAAATCATTCTGGACGTGCACATTTCTCTCTATGAACCTTGCTGCACCCTGTGACCGAATCTTTTGGATTAAATTTATCTGTTACCTGAAGGACTGCCATCACTTGATAGCTTTTGCAGGCTCTGAAATTTGTGCAGGGCTGTCCTGCAGATGGGGAGGTACTGCTTTTTCTTCTGTCGTTAGCTTTTCCATGTAGGATGTGAAGTTAATACCGTAACTAACCTGAGGGCTCCAGGGAAAGGAGTGAGAAGACCAGAATTCTCACAAGGGGGGTAAAAAAAAATCAAAACCATTTACCAACTGGTGTATTGTGGTACTTGTAGCAGTAGGTGCAACAGTTGTATGAGCCAGATGAATCTGGAGGCAGCAATGATGCTGGTGAGAGGCCTCGAGCACAAGCCCTGTGAGGAGAGGATAAGGGAGCTGGGATTGTTTAGCCTGCAGAAGAGGAGAGTCAGGGGAGACCTTATTGTTCTCTACAGCTACCTGAAGGGTGGTTGTAGCCAGGCAGAGGTTGGTCTCTTGTCCCAGGCAATCAGCACCAGAACAAGAGGACACAGTCTCAAGCTGCACCAGGGGAAGTTTAGGCTGGACGTGAGGAGAAAGTTCTTCACAGAGAGAGTTGTTAGCTGTTGGAATGTGCTGCCCAGGGAGGTGGTGGAGTCACTGTCCCTGAAGGTGTTTGAAAAGGGATTGGATGTGGCACTTGGTGCTATGGTTTAGTAGTCATGAGGTGTTGGGTGACAGGTTGGACTTGATCTCTCAGATCTTTTCCAACCTTATTGATTCTATGATTCTATGTATTTGCTCTTTGTGGAGTAGCTGATGCTGCTGGGCTTTTGTGATGCAGAGGGAGCTGGCTGGTGATTGCTCTCCTAGGATGTGTTATTCTCCAGTTTATATAGTACTTGCTATGCATACAGAAGTTGTCCTCATTGCAAAACAGGTGGTGACTTTGTACTGTTCATCTGTAATAAGATTAATAGTCTTGATTTATGTGCCCTGAATAGTACTGTTGTTGCCTGTCCTTGCAGGGTGTTCTCCTTGTCTGACTGCGTCCTGTAAGGCAGTTGCTGCTAGCTGGTGATGTTAGTTACTGTTTCCCTGCCCCAAGTCCCACTGATTGAAATGTGTACAGAAAAGAGTTTTCTGTTCTCCACCTCGTGGTTGGAGGTGAGACAGCAGAAGAGCTGCCCTAGTGAACCAAACTCGGGCTTGCAATGGGACTTGTAAAGGTGAAGCAATGTCAAACTTGTCTGTCTTCCACTTCTGGTTGCAAAATGTAATTTCATTAGTGTGTTGAGTTTGCTTTCTCCAGTGCCTATCTTTCTGTTTAGAGGAGGACTTTATTTGGGGGAATATGGACATGTAAGAGCGATGGAAACGTTCAGCTTTCCACGTGTCTGTATCTGGCGGAGGCAGATACAGAGACTGAGCAGAAGTGTGGTGGAGGTTTGTTGACTGCTGGAGGCCTGGCACAGTTCAGTACATTCTGTGCATTGGCTTTGGCTGAGCTGGCCAGGGCCAAACCACCATGCACTGTCAAGCTGTCTGCTCAGAAGTCTTGCTCTTGGCTTATTTCTGAGCTTTCTCCAGAACAAAACCTAAGGACTTGAGACTGCTTATTGATGAAAAGAGGACTAGCAGCAGCCTTCTTGATGCCTTTCTCTTTATTCATCACCAACAGTCTAAAACTCGCTTCCTTACTTTGCCCTGACCCACCTTGTTCTTTGCAGAAAAAAACACAAACCCTGTTTCTGTGTGTTTTCAGGTCATTCTTACTTGGTTTTTTTACAAGGCTGTGTGTTTTGCTGGGGTTTGATAAGCAAACTGAAACTCCAGCCACCCTGGTCTCCTCATCTTCCTCTACATGACTTTTAGGTGTCTGCACAGGCCTGCTGTGTACTGGATAGGCATGCCTCTTCTCTGCTGTGCCAGCAGACTCCTGAGCCAGCCCTTCTGGGATAGTGAAGCCACTGACTTTTCTGTGCCCTTCCCACTGGAGATAATGTGGAGATGCTGGAGTCCAGACTCTGGAGGCTTTTCCTCATTCGTGCTTGGGCATGGTCTTGTTTCCCCCCTCTCCTATCGAATTCTATTGCCTTGTGTTGCTCTGGGTGCCAGCATGTGTGTGCAGTGCAAGGGCTGCATGCCTATGAAAGCCAAATTTCAGGCAAATAGCCTGAAATTTTTGACTGTAGTACTATTATGGGAGAACTGTTTCTTCTGTTCACTTTTCTCTCTGGGGATTGCATTTAATACCTCTTAGCTTTCTCAAATGTATGCCAGCTTCAGCTACCAGTGGCAGTCCCTTTCTGCCTGGAAAACAATGTTCTTTGTGCTAGTTTCTGAAGTATTCTGCTTAGTCTTTGGGGTGGTTAAGCAAGGGTCATGTCATTTGCCTGAAGGCAAAGCAGTCCTTGGCTGGTTAAGCAAGGGTCGTGCCATTTGCCTGGAGTCAGGGCAGCCTTTGTCTGCTGTAGTTTGGGCCACCCAGAGCAGCAAAGGACAGGCTTTGTAGGTCCTACCTGCTAATATTTTGATACAGTCCTGACCATGTGACAAATCCTGTAGGCAACCTCTGTCTTCTGAGTGGAGTTCACAGTGGTAGCAGGGATTATGTCCATGTAATTTGCCAGGGCAGTGCTTTTCCTTGGCAGGTTTTCTGGTCTGCCTCCATAACTGTAGTAGAAAATGTTGGGTCTGTGAAAATGCAGCTTCACTGGTACCAGTAAGCAGAATTGATTTGCACCAAATGAACTGATTAGGATTTCTGCCTTGTGACTCTGGGCAGGTCTTATCTCTCATCACCTTTCCTTACCTTCAGAAATGTGTTGCAGGAAGGTGCTTTCCTTTTTAATTTCCTGTGCTCTGTGGCTTCCTTAGGAGCTGTTGGCATTTCTGTAAATGAGGTTTCTTTAAGAATCTGGACTTTCACATATTAGATTTTTGAAAGGTTTTCTGTGTTTTGTCTCCCCAGCTCTTTGCTGGATAATCTCCTGGAGGTTAAATTGCTAATGATTTCCCCTTTTCTCTAGGTGCTGTGATTGGGGATGGCCAATCAGCCGTGGCCAGCAACATTGCCAACACCACCTACCGACTCCAGTGGTGGGACTTCACTAAATTTGATCTGCCTGAAATCAGCAATGGTAAGCTGGAAAAGACACCAGTACTTTCTTTCAAGTCTGTACCAACCAGAGCTGCCAGAAGCCCCTCAATTTAAGAAGGACTTTGAGACTCTTGAATGTGTCCAGAGAAGGGCGATGAGGCTGGGGAGAGGCTTTGAGCACAAGCCCTACAAGGAGAGGCTGGGGAGCTGGGATTGTTTAGCCTGGAGAAGAGGAGAGTCAGGGGAGACCTTATAGCTCTCTACAGCTACCTGAAGGAAGGTTGTAGCCAGGTGGGGGTTGATCTCTCCTCCCAGGCAACCAGCACCAGAACAAGAGGACACAGTCTCAAGCTGCACCAGGGGAAGTTTAGGCTGGAGGTGAGGAGAAAGTTCTTCACAGAGAATTGTTAACCATTGGAATGTGCTGCCCAGGGAGGTGGTGGAGTCACCATCCCTGGAGGTGTTCAAGAGGGGATTGGACGTGGCACTTGGTGCCATGGTTTAGTAGTCATGAGGGTGATAGGTTGGACTCGATGATCTTTGAGGTCTTTTCCAACATTATTGATTCTATGAATTCTGTAAGCTCTAGGACTTTCCAAAAGTAGCTGCATGTTGTAGGCCTTGGATTCCTTGATTGTCTTGCTGCATTGTCAACTGTAAAACACTTAGCTTTTCAAGAAAGTTGACCAAAAGCAGTCTAAGCTTTTCCTGCTCTGTCTACCTTTGTATTCTTGCTGTGCAGAAAATGGGCCTTTTCTGTGAGCATTCTCATGGAAACACACAGTCCTCTTAGTAGAATTCTGTATCCAACCTTCTCATTCTTTCACCAGAAGTTTTCTTGGGATATTGTTTCTATACCTTTACATTAGAACCTGATAATCAATTTGGTCTGGATCCTCCCAAGTTACTGACATCAGTGTAGATTAAAGTGCTGCAAAAAACTTTGGGAACCAGGGTCCTGGGCTGTTGGTTACCATAGCAGTGCAAGCCAAAGGAAGTAGATGTAGCTCCTGGCCATTTGCTAAAGCAGTGATTTGCCCTGTATCTCAGGTGAAATGAGTCAAGAATATGAGCAACATTGCTGGTACTAAAACAATTACTTACTTTCTCCTTCCCTTGGTGAAGATCAGACTGTTATTTCACTTGTGATCTGAGGCATAAGCTTGCTCTTCACACTGGAAGGCTTCCTTACCCAGGCACAAGCGTTTTTGATGCTTGTGGTCAGCTGATCAAGGAAGGACTTTTTCAGGGCTAAAACTAACTTGACTGGAGAGGCTATTTTTAACCCAGAATGGTATCCTGATATAGCTTGGTGCACAGCTGCAGAAATGTTTATGGCAGCCTGAGATGAAGATAGGAGTTAGGATATTCATGGATGTTTCTTTGCACAGTGATTTGTAGCTTAGGTCATCTCTGTGCATGTGTGAAATTCATTGCTTGACTTATCAGCAAAAAGCAAATTGTCTTCTGCTCTAAGAGACTGACTTTTTCAGGGAGAGCAAGGGGTCTTTTTTTTGAGAAAGGCTTTTTTTCTTCCACAGGTAGCCTTTGAAATGAATTAAGAGAGAGTTTCTGCCAGTCTCAGCCTTATCTGTTCCGCAGTTCTAGCAATGATGTATCTGACAGTAGAGATCTTTGTGTGGGGCACTGTCCTGTTGCTTAATGTGGCATATTGAAATCACAGAATGTTTGGAGTTTGAAGGGAGCTTTAGAGGTCATTTAGTCCACACCCTTTGCCATGGCAGGAACATGTTTCAATAGATTAGGAGATTAGGCTGCTCATCCAACCTGACCTTGATGATGGGGCATCCGCAGCATCTCTGGGCAACCCCTATGGAGCCATTTATCTCCCAGTCCCTAGGAAATCAGAGGACCTGGTGTAAAGCCACCAGTAGCCCTTACAGAAAGCTTCCTTACTGTGTTGTTTTCACAGGTGAAGTATCTGGCCTTTTTGTCTCATCTCCTTCCTTCCTGATGTTTGTAGCCTTGTGGGAAATAAAAGCCCTGCTTCAAGATGGTAGCTCTCGGTATTGTAGAGGGGCAAGACACTCTCTATTTTTGTCTTTGAGGACCATTCTGCCTCTTGGGAAGGAACATGCAGTGTCATCTTGAAAGTAGAATGCTGTGTTGACCTTGTGTGCCAGTTCTTTGATGTGTCTTGCTAAGTGCCAAGCTTTGTAGTACTAGTGTGAAGTTGTAGGCTGAGGATCTGTGCTCCAGACGAAGTTTTGCCACGTGGTGGCAATACTTTCCGTGGTCCAGCCAGGCTCTGGAGCAGAGTAAGGATGAAGTCAGAGGGGAAATCATCTTGCTGTTGACTTCAATATTTTGGGACTTCTCTGTAAGCTTGTAAAGTATCTGAAGAGTGCTACAGCTGCTAATAGCTTTTTGTTTTTCTTCCCTGCCTCCCCCTTCCCTTCCTGAGGGGAAGGCTGCTGATGTAAAAAAAGCATAAGATGTTTGCTTATAACTTATGGAATCCCATAGAAAATAAGAACCATCTGCTCCTCAAGATGTCAATATTTCAATCTTCCTCTACCCTATCAGGACACTTCCACTCTGAAATACCCCAATTTCTAGCTAATTGGAAGCTGTGGTTTCTGTTGTTACTGTGTCCTCCTTGCAAGCATGGTTCCTGCTATAAGCCCTTCACAGCACTTCTGACTTCCTGCTTCGTGCTTTATAGTACTTGGCTTGACCATCTGGATTTATTACCATTGGGAAATGTTCAGCTTTACTCTGCTTCTACCTTTTCACATGCCAAGCCTAACTCTGGTATTTCTATGTTGTTAGCACTGTCTCCCCCCACCAAGGTGTAGTAGGGATGTATGAAGATCACAATATCACAGTATAACTCAGGTTGGAAGAGACCTCAAGGATGATCAAGTCCAACCTGTCTCGACAGACCTCATGACTAGACCATGGCACCAAGTGCCACGTCCAATCCCCTCTTGAACACCTCCAGGGATGGTGACTCCACCACCTCCCTGGGCAGCACATTCCAATGACAAACGACTCGCTCGGTGAAGAACTTTCTCCTCACGTCGAGTCTAAACCTCCCCTGGCACAGCTTGAGACTGTGTCCTCTTGTTCTGGTGCTGGTTGCCTAGGAGAAGAGACCAACCCCTTCCTGTCTACAACCACCTTTCAGGTAGTTGTAGAGGGCAATGAGGTCACCCCTGATCCTTCTCTTCTCCAGGCTAAACAATCCCAGCGATTGTTGATGTAGCAACTTGATTGAAGATGTAGCAACTGTGCTCACCAGATAGTTGCCAAGCTTGCATAGGCGCAGAACAAAGGCAAGCTGCAAATTTGCCAGGGCACATGGATTTGAAGAATACTGTGAAGCTGAATGTGCAACAGTGGAGTGGTGGGTTGGAGGAGGGTTTTTTTTCCTGACTCTTCATGATCTTGGAAATAATGTTTTCCCAGGAAAGCATGTGACCTCAGTAGCTCCTAAAAAAGGATCATTTCCAATAAATCAGAAGTGGTCATGAGAGACAATTTGCTTCCAGAGGGAGCTGTTGCACTTCCTGGGGCTGGCCTAAGCCACAAGTGGTTTGGAAGTTCAGGCAGATGAAATGATGCAGCTGAAGTTCGGGACTGCCTGCCAGCTCTACTCTCCATTGAAGAAATGACTCTGTGGCCAACCTCCATCTCTGAGCGACTCTTCTTCCTGTTTAATTATAACAGAGAAAAGATAGTTTGGAAGTAGGATGTTTTCCACTGGAGCAGACATGTCTTATCAAGTGACAGCAGTGTGAATAGCACAGTCCTGTGATCTCAGCAGCTAAACCCCAGGACCCTTCAGAGTTCTGAGATCAGGACTCGGCTCTGCAGCAGTGACCTCGCTAAAGCTCAGTCAAACAAACAGACAAAAGAGGGCTCCAGTGGTCTTGGGGAAGTAGCTTTGCAGGAACATGAGCAGTTTTAGACTCTGTCTTGTCTTAATGAATTGCAAAATGGAGATGGCTTCAGATTTCTATTCTCCTTTTGCCATGTTTGCTTTTAATAACTCTGAAATGAACGTGGCTTGGTCTTACACTGTAATTGTCAGTCATGCCAGCTTTGGAGTAGGGAATGCACTTGGCAGCAGAGATCATGCTATCTCTGGCATTTATTTAATATATCAGTAAGTGGTGCATATCCTTAACATTTCCCACTGCCTAACAGGTATCAAATCTGATCAATGTACAATAGAGCCTTCACACAGGTGAAATATTTGCAGGTTTTATCTCTTGTTTATGTCTTCTGAATGCAGTTTTTCTTGTGCTGCCCAGCTGCTCCATTATTTCATTTCCTAGTCCTTGTGCTGAAATGGGCCAGTTCTTCCACAGCTATGCATCAGGGATTTGTCCTGTTCTGACACTGGCTGGGACATGAGGATGGTGATCTGATCAATGCTTACTGGGCCACATTGGGCTGCTTAAGAACTTAGAATAAGAAAAGAGGGGGGAAGGTATACTAAACAACGTAAATGGGAGCAGCTGTTAGGGAAGTGTGGTGCTTAAGAGTGACTAGGAGCGGCTGGTGTGCCCAGCACTCTTTTCCTTTGGCAAACAGTGCTGTTGCTGCCGGCATTCCAGGCCTTCCCCAGCTTCCAGCATAATTATGCTGTAGGTGTAAGCACTCCAAGTTGGCACAACAGCTTGATTAATTTGTTGTCTGATGTTTCTTTTGATCTGTTCTGTCAGCTCGGTGGCTCCATTAACAACAAAAGAAAACAAGAGATGAAAGGGGCAGCCTTCTTGTAAATGGTTCTACAAAAATAGTGTGGGTTGGGTTCCCCCCCTCCTAAAATCTTGTGTATTAGCTTCATTTTCATACATCAGGCCACAGGCTCAAAGAAAGCAAATAGCTTGTGGCTTTGTCAAATGCATCTTCCCCATATCTTGGGAATTTCTTGGATGCTTTTCCTTGAAATGAAACCTTGCTGAGATCTCCACTTCTCAACATTTAGACTTCTGGTGGCACTGTGGGTTGTCTTGGTTCTAGGTTAGGTGCTACCCGACTCCCTCATCCTTCTAAATGGGGGAAGAGCAAAGACCCATAATAATAATGTGACTCAGATATTCAGAGACTGAAATGAAGGACATGCTTTCTTGTTCTGTGCAACTTGCGTCTGTAGTGTTTTATGCTCAAGGGGGATGGATAGAATAGATTAGAATAGAATAGAATAAACCAGGTTGGAAGAGACCTTCAAGATCATTGGGTCCAAGCCATCAACTAATCCAGCACCACCTAATCAACTAAACCATGGCACCAGCACCCTATCAAGTCTCCTCCTGAACACCTCCAATGATGGTGACTCCACCACCTCCCCAGGCAGCCCATTCCAATGGGCAATCACTCTCTCTGTGTAGAACTTCTTCCTAACCTCCAGCCTAAACCTCCCCTGGCGCAGCCTGAGACTGTATCCTCTTGTTCTGGTGCTGGCTGCCTGGGAGAAGAGACCAACCTCTGCCTGTCTACAACCTCCCTTAAGGTAGTTGTAGAGAGCAATAAGGTCACCCCTGAGTCTCCTCTTCTCCAGGCTAAGCAACCCCAGCTCCCTCAGCCTCTCCTCATGGGGCTTGTGTTCCAAACCCCTCACCAACTTTGTTGCCCTTCTCTGGACACATTCCAGCAAGTCAAAATCCTTCCTAAACTGAGGGGCCCAGAACTGCACACAGTACTCAAGGTGTGGCCTAATCTAGCAGGGGAGCTCACAGCCTGTTTTGTTAAGAAGAATTCACCGTGTGTAACAAACTTTGAATAAAGAACAAGGCAGGTTGGTGTGGTGGTTTGGCCCTAAAACTGTCACAGTTGGCTGTCGTTGTGGGTTGCTCAACAAGAACCTCTGTGCTGTAAAAAAAAGTTGGGGGAGAAAAAAGAAAAGCCAAAAAAGAATCGAAAAGAAACAGCAAAACCAACCAAGCAAAACAATCAAACATACAATACATGTTTCATTTTCCCCAGTCATCTTCCTAGGTCTTTGCTGGACTCACTACCATTTAGAGTTTACTCTTCCTTGAACATGGCTGACCAAAACTCTGCCTGTCATCTCAGCACAAAGTTGTGTACTAGCACTGCTACTCCTGTTTTTAAGTGAAGTTTAGGGTATTACATCAGGCTCAGTCTTTGCTGTGATCTCCAAAAGTTGATTCTCTCTTCCATTTCAATTTTGCCCTGTCTCTGTGTGCTTCAGCTCACTCTCTGATCTGATCGTGCTCTGTTAATGAAATTACCCAACGTTATCAACAAAATCCATCAACAGCTCCACTCTGTGCCTAGCCCATTGAAAGAGCTAAAAAAATAGGTCTGGTTTTGAAGTGAGTCACTGAAGAACTCTGCAGGAATCCTCCTAGTTTGACAGGTATTACAGTAGTTCAACCTATTGTCATGTCTCCTTCAGCTAATTCACAGTATATAACTCCAGTTCTTGTTTTGATGGCCATCTTAATGAGTACTTAAGTGAAGCCTAGACACTAAATTAAGAGCAAGTACTGTTAAAAGAATTTAGCTTAGTCTTCATTCTGTTGCCTTTGTTCAGCTAGCTTCAGACTAAGCACTCAGGCACCTTGTCTTCTGTTGGACCTTCTGTTCTTTGAAGGACCATGTGTATTTTAAATTCTGTTGTTACAACACTGGCAGTGCCTACCATTATTTAGTTTTTTTTCTGTTCAGCACCTCTCTGTTTATACTAGGCTGAAAATTACTGTTTTTAGCAGCTTTGCGACTGGAGAAACGGTTGAATAAATTTGGAGTACAGGTGTAGGTGGTGTGGTACAGAATGTGATTACATAGTCCACTTTTTATCCCTGTCTTTTTCATCAGCTGTCTCGTTTTAGAAACTCTGAAGCTGATACTCAACCATGTAGGAAACCAGTTCCCAGGAAGAATGTCTTTGAGACCAGAAGAACTAAAGATGAGGGTCAGCAGATGTCTTAAATCAGCAGTGCTGGAAGAAAAAGCCGTCAGTCTGTGTCTCTGTCGTGACTTCTTTTTCTGCTGCTACGAGTGTCTGTGTGGTCTTGTGCCATACCAGGTTACTAGGTTGGGAAACTCTTCTGGCTAAGAAGTGACCCAGACAATAGTCAGTCGTTTCTCAGCCATATCAATTCCCTGATGTAGCTTGCTTTCCACAGAAGTGTTGGAAACAAAGGGCAGGGATTGTTTCCTCTGGCAGCAGCAGCAGTTTGTTAAAGCATTGAGTTACAGCCTGTATTTGATTTGGAAGCTCAGACTCTGAGAAATATGCACAAAGCATTCTTGACACTGTTCTTTTGTTAAATTGATAAGGAGTCTATCCCAACAGCTACCTTCACAAATTCATCAGTACTTCTAGCTGAACAAATCAAAGCCATTTCTAGTCTGGGCATGGTCTGATGATTTAGAAGAGAATTTCTGGACTATACAAGTTTGTAGTATCATAGTATCAGTCAGGGTTGGAAGGGACCACAAGGATCATCTAGTTCCAACCCACCAGCCATGGGCAGGGACACCCCACACTACATCAGGCTGGCCAGAGCCTCATCCAGCCTGGGCTCAAACACCTCCAGGGACGGGGCCCCAACCACCTCCCTGGACAACCCATTCCAGGGCTTCACCACTCTCATGGGGAAGAACTTCCTCCTCACCTCCAGCCTGAATCTCCCCACCTCCAGCTTCATTCCATCCCCCTAGTCCTATCACTCCCTGAGATCCTGAGAAGTCCCTCCCCAGCCTTCTTGTAGGCCCCCTTCAGATACTGGAAGGCTGCAGTTAGGTCACCTTGGAGCCTTCTCTTCTCCAGACTGAACAGCCCCAACTCCTTCAGTCTGTCCTCATAGGAGAGATGCTTCAGCCCTCTGCTCACCCTCGTGGCCCTTCTCTGGACATACTCCAGCATCTCCATATCCCTCTTGTAATAGGGGCTCCAGAACTGGAGGCAGTAGTCCAGGTGGGGTCTCCCCAGAGCTGAGTAGAGGGGGAGAATCACCTCCCTTGACCTGCTGGCCACACTTCTCTTGCTGCAGCCCAGGATCTGAAGTTGATATCGTGCTCCACATGAGCTTAAGTGTATGAGATGGGGTGTTCAGTCTTTTGGCATACCAAGTTTCTATATGGCAAATGTGGTCTTTATTTCCATTTTCTTATATATGTTTCTACCCCCTTGAGTTTAAAAATACTAGAATCTGAAACATCCCCATCCCCAAAATAGTGTGTGCAGTTTCAGCTACAAACCTCCTGGAATAATTACAGCAGGTTTAGCGCAGAACTGGAGCACATTTACATTAGGCTGAGAGAGTGAGCATAATTCCAGCATTGTTTTATCAAGCCACCATTGAACTGCTGGTGATGACAGTGCTAGAAGGCTTTGCAAACTCACTGTGCTGGGAATGGCACAAATGCACAGCAGAATTCAGTAGCCCAAAGAGCTTGTATCCTGCACGTGCAAGGCACGGAGGGGAAAAGGTTTGTAGGAGGTCACCCAGCAGCTCGCCAGCAGAGAGAAAGCAGAACTTGGTGTTTTGATAATTGCTGCTCACCAGCTTGTCTGCTGAACAGTTCCTCCACTGATTGCATGAGTGTCTCAAATACTGGAGTAATTAAATGGAGTACTGGCTGAAGAAGTCTTGCCCTTTCTCACTTGCTTTATCCAAGATTGGTGTAAAAATCAGCTGTCAAAAATGAGTGTCTGTATCTGCAGGGGAAGTTTTTCCTCTCATCTCCTGTTTATTGGAGATAAGGGGAGCTGGAACTAGGGGCTCCACAAGAGAAGGGGAAATGAATTCAAAGTGTACTGTTTCTAATGACACCACTGCTGGAGTTTGTCAGAAAGTCACAATTTAAGACTTGTTTAAACTGCTGTCCTTTGCAAAGGATGGTGTAATGCTCAACAGAGGAGGGATTTGCTAAAGTGCAATTGCCACTATTTCTTGGCTGATTGCTCCAGGAGGTGAGTAGATTTCATTTCCTGGGCTCACTGCAGCGTCTTATCTCCGTTTTGGAGCAAGTTTTACATTAATCAGGGTATTAACATTTCATAAACTTTCAGAGGAAGCTAAATGTCTTGAGTGCCTTTTGCGTGTGCTGTCCGGTCTGGAGCGTTAGGTTAGGCAGAGAATAAAGGTTTAAACCTGACTGCTCTAATCACTGTTCCCTTCCTTCCTTGCAGCCTCTGTGAACGTCCTCGTTCAGAACTGCAAGATTTACAACGACGCCAGCTGCGATATCTCTGCTGACGGGCAGCTGCTGGCAGCTTTCATTCCCAGCAGTCAAAGAGGCTTCCCTGATGAAGGAATACTGGCTGTGTATTCTTTGGCACCTCACAACTTGGGCGAGATGCTTTACACAAAGCGGTTTGGTAAGCATGCAGCAGCAAGAAGTCAGGGTGGGCCGAGGTGTGAGAAGTTTCCTCAGAACTCAGCCTTCAGTGAAAAATGTGGTAGTCTGGAGCTCAGTGGCCTTCCAGCCAGCCACCCATGGTAGTACTGCTGGGGAGAAGCATTTGGTGTGATCTGAACGTGTAACTGGTACAGGGAGCTACTAAGAGTAGGTTTTTATTCCTTAGAGAGCTTTGTTGTCTCAGTGGGAGGACTCCTGCAGCAAGGAAATGTCTTGCAACATTTATGCTTATGCAGATGTTTTATTTCTCTACCCCTTATGAGAATGAGCCTAGTATGTCACTGTAGTGGTTTGAGCCTTAACTGGGAGTTAAGAGCTCAGATGGGGGCAAGGCTGAGAATCTCTCCCCGGCTCCCCTCTCCTCCCTCCCAACAGAAAGGGGGGGAAAAAAAAGGGAAAGGGAAGGAGCAAATCCACCAAGCAATAATCTGGAGTCCCCTTGGAAGTAGAGAGGTAAAGAGTTTTCTTCAAAATATATATATATAGATATATATATATGTATAAAAACAGTAACAAGTAAGGTTCACAAGGGCAAGGAGTAAGGATGGATGGGAGGGGAAAAGAAACCCCAAGAATACAAAACCAGTCTCTCTCTGAAGAGGCGCAGAAGCAGCAAGGAGAAGGATCAGGCCCAACCACGTGGCAGAGGAGCAGGAAGGCAGCTGCAGTAGCTCTCATCCAGGAGAGGCAAGAGCCAAAAAGGAGAGCTAATGGCTGCAGTGTCCTCCCTTTTATACCCTAGCTGGGCAGGGAGGGGGGAGTGGAACAGACTCGGTTTCCCAGGGGGAAAATGCCCTGCAGGGAGGGCAAAGCACCCGCAAGCCCTCCACCCTGTTTTCAGGATGGGCATTAACCCACCACAGTCAAACATTATGGGCATGCTTGCCTTGAAGAAGCTATGAGGATGAAGTATGGGAAGGGATGTCAACCTGTGAGAGAAATGACCCCTCCTTCTCTTCACAGGCCCTAATGCCATTTCTGTCAGCCTGTCTCCAATGGGCAGGTATGTCATGGTGGGACTGGCTTCCCGACGTATCCTCCTGCACCCCTCCACGGAACACATGGTTGCTCAAGTCTTCAGGCTGCAACAGCCCCACGGTGGAGAAACCTCTATGAGGGTGAGTGATATGTATTCTGCTTCTGTGTGTTTTCATCAGTGATTTTGTGTCACTTTGGCTCTAGCCCAGTAGTTGGTTGCTGGGTTATGAAAGCAAAGGGGAAGCGTGCTCCAGGCCCACTGAATAACAAACATGTGAAGGAATTTATTGCAGAGCTATGCAAACATGGCAGGAGAATATAAATGTAACACAATTGTGGAACTTTACTCTGATTTCAAATATGATGGCAAGCAAATACATTTCGTCTTGTGGAATGCATTTTAAGTATAGAGATCATTCACAGTTCCTAGTGGTTTTTCTCTACTTCTTCAGTTAATATACATCTTGTTTGTGGTACTGCAGCTGGCTTTGCTGAGGGAGTTTTTCACCTGAGATTTCAGGATCACTTCCTAACACTCCTAAAAATGACTGTCCTCTGGGAGAGAAGCCACCAGCACTTTCAGGAAGGGGTCAGTGCCAAGCTTCATATCATACTTGCAGAATGAAGATGAGGCACACTTTTGCCAAAGAGGTTTTTTTGTTGGCTGTTTTTGTGAGCTTTCTATGTATATGTAAGAACATTTTGGCAATGGGAATTATCTTCCTGTACTTCTGTTTTGTGAGAGAGCTGAACCGTGACACCCTCTAACTTGGTTCAGTACCTGAGGAAAAAAGCTCTTATCTTTTTGCAAACTGGCAAGTAGAGGTAAGAGAGCAGGTGTGTCTTGCTTTGTTCATCAGTGGAGCACAGCAGCTGTTCAGTGAAAGTTTAGGACGGGGGAAAAAACATGTCTAGTTGATCGTGCCCAAAAAAGGTTGAGTAGGCAGAACTAAGCAATTCTGAGAGCTGCAGTTTGGCTGGCTTCAATTTTTAGGCCACGTATTCAAGTGATCTGTTGCAAGTAAGTTCTCTCCCCTTTTTATTTTGGGGCATAATTTGACCATAGTGAATTAATCCCATGAACAGTTTTAGGGTTTTTTTTCCTCTAGTTTCATCCCCTCCCATCCTTTTGAATAGAATAGAATTAACCAGGTTGGAAAAGGCCTTTGAGATCGAGTCCAACCTATCACCCAACACCATCTAATCAACTAAACCATGACACCGAGCACCCCATCCAATCTCTTCTTAAACACCACCACCCCCCACCTGGCTACAACCTCCCTTCAGGTAGCTGTAGAGAGCAATAAGGTCTCCCCTGAGCCTCCTCTTCTCCAGGCTAAGCAACCCCAACTCCCTCAGCCTCTCCTTATAGGGCTTGTGCTCCAAACCCCTCCCCAGCCTTGTTGCCCTTCTCTGGAGACGTCCAAGAGTCTCAACATCTTTCTTTAACTGAGGGGCCCAGAACTGGACACAGGACTCAAGGTGTGGCCTAACCAGTGCAGAGTACAGGGGCACAATGACTTCCCTGCTATCTCTTATTTTAAAAGGTCAAATGATTATTACTTTTGGCAGAGCTTTCCCAGTGAAGAGTTGAAGTGAGCCATTTGTCTAGTGGCTTGGCACCGAGGAGAGACTTGTCTGTAGAAGAAACTGCTTGATTCACCTTCAGATGCTGTAGTTGCTCTCCAAACTGCTCATGATTCAGGGAGGGTCATCTCAGCTGCATCATTACATGAGCTGCTTTATCAGCTGATAGAGAACTCTTGTTTATCATCATCTGCTCCCTGGTATAAAGCAGGGGAATATCTATGATGAGGATGTTCTTCGGTGCACTAGTCAGCAACTTTTTTCGTCTCTGATTCTGGGCCCTCATTCTGATTCCAGCCACTTGAGAGAGGGAAATTGGAATGTATGTATGAACAAAAGCACAATTTGGTCAGCAGGTACAGTTGGTGAAAGCTATGTCCATATGATAAGAGCACTAATTGTATGTATCCTGCTAGGTCCCTTTAAAAGTGTCGTTTGCCTTGGTACTGTTTCTTTTTTTCCTGTAGTTATTTTAAGATCCTAGTGAAATACATACATAGCTTTTACTGCCAGATATGGGAGTATCTCTTCCCACAGTCTTTTTCACCATATCATAATAAGATAGAGAAGTCCTATTAGCAAAAAATCACATCTCTTCCTCTCATCCATCCTTTACATTTGCTCTAAACTCCAGTTGCTAGGGCTTCTAGCCCTTTCATTTGCAGACTTTTGTTTCTTTGTAGCCAGCTAAATCAGTGAGCCTCTGTCTAAATCTCCCATTTATTTCTTCATCTTCATTTCAAACAAACCTTCTCCTGTGTTGTGTTGTACTCTTCAAATGCTTGCTCTTACCCTTGCTCTTAGTCACCATTTAGTGAAATAATGCTTTGTGTTCCTTTAATCTTCTTGTAATTCAATCTCCCAGCTTTCAGGGTTTGTTGGGTTTTTTCATTTCTGAATTCTTTCTGAAATACCCTTTCCCCCCCCCGCCCTTTTCCCCCCCATTCTAGGATGTGTTTAAATATGCATCATCATAGTGTCAGTCAGGCTTGGAAGGGACCACAAGGATCATCTAGTTCCAGCCCCCCTGCCATGGGCAGGGACAACCCACACTAGATCAGGCTGGCCAGAGCCTCATCCAGCCTGGGCTTAAACACCTCCAGGGACAGGGCCTCAGCCACCTCCCTGGACAACCCATTCCAGGGCTTCACCACTCTCATGGGGAAGAACTTCCTCCTCACCTCCAGCCTGAATCTCCCCACCTCCACCTTCATTCCATTCCCCCTAGTCCTATCACTCCCTGAGATCCTGACAAGTCCCTCCCCAGCCTTCTTGTAGGCTCTTCAGATACTGGAAGGCCACAATGAGGTCTCCTGGGAGCCTTCTCTTCTCCAGACTGAACAGCCCCAACTCCTTCAGTCTGTCCTCACAGGAGAGGTGCTCCAGCCCCCTGCTCATCCTCATGGCCCTTCTCTGGACACATTCCAGCACCTCCAGATCCCTCTTGTAATAGGGGCTCCAGAACTGGAGGCAGTACTCCAGCTGGGGACTCCCCAGAGCTGAGTAGAGGGGGAGAATCACCTCCCTTGACCTGCTGGCCACACTTCTCTTGCTGCAGCCCAGGATCTGATTGGCTTTCTGGGCTGCAAGTGCACACTGAGAGCTCCTGTTGAGCTTCTCCTCCCCCAGCACCCCCAAGTCTCTCTCCTCAGGGCTGCTTTCCAGCCAGTCCCTGCCCAGCCTGGATTTGTGCCTGGGGTTGCCTCGACCCAGATGCAGGACCCTGCACTTAGTCTTGTTAAACACAGTTTTACCAGAAGCCCAAGAAAGTAGTTTTTCCTGCTGTTTTTGGTCTAAGGGCTTTGCTGTATGCAGGTGAAAACTGTAGGGATTTATTTTCTCTTTGCCATCTTTCTCCTTTCCTTTGCTGTTATGGTGCCTTGAAAATTTTGTACAATTTTTCCCCGCTCTTGCTTTTCAGATTTGCTCCACATCACTGCACTCCTGTCTTTTCTCATCTGCTCTAGTTCTGGATTATTTTTCTCCAGATGGATTGCATGTATTCTAAAGGTTGCTTTTTTCATCTTTCTTGCACATACATTTTTAGCTTCCAAAAAAAAACTTTACCCCACGTTTTAAATATATCAGTCTAGCAGGATTTGCTAAGTAATTTGTTGGTCTCTCCTTTCCCACATCATGTTTAAAGATGTTAAATATGCCTCATTTCTGACTGCTCTTGGACTTCCAGCTTGCTGCACATGATGCAGGGTCACAGCTAGACCCATATGAGTTAATTTGATTCAAGCACCTGCAGGATGGTGTTGAGTTTCAACACTGTAGTGCGGTGTCTTTGTTTGAAGAGCGGTGTGGTGGGTTGAAATTACCCCCCCAGCTGAGTTGGGGAATTACCCCCAAAATAAAATTGCCAGACCAGCTCACTTGGAAGCAAATGAAGCTATGTTTATTTACAAGCAAACTAAAATATAGCAATATGAAATGCCTGGGAGAAGAGACCAGCCCCCACCTAGCTACAGCCTCCCTTCAGGTAGTTGTAGGCAGCAATAAGGCTTCCCCTGAGCCTTCTCTTCTCCAGGCTAAGCAACCCCAGCTCCCTCAGCCTCTCCTCACAGGGCTGTGCTCCAAACCCCTCCCCAGCCTCGTTGCCCTTCTCTGGACACCTTCCAGCAAGTCAACATCTTTCCTAAACTGAGGGGCCCAGAACTGGACACAGAAAAGAGCCAGGAACTAACTCTACAGCCAATTTTGTAGGGATGAAGGACTTACAAGAGGGAAATACACCTTCCACTCCACCTCCTGGACACTCTAGACCTGGAGGTCTGCACTTTGTGGTTCTTAAAGGCACTCCAGCCTCTAAACCACTGCATGTGATGTGGGTCATCTTTGTGCAGTCTGTAGGGCCATGCCTGGAAAACAAAGCTGTTCCATTTGTAAATATTATTCCTTCATCTAGTTGTAAAAATGAGTAGATCACCTGTAGGTATTTCTTGTGTGTGAGTTTTGCCAGGAGAGCTCTGCAAGCTTGTAATGCTTTTCAAGATGTGCAGAATAAAATTAGAGCTTGAGGTAGGAGACTTGGCGGTGAATGGTGCCACATCCAGCTGGTGGCCAGGCATCAGTGGCATCCCTCAGGGATCAGTGCTGGGCCCCATCCTCTTTAACATCTTCATTGATGTTCTGGATGAGGGGATTGAGTCAGTCAGCAGCAAATTTGCAGATGACACCAAGTTAGGAGCAGATGTTGGTCAGTTAGAGGGTAGAAGGGCTCTGCAGAGGGACCTCGACTGACTGGACAGATGGGCAGAGTCCAATGGGCTGGTATTCAACAAGTCCAAGTGCCAGGTGCTGCACTTTGGCCATGGCAACCCATGCAGAGCTACAGGCTGGGGTCAATGTGGCTGGAGAGCTGCCAAACAGAGAGGGACCTGGGGGTGCTGATTGACAGCTGCCTAAACATGAGCCAGCAGTGTGCCCAGGTGGCCAAGAAGGCCAATGGCATCCTGGTCTGCATTAGGAATAGTGTGGCCAGCAGGAGCAGGGAAGTCATTGTGCCCCTGTACTCTGCATTGGTTAGGCCACACCTTGAATATTGTGTCCAGTTCTGGGCCCCTCAATTTCAGAAGGACATTGAGACACTTGAACGTGTCCAGAGAAGGGCAACAAGGCTGGGGAGAGGCCTTGAGCACAGCCCTGTGAGGAGAGGCTGAGGGAGCTGGGGTTGTTTAGCCTGGAGAAGAGGAGGCTCAGGGGTGACCTCATTGCTCTCTACAACTACCTGAAAGGTGGTTGTGGCCAGGAAGGGGTTGGTCTCTTCTCCCAGGCACCCAGCACCAAAACAAGGGGACACAGTCTCAAGCTGTGCCAGAGGAAGTTTAGGCTGGAGGTGAGGAGAAAGTTCCTCACTGAGCGAGTCGTTCGTCATTGGAATGTGCTGCCCAGGGAGGTGGTGGAGTCACCATCCTTGGAGGTGTTCAAGAGGGGATTGGATGTGGCACTTGGTGCCATGGTCTAGTCATGAGGTCTGTGGTGACAGGTTGGACTCGATGATCCTCGAGGTCTCTTCCCACCTTAGCGATACTGTAACGTTCTCAGCACACTGCCTGTGGAGTGGCTGGCATGTTCACATTCAGCTGAGTGAAAACCTGCTTGCAACTTGGCCAACATGCCGTAGCAGCAGCTTTAGGAAACCTGGTGAAACTGTATTCTTCAGCCTGTAATTTGATGTGCACATTAGGGAGACTCAGAAAGTGTCTTTGCCTCTCTGCCAGCAGCTTGTAACACAAAGCGGTTGTTACTCAACGTCTTAATTAAAAATAAGTCATGGCCCTGTTTTGAAGCAATGCTTTGTGGATATTTTAATTTTACATTACTTGCAGAACTCCCAGGAGAAATGCTGCATCAGATTCGATGAAAATCCTTGTAAGTTGTCCTGACAATTGTTTCTTCCTTCCCTGATGCCTCTGCGTTTGCAGTCAATGAACGGGGAGAGCAGGGCTTGGCGAAGTGGCACAGCAAAAGCGTGGCAGCGGAAGGCAGTGATTATTTTTGCTTCACATTAACTCCTCTTTGGCTAGCAGTCAGTGGTGTCCAGGTTTCTGTTCTCCAGAGGTTTTCCTCCATCTTGCTGGTGAAACAAAGGTTGTGAAGATGCAGTCAATTAGTTTTGTTATGCGAAGCTCTTAATCCCTTTAATTGCGCACAGGAATGCACTATGGCTCCTGGTGTAATTTTCAGAGTTGGGGAGAAATGTTTTCTTTGAGAACCACAGCATGTGTGATTTGCACTAAGGAGCATCATGGTTATATGAGAGTAGAGTCGAGTAGAATAGAGTCGAGTAGAATAGAGTCGAGTAGAATAGAGTCGAGTAGAATAGAGTCGAGTAGAATAGAGTCGAGTAGAATAGAGTCGAGTAGAATAGAGTCGAGTAGAATAGAGTCGAGTAGAATAGAGTCGAGTAGAATAGAGTCGAGTAGAATAGAGTCGAGTAGAATAGACCAGGTTGGAGAAGACCTTTGAGATCATCAAGTCCAACCTATCACCCAACACCATCTAATCAACTAAACCATGGCACCAAGCACCCCATCCAGTCTCTTCCTAAACACCTCCAGTGATGGTGACTCCACCACCTCCCTGGACAGCACATTCCAATGGCCAATCACTCTTTCTGTGAAGAACTTCTTCCTAACATAGCATGGCATAGCATAGAATAAACCAGGTTAGAAGTGATCTTCAAGATCATCATCCAACATCCAGCCTAAACTTCCCCTGGTGCAGCTTGAGACTGTGTCCTCTTGTTCTGGTGCTGGTTGCCTGTGGGAAGAGACCAACCCTCACCTGGCTACAACCTCCCTTCAAGTAGTTGTAGAGGGCAATGAGGTCTCCTCTGAGCCTCCTCTTCTCCAGGCTAATGAGTGTGCATTGCCTATGTCCATCTTGCTTCTAATATTTTGGCGACGTTGCTTAGAGTTCTGCAGGTCAGGGCTGACAATATTTGACAGTTCTGAATTGTGTTCCACAACAAAGTAGAGAGTTGTCATCAAATCTGGTAGAGGTTCACGCTCTTTCTATTCACTTCCTTCAGATTGATTGATTTGTTTAGCATTTCAGATGGAAACATGGCTTTGAAGAGCAAGTTTGTTTTTCAGATTACAGCTTTAAAAGCTCCCTGGTTAGTAGTGTTGACTTTTAACAAGAGCAGTATGCATAAGCCTGATTATTTCTATTGCTTGTCTTTTTGGAGGGGGTTGTGTGCTTGTTTTTAGTGTGGGGGTTTTTGTTTGGGGTTGTGGGTTTTTTTTTTTTGGCAAAGCTAGCTAACATCTCTGAAATATATCTGCAGCTGGAGCTTACAGAGGAGGGCTTCCTTTTAGCAGTTGTCTAATTTGGGGTGGTGTGGATAGCAGCGGTGCTGGGAATTATCTGGAAATATTTGAGTTTCAGAGATAAGAAGTTTGGAGAAGGGACTCCAAATATGGAGTAAAAATCAGTTTTGCAGCCTGCTTTGAAAGCATAAGCAGAACTAATCTCCAAATAAAGGGGATCTGTTTTCAAGCTGCTTGAGTCTGGGGTAATTTCTGTCTTCCCTTGATTTCAAGAGTATGCAGAGGTTAAAGAATGTAGAAGAATGTGAAGCTAGAAACTTGGAGCTGAAGTTCCTTAGAAATATTGAAGAGTAAGGATCATATTACCCTGGATCTGTTAGCAGTGTATGTTAGTGAGACAGGCTGCCAGAAGGTAGTTTTATTTCTGGCATTCACAAATTCTGGTGCCCTTGAAATGTTTAATGTTTTTCATTTTACCCAGAGGAAGCTAACTCCAAAATATCAGAAAAACATGGTTACTCTAAATCCAAATTAAAGTACAACTTGGAAAGGGGCTTTTAAGCTGGGGATACAAAAAGTGAAGTAGGTGATAGGAAAGAAACAAATGATTGACACGAAGTTGAAGAACAAATCATGCAGTTTGTGGGGATGAGGTGACAACCAAGCCCCATCTCAAATACTTCATTGTGCTTTGAATTTGGAAGGAAATTTAGGTTGTGGAGATGCAGGATTAGCTCTTGACAAGGCTGGTGGTATTTGGGAAAGGCTACTGGTATTTGGGAAACATCCCAGTGAGGTGGTGGGTCAGTAGCCTGGATGGAACAGAATGTGTGTATGCTTCCATTGTAAACAGATGGAGAATTCCAAATCCTGCAGGGAAAGGGGCCTGAAGCAGAAAGGCACACAGAGCTTTAGCACAGACCAAGCTTAGTTTGCTCAGCATATACCCTCTTAACAAGGACAATGTACAGAAGATATGAGAAGATGCACAATTTTGAGTGGTGGTGTCTTCTGAGCTTCGTGCAGGTGTTAGTAGGATGTGTCTGGTGTGGCCTGCAAAGGTCCCTGCCAGATCTTGTTGACTCACTGGTTGAGCTGTGAATGCTCCTGCAGCCATAAGTGAAGGGATTTTAAGCCTGGAAGTAGATGGCCAGGCACATTTGCTGAGCCAGGGCACAAGTGGCAGATTTGTCAGAACCCTTGATAATGTGAAAAGAAATCTGGTTAGGAGAATATGCAGAGATGGCTTCCTGCAGCATGTTACCTCCAGTGCAAAAGTTCCTGTGAGCTGACACACTTCTGAAACTTGAGAGTAGCTTGTGGACAGTATGTACAGTACCAACCTCTTGCTGAGTTACTGAAGCAGCAGAATCATTGGTGTGGTCCCTTGTGTCTTCTTTTAAGAGACATTTTGACATCTTCAGGTCAACAGGAGGGACCTTCTGACAACTCTGAGTAGAACTGCTAATAAATCCAATTAGTGCCCAAAGAAACTGTTCACTGTTGGCAGAAGTTGAACCAGGTAGGTGTTTCTTAGACTGCAAAAGTTCAAGCAGAGTCACAGACTGCATGTACTAAGAAGGGGGCATAGGAACAGAACCCTGTTCTAACTTGTGAGGGAAATTCCTCCGTTTCATACAAAATGGAACACAATAGTCTGGGTGAGACCAAACAGTTGCATATGCTCTGTGTATTAGCAGACTCTGGCAGGTATCTTTAGAAAAAGAGAGCATCTCCCAACCCCATGTTGGTAAGCACTGCTTCAGTAGGGTGCTGTAAGAAAAAGTTGCATTCAGTGTCTCTGAAAAATGGAATGCCCCCTTGGTGTTACAGACGGCATGGAGATGTGTGTGGGTGTTTGAGTGTAGATGCAGGAATGCGATGTTGTAAGAGTCACTTAAATTGCTGTCATGACTGATTCACCCATGTCTACTAAGGCAGAACTGGGAATAAACAGTGAAAACTTTAAAGAGGTTGCCCAGGGATGTGGTTGAGGCCCCTTCCCTGGAGATACTCAAGGTAAGGCTTGGCGAGGCTCTGGGCAGCCTGGACTAGTTGTGGGTGTCCGTGCCGACTATGGAGAGGTCAAACTAGATGACCTTTGGAGGTCCCTACTGGCCCTGACCATACTATGATTCTATGAAAACTCATGAGGATCTCTTCATAAACTGTTGTATGAGTAATCTCATGTGGTGGTTAAACATGGGAGCAGTGTCAGTGTTAGCAAACCAGTGCAAAGAAAAGGCAAATTACTTTTCTTCAGGATGCTTTTGTTTCAGGGGATGTGAAGTTGAGAGCCAAGACTTTTTGTTCAATATGTGCTCCAGTATTAGAAGAGCTCAGCATTTCCATTTCAGTTAAGTCACAGTATCACAGTATCTCTAAGGCTGGAAGAGACCTCAAAGATCATCGAGTCCAACCTGCCACCACAGACCTCATGACTAGACCATGGCACCAAGTGCCACGTCCAATCCCCTCTTGAACACCTCCAGGGATGGTGACTCCACCACCTCCCTGGGCAGCACATTCCAATGGCTAACAACTCTCTCGGTGAAGAACTTTCTCCTCACCTCCAGCCTAAACTTCCCCTGGCACAGCTTGAGACTGTGTCCCCTTGAGACCATTTTCAACATAACAGCTACTGTTCGCTTTGGTGCACTTGGGTGTACAGGCAGAAGAAATTATGGCAAAGATGGTTCCATGTCTGAGATTGTTTATGTGCAGTCATCTTGCTCAAACCAGGAAGGGGGAGAAGAACCTGTTGCCAGGTTTGCACTGAACTGTCTGGGCTGAGTAGAGGTTTGCAGTTTCATGAAGACTCTTTTTTTTTTCCCCCAGTACTTCTTCCTACCATCTTTCTTGAATTAAATTTAAGCCAACTCGTTCCTCCAGTATTTGTTCCTTCCAGACGTGTAGGCAGCTGGATGACAGCCTCTTTTCACCTCGATGAGGATGCATGTAGCTCTGTCATCAACATATTGTTGACATTTGATCTTGTGTGCCATTCTGTTGAGGCTCAGCAGACAGAGAGCGGGGTGGAATGGCAGCTGCGTGCAAATCCTTTGCTCTTGTCAGTAGATCTTCAACATATTGTAGGTTCTGCTGTTACAGTCTCAGCCTGACATTTAATGGGATTCACAGGTACTGCCTTTGTTCTGCAGCCCGAGTTGGGGCATAGCTGAGGGAGCTTGTCAGGCCTCTTGCCAGGGAAGTGACCATGTTTTTATGAGATTGTTCTGACGCCGAGAGCTGCTGGTGGTTTTTGCAAGAGATAGCAGTAGCTGGGGGGCAGAGTCTTGTTTGTACAGTTCAGTTCACACGTGCATCTGCACTGAATATTTACACATCTCCCTGCCGTCACGCCGACACCCCCTTTGGCGTTCCGCTTTCTCTCCTTTCATCTGTTCCGAGCGCGCACACACGCAATCGAAAGGACGATTGTTTTGTTTAGCAATTTCTTGCTTACTCAGCCCTAGCTTTTCAGATCCTGGCTTGGGCCAGTCCCCTTAAGGGCTTTTTGGAGTTATTACCCTGTTTTTGCAGCCTTTGGGAGGCGGGTAATAAATTAATGAGCCAATTCACTGTGAGTGTGTTGTTTTCCTGAGTGAAAGCTTTGTTATCCAAAGTGAGCCTTTTCTTCACAAGACCTGGTTCTTGTTAATGTTTTGAAGTTTCCCACTAGTTATTTTAAAGGTCTTCCTGATACAGTAGTTGCTTGGCAGGCTTGTGAGATGAAGTACCAGCTGATAATTAGAATTAACCAGGACGGAAAAGACCTTCGAGATCATTGAGTCCAACCAATCACCCAGCACCATCTAATCAACTAAACCATGGCACTAAGTGCCCCATCCAGTCTCTTCCTAAACACCTCCAGTGATGGTGACTCCACCACCTTGCTGGGCATCCCATTCCAAGAGCTAGCCTAATGAAAGGGCTAGGTGTGCTGCAATAGGACTTGTCCTGATATGAAGGATGAGCACTCTATTAGGTGATTGAGTATGGTCAGGAAGAACAAATAATATTTCCCCTTCGTAGAAACTTTTCTCAGTGCCTCCAACAGAAACTTCTGGTGCTGACCTAGTTTAGGAATTGGCTCAAGTATCCTCATTAAAGATTTGAGTTGTGGCTGAAAGTGAAGGGTTAGTTCTCACTTAACTCCCTGTGGCTCAGAAGGCAAAGCTCGGATTTTCTGCGCTGACAATGGGCGCAGAAGAAGACAGAAGGAGGTTTGTTGTATTGGTAAAGACTGACGAAGTTTTGTGTATGATCCTGTTGCATCTGGGGAAGATAAATGGAGTTGGAAGAAATTGTATTTGTGCTGAGCATTGGATGATAAGATCTGTTTGAATTTTTAGCCTGACAAATCCAAGAAGCTAAGTGCATTATTTTGCTTCTTCCGTTTTAAAAGGGAAGATGCAATGGAAAGATATGTGTGCTGTTGGCAGGGATCAGCGGTGGGGGAGGGGTTGGCAGCAGTGTAGGCCAGCCTGCCTAGTAAGAGGAGACTGGGAGCACAAAAGCAAAGTTTTCCTCTTGCCTGATCATGGGAAATGCTTGCCTTTTTCTTTGCATCTGCATAAAGATACAGAAAGGAGAATCTTTCCCAACAAAGGGAGATCTTGCTTTTCTACAAAATGCTGATGTACCTTGTCTTATGTTTTGAGCCATCAGTTATCCCAGGGCATGTTTATTTTGCTTGGCATTTAAGGCCCTCTGCTCTCAACGAGCTAAATTTGAATTCTGCTGCAGGGGACTCTTGGGTCTGGGGCAGTGCAAGGCATAAGCCTGAATTTCACAGAAGCAGACCTGGTGAGAGGCCTTGAGCACAGCCCTGTGAGGAGAGGCTGAGGGAGCTGGGATTGTTTAGCCTGGAGAAGAGGAGGCTTAGGGGAGACCTCATTGCTCTCTACAACTACCTGAAAGGTGGTTGTAGCCAGGAAGGGGTTGGTCTCTTCTCTCTATCAACCAGCACCAGAACAAGAGGACACAGTCTCAAGCTGTACCAGGGGAAGTTTAGGCTGGAGGTGATGAGAAAGTTCTTCACAGAGCGAGTTGTTCGTCATTGGAATGTGCTGCCCAGGGAGGTGGTGGAGTCACCATCCCTGGAGGGGTTCAAGAGGGGATTGGATGTGGCACTTGGTGCCATGGTCTAGTCATGAGGTCTGTGGTGACAGGTTGGACTTGATCTTTGAGGTCTCTTCCAACCTTGGTGATACTGTGATACCTCATAGAGTTGTCAGGGTTGGAAGGGACCTCCAGGATCATCGAGTTCCAACTCTTGCCATGGGCAGGGACACCTCACACTAGATCAGGTTGCTCAGCAGCTTTAGTGAAATTAATTAATAGAAAGCAGAGTAAATGTAAGCAGCCAAGGCTTGGTGTTATTTACTGAGGAGATCAGGGTAAGAGATCTGTTACTTATTATGCTTCTGGACCTTAAACTTGTCTACACTAATTGAAGTCTGGTGCAGCTAGCTTTCTGGCAGGTAAGCAAAGGACATCTAGAGCTTTCAGGTGAGTGGTAGATGCTTTCCAGCATCTGGTGTCAGAGGTGAGCTGGTTAACTCATTGACATTTATAAAATACCCCAGGTAAAATGTTCTTTTCAGTGGCAACACTCTATCAGGATGAGTAAGGCAAAAAAAGGTGCTGTTCAGTCTCAGCAGGGTGCTTGCAATCAAAAAAATACAAAATGGGACTTCAAATTCTTGCTTAAGGCTCAATGGCATAGCAGAAAAGGAAGGGCAGGTGGGGAGATGCAGAATGTGTGCAGCTGTGGCTGCACTGCTGCTGGGTTTGCTCTGCTTATGTCTTTTTCAGATCGCTGCACCTCGTCTGCTGCTCTAGCAAATACAAAAAGCTTTTCTTGGAGGTGTGCTTTCAGTGAACTTAATAGAGTGTTGAGGATTGGCTGTGCTCTCAGGGCTGCATCTCAATTCCATAGTTCAGGTAGCTCAGTTTGCTGTGTTTGTGTGTTACAAAATGAAGTACCTGTGCTGGCCAGAGGCTCTGATAACAGCTGCAGTTCCTTTGGCAAAGCTCTACAGCTTCTACAGTGATCTTGGTGGTATAACCTGTATCCATATGAAGAACACTTTGTTTATCAGCATAAACTTCAGATCTGTGCAGCCACCAGTATTGGCTGCTAGTACAGCTATACCTATCCAGCAGAGATCAGCACTCCCTTGTGAAGCCATTTTCTTGGCAAACCATGCCAGAGTAGCTGTGAAACTGTGGATTTTACCCATCCTCCCAGTAAGAAGTTTCTGTTGGGTTCAGCACAGTAAATGTTTCTCTTCCTGTGTGTTTTTATGGTTGGTCAGCCTCTGGTGACAGCATAAATTTAGTTGTAAATTAATAATTACATTTTAAGCTGGTATGTGATAAATCCATCCCATCTGCTCCGGCCCTTTCCCCCCCTTTTACCTGTCAGGGTGTCAAGATTTCCCCATGCAAACAAGAGAACATCTGCACACCCTCCCCATGAAGCCTTTATGAAGGCAGATCTAACATCCCAGCTTGCTTGGACTAAGTGAAGATAATGGCTTGAAATTTACTGGCATCTTGGAAGGCAATGCATCTGACTGAGAGCTGAAATGTCTCTATTGAATTAAAACAGATAAAAAGCAAGAGTTCCTGCTGAGTTTCCCTACCTGCTTGTGCCAGCTTTCTCTTCTGCAGGTTCAAAACATGGTTTTTGTTTCTTCAGTGCCAGAGAGGAGAAGAAAGGTCCCACTCTGCCAAACAAGCAGTGCTGAGCAGTCCCCTGCTTTTCATTGCTCTCCTTAGAGGTGGGATGGCCTTGAGGAAAGAGATGGCTGTGTAGACGATGTGGTGCCTCGCTTTGTGCTGCTTGGACCAAGTTGCCAACTGGCAGCAGCAGCACAGGCTTGGGGCAGCCTGCTGCTGCTTTGATAACTGACAGGATTCTGGCAGTTGCCCTGTCCAGCTTTTTAATGTTGGCACAATACAGAAATGGAGGGAAAGGGTGGAATTTGAAGAGTATTGTTACAGCAGCAGCTTCTGTGGGACAGAGTGGCAGGGAAGGAGGGAAGCACTGGGTCAGTAATTAGGACTTTGCAGAGCAGAAGCATTTAGCAAAAAGTTTTCTTACTCCTCCAGGGCAGGTACAAATTAACTGTCTAGCTCAGTGCTTATGTGTTGTGCCCAGGGCCCCCTTTTCCCCACATAAGTACAGCAGCTTGACAGTGAGAAAGAGATCATCAGGAAAGATTCCTTGAGGCTGTTCATTGTCATGCAGCCTCTCCTGGCTCTCTGCCCTGAGTCAATACTGAAGTTTAATACCTCAGCATTGGCTTGTGACAGGTGCTACAGTACTGATGTGCCAGCGTTGACAAGCTGGAGGGGGAGCAGCACCAGTGGACTTGAGGTTGCCTGTGCACTCCACATGCAGCTTCTTTCCTGAATACTTTGAGGGACATTTTTTTCTTTTTTTTTTTTTGTCCCCTCATGCCTTCTAGCTCTGCTTTCTCTGAGCCATCCTCCCCTGCTGAATTCAGTGTTGAAGAACTGACTGTGAAGTGATGAAATGAGCTTTAGGGAGTTCAGCAGATGATGTATGTGCCCACTCCTGTTCAGGGAGGATGGAAAAGGCACACCAAAGAGATAAGTAGTTATTTCTAGTGCTGTCTTTGAAAACAGAGAAGTGCAGACATAAATTACTCAACCAAATCTATTCTCACACTTCATGTTACAGGGATGTAGAATGGAAGCAATCAGCTGTTCCTATAGGGAGCGTTGCTTTCCCTTTGGATGAGAGTCATCTTTTGTGTGGAAGCTTAGCTATCTAGACAGCTTTGGTATTTCTAGGAGAAGACTTTTTATCTTGCTGACATCCTCTGACCTCAGAGGAGAGATGGAGTCCCTGAAATGACAGAAGGCTTCTGGAATCTCCTGCGAAGCATGGGGAGATCACCAGAGACAGGATTTTCTACAAACCCAGGTCAAGCAGCTGTTCTGTGTAGTCCAGGCTGGGTGTGGCCCTAAAGGAAAGGGCCAGGACCTTTTTTGTGTCTACTGAAATGACATTTATATGTATGTTGTTGCTAAGAAGAGAACAGCTTGCTATACTTGCATTGCCTGTTTATACTTAGGCTTCCATAGGGATATTCTTAAGCTCCCACTGCTCAGACTTCACAGTGTTTGTAGTTAGGGAAACATATCCTTCAACATTCTATTTCAGAACAGCACCTGGAAACAAATGCAGCTGCCAACTTCATAAAATGCTGCATCACCACATCTAATGGTGTGACTATGTTATTGTTGAATTAGTAGTGTAGTGATGCCGGAAACAAGTTTGAGATAGGTTATGGTGACGATCCTGGAAGCTTGCTGTGGCTGCTGGCAGTGATTAAAGGCTGATAAAGTGTGATGCAAGGTGAATCTCTCTCCTAAATTAAAATGCCACCCTATTAAAAAATCCAAAAGCCTCTCTGGAGGCTGTGGTAGCCAGTAATGGGTACCTTAAAGATCGGTAGACATTCACAACAGTGATTCTAAACTGGTTCCTGAACCTTCGGCCATCAGCATGGCTATTATGTGTGGCCTGCAATTAGTCTGTGGATCAGCCCTAATGAACTGGCTAATTATCAGCTTCATGCATTGTATTGCTAGGTTAAAGTTTAGAAGCAGATTTAGAATAAACCAGGTTGGAAGAGACCTTCAAGATCATCGCGTCAACCCATCAACAATCCAACACCACCTAAACAACTAACCCACGGCACCAAGCACCCCATCAAGTCTCCTCCTGAACACCTCCAATGATGGTGACTCCACTACCTCCCTGGGCAGCCCATTCCAATGGGCAATCACTCTCTCTGTATAGAACTTCTTCCTAACATCCAGCCTGAACCTCCCCTGGTACAGCCCGAAACTGTGTCCTCTTGTTCTGGTACTGGCTGCCTAGGAGAAGAGACCAACATCCGCCTGTGCAACCTCCCTTCAGGTAGTTGTAGAGAGCAATAAGGTCACCCCTGAGTCTCCTCTTCTCCAGGCTAAGCAACCCCAGCTCCCTCAGCCTCTCCTCATAGGGCTTGTGTTCCAAACCCCTCACCAACTTTGTTGCCCTTCTCTGGACACGTTTCAGCAAGTCAACATCCTTCCTAAACTGAGGGGCCCAGAACTGGACACAGGACTCGAGGTGTGGCCTAACCAGTGCAGTGTGCAGGGGCAGAATGACCTCCCTGCTCCTGCTGCTTGCTTGAGGGCTGAGAGCAGTCTCTTGACCTAGAAGCTGGGAATCACAGGTTAGTGTAGGATTCCTGTAATAACTTGAATATTATTCCTAGAAGTTCAGAACTACAAAGCATGGACAGTCCCACTGGCAAAGGGGTATAGTCACTCTCTGTCCACAGACAGCCATGCATTCAAGCTGGCTACTTGTGGTTGAAATACCTGAGCTACAGCAATGAGACACACACACAAAACACATTAAAAACAAACAAATCGCCCCCAAAAAGCCAAGTGAAAAACATCGCCACCAAAAACCTGAAAGGAATTATCTGCAGTCTTTGGAGAATAATGCTTCCTGGCAGGCTTCTGACCCTCTTTGAAGAGAGGGGCCTGCTGATGTTGAAGGAACTTCTTTTGTCCCCACTCTGTGGATAGAGTAGGGGGTCTTGCTAATGGATGCAATCGCAACAGCCTGTCTGTGTGACTACGTGAGATTGATTAGCTGGGTCCTGGTTACTGCTGCGAGTGGTGATTATGGCAGCGCAGCTGCTTTCTCTCTCTCTCTACTAATTACCACACGCATGGATGTCATCACCCCTAACACTGCATGGAGTTGTCCCATTAGCGTGGGAGTGGGAAGCAGCAGGGGAGGGAAGCTCCTTGGCGTGGCAAGCTGTTTAGAAGTGAATGGAGTGGAGTGATGAAGCAGCTCTTCTTATACAGACTTCTTAAGCTGTCTTGTCTCTGAGATTTTTGCCCTCGGCCAGCGCTTTTGCAGATTCTCAGATGCAGACCCACGTCCTTGGCCCAGCACTTTCCATGGTGTTCTATTTACTGCAGAGCACCTGTATGCTCAGGGATGCAAGGCTTCTGCCTTGGCATGGCCACTTGTGGAGGCCATGGGGCTGTGCAAACTGATCTGTCAGCAGAGGAGAGCTGGTGACTAGCCCGGGAAGGCAGCCCCTCTGGCTGCGGGTCCTTGTGAAGCCATCGGTCAGAGAACAGAAACCGTGTGTTTCTGACTTGCTGAAAGAGGGATCCGATGGAAAAGCCTTGCAGTTCTTGAGGGATTTGGGATGCTTATTTTATACATTTATGCTCCCAGCTCTGGTGGACCACTCCCTTTCTCCCTTTTCCTCCTCCTCCTCCTCAAAATTCAGTCTTCCCATCTCGGAGTGCTCCATGATCTCCATGGTAACAGGTGTTACCAGCGTACATTTGATTCTCAGGATTTTTTTTTCCCCCTCTTCTTTTTCTTCTCCTGCTTCCCCTTCCCCAGCAAGCAGTGCAAGGAGGGAAGAGCTAGGTAAGCCACTAAGAGCCTGTTCCTTCCATCCAAACACCAAGCTTCTCTGAGTACACTGACTGCTGAGGGATAGCCAGGGCGAAGAGTGACCAGCTTCTGTTATACACTGAAATCCCTAAGGATATTTTCTCTTCTGATGTGGCCTCCTCAGATGAGAGGTTAAACGTGTTAGTGATGATGGGAAATAAGTCAGAACAAAACAATATAGCTACCTTACTTTGTGTTATGATGGTCCAGATGAAGGTTCTGGGTACTAGCTATTGGAGGGCAGACTAGTTAGGTGGGCTCTGCCTTGGACATCACAAGTTAGATTGTCAAACAGACAAGATGTGAGGTGGGCAGTAGAACCACAATGAATGTTCTGCTAGCTGGTGAGTCCCACTCTAATGAATTCTAATTATTACTTTGGGCCACCTCAGCAGTGCTGTAGTAGTTCATCTGCATTCCCACCTACCTATATCCTGTTGTCCTGGCACATCCTCATTCCTTTCCTTTCTTTCTGACCCCCTTGTTCTGGAAGAAAGGGTGAGGGATGGATGGTTGCTCACCAGAAAATCTAATAAAAACAAATCTTTCACCTGGGATTTGCCCCACTGGAAACCTGGATTTGAAGTCTGTTACCTGCAGTGATTTAAATCCTAGGTGAATTTCTGAAGAACTTCTGTTAAGGATTTGGACTTGTAAGTGAAGTCTTCAGTCCTGCCCTTCTGAAGCCGTGATGGAACATGTTCTGATGGCCCATTACAGTGAAGCAGCTTGTGCCTGTCTATCTCGATAGTCAGACCAACTCATGACCCCATTTTTCACTTCCTGAGCCTTTGCTTTTATGGTCTACTTGTATTGTTCCTGGCTAAATGAATTGTGGTCAGTGGACCCAGTCCTGGTTGCTGGATGGCAGGGTGCAGGGGAGGCATTGTGCTGTACAAAAGACATTAGCTTCTTGGAGTAGAAAGAGAATGTCTATATAGGTATAATTTTTTCCGCTTTGTTGTTCTTGCTTTTCAAGCTCATTGGCTTCAGAAACCAAGCTAGCAGAGAGCAGAGCTTGCTGTGGGCCCTTTGTGTGCACAGGGTTTCTGTTCACCTGCACTTGTTAGGCCACACCTTGAGTCCCATGTCCAGTTCTGGGCCACTCAATTTAAGAAGGACATTGAGACTCTTGAATGTGTCCAGAGAAGGGCAACGAGGCTGGGGAGAAAAAGAACTTAGCTCAGAGCTCAGTGTTAAAAAATCTTAACCTGCTGCTTGCCAGTTTGTGTACAGTGCTGCACTTTGGTCACAACAACCCCATGCAGCGCTACAGGCTGGGGACAGAGTGGCTGGAGAGCAGCCAGGCAGAAAGGGACCTGGGAGTAGTGGTTGGCAGCCAGCTGAACATGAGCCAGCAGTGTGCTCAGGTGGCCAAGAGGGCTGATGGCATCCTGGCCTGTATCAAGAGTAGTGTAGCTAGCAGGAGCAGGGAAGTCATTGTGCCCCTGTACTCAGCACTGGTTAGGCCACACCTTGAGTCCTGTGTCCAGTTCTGGGACCCTGAGTTTAGGAAGGACATCGAGACACTTGAATGTGTCCAGAGAAGGGCAACGAGGCTGGGGAGAGGCCTTGAGCACAGCCCTGTGAGGAGAGGCTGAGGGAGCTGGGGTTGTTTAGCTTGGGGAAGAGGAGGCTTGGGGGAGACCTTATTGCTCTCTACAACTACCTGAAGGGAGGTTGTAGCCAGGAGGGGGTTGGTCTTTTCTCCCAGGCAACCAGCCCCAGAACAAGAGGACACAGTCTCAAGCTGCACCAGGGGAAGTTTAGGCTGGAGGTGAGGAGAAAGTTCTTCACAGAGAAAGTTGTTAGCTATTGTAATGTGCTGCCCAGGGAGGTGGTGGAGTGGCCATCCCTGGAGGTGTTCAAGAGGGGATTGGACGTGGCACTTGGTGCCATGGTTTAGTAGTCATGAGGTGTTGGGTGACAGGTTGGTCTTGATGATCTTTGAGGTCTTTTCCAACCTTGTTGATTCTGTGATTCTAGTTACTAGGTGCTAAAATCCACTTGAAGTTGAAAAGTTTGGGAAGCACTGTCTTGCAGCCATGCTAGCTGCCTGCAGTCCAAGCAGCTCTTCAGCTTCTTCCCTTGCTGCAGGTAGAATGGATGATGTTGGAAGGGGACCTGAACTGAGGGATTTCTTACTTGTGCTACTCTCATAATCTCTGGGTTTTTAGGTTCTGTTGTGCGCTGTCAAACTCTGGAACATTTTAAAACCTGTTTAAATGTTTCAAGTAGGAAAGAAGGATACATTATTTCTTTCATAAAGTTTGGGTTGCTGGATAGGAACAATGAAGTTTTGATGCTTGGACTTGCCAGTTTCCTCTTGTACCTTAGTTAAGAGATGAAGGCCAGAAGAGTCCCAACTGTCCTTGCTTTCTAAGGGCTGTGCTGCTTGTCCCCATCGCTGTGTTCAGTTAGTGTGAACAGAAGGAGCGTGCAGCCCGCGGACTGGCATGCAGATTCTCCTGGGGACAGAACTTCTGTTCTGCAGCTGTGTGCTAGTCAGTCTATTAAACACCTCGGGGCACGTGCAAGTGTGTTGCTAGCAGCTGCTTACTCTCGCTGCTGGATTAGCAGTTTCTTGCAACGTCCTGTAAAGTGACATCTCCTTGGCCATCTGCGCCGCTGCAGGGAGACTGACCGTTTGTTTAAGCCTCCTTGGCTCTTTTGCCTTGTGTTGTCCTGTCAAGTAATCTCCTGTTATTGTTTCAGAGAGTTTTCAACGTCCTGTACCCAATGCCTGCCGACCAGAGAAGACATGTCAGCATCAACTCTGCTCGCTGGCTGCCTGAGCCCGGCCTGGGACTGGCCTACGGCACCAACAAAGGGGACCTGGTGATTTGCCGACCAGAGTAAGTGCTCGCTTTACAGGAAGGTGTCACTACTTTGGCCATTCTGTTCTTGGACCAGTGGGGATAAGATGGCTTTCCACTGCCTTGGGCATTGTTCTTTGAGGGACCCATAAACCCCAACTCCTAATACTCCTTTTTGACTGCTCCTGTGTTTGCCTGGGTGCTTTACAATCGCTGTTCATTTTGCTGATGATAAACTTCTGAGGCTGCTTTAAGTGCATCTTATTAGCTCATTTGATTTATCATATATTTCTAGATCCTTTGTTTCACATATGTCTAGTGCAGGGTTTTTCAGGCTCTCTGGTGGATTTATGGCCTTCTGAAAGCTGCCAGTAAGAGCAGCAAGTTTGGCTGATAGAGATATGCTTACTCTTCTCGGCCTTCATGGATCCCTTGGAGTCCACCAACCACAGAGTCATAGAACAGTTTAGGTTGGAAGAGACCTTGAAAATCATCTAGTTCCAACCCTCCCTGCCATGGGCAGGCACACCTTCCATCAGACTAGGTCACTCAAGGCCTCATCCAGCCTGGCCTTGAACACCTCCAGGTATGGGGCATTCATGACCTCCTGGGCAACCTGTTGCAGTGTCTCACCACCCTCACTTGTAAGAATTTCTTCCTAATATCCAGTCTAAGTCTATTCTTCTCAAGCTCCAATCCACTCCCTCTCATGTGATGACTACAAGGCCTTCTGAAAAGTCCCTTCCTGGCTCTCTTGTAGGCTCCCTTCAGGTACTGGAAGGCTGGAATAAGGTCTTCCTGGAGCCTTCTTGTTTCCAGGCTGAACAGCCCCAACTCTCATAGCCTGTCTCCATATGGGAGGTGCTCCAGCTCTCTGATCATCTTCATGGCCCTCCTCTGGACTTGCTCTAACAGTTTAATGTCCCTTTTAGGCTGGGGCCACCAAAACTGGACACAGCACTCCAGGTGGGCTCTCATGAGAGTAGAGGGGTAGAATCACCACCCTTGTCCTGCTGGCCACAGTCCTTTTGATGCAGCCCAGGACACAGTTGGCCTTTTGGACTGCAAGTGCATGTTGCCAGCTCACGTTAAGTTTTTCATCACCTGACACCCCCAGGTCCTCCTCTTCCAGACTGGTCTCAAGCCACTCCTGGCCCAGCCTGTATTTGTGCTTGGGATTGCATTGACCCAGGTGTAGGACCTTGGACTTGGCCTTTTTTGAACTTCTCAAGGTTGGCTTGGGCCCACCTCTCAAACCTGTCCCAGGTAGTAAGCTGCTGACCTGGAGATAACAAATACTTGTAGAATCCCATGCTTGGATGCTGTACCTAACTGCAAAGGTTTCTGTCATGATTATGAGCAAGTCAGTGAATTATTTTGGTCTTCACTGGAAAATCTAGTGAACATGTGACATGTGGTGAGACTTCAGCTGTCTTTTATTTATGTGATGCCATGAAGGGTATAACTGTCCCTTTGTAAACTTGTGATTAAACAGAAGCCCATTAGATGTGATGTGACACAGATGATGACTGTCTGTGCAGTGAAACCCTGGCAATGCTTTCAGTGTTCTTAGGGAGTCTCTACACCATACTTGGTTGAGACCCTTTCCTCCACTGTGTTGTGTAAGTGCTTCTTTTGGAGTAGTCTTTATTTTGTGCTGCAGGAAGACCTCAGGGGTTATTTCCTTGATTCACTTATTTATGGCACTAAACCACCTCGGTATTCTTTTGGGTTACGTTTCAATTCCTTGCCTGTCAAAAGCTGGCAGCTAGAAACTTGCAGCACTGCTGGTGATCTTAGCACATGCATGTGGACTCCATCTGCTGTGCATGAGATCAGGCATGTGGTGCTTGAGGAGAATCATATGGTCAGTGTAGAACTACTACCTTAAATCAGAATAAATACATGCAACTATAATAGTGACTAATTCAGTACAGCCTTCTGGTGAAATCTGTGGTCGGGATTCAGATCAGAATAATTTCAGTAGTACAAAATGCCAGCACTCTTCAAACAGCCCTCTTGTTCTTTTAAACATAATCTTTCATCAAGGCCTTATTTATACATGAAGTTCTACAAGATATTATTATGGAATAAGCTATAATCACTCTCTTCCAGGATAAGTGGCTTTCTTCAAGAATAGTTGCTGTACTTTCTAAGCAGAAGTATTATTCAGGAATAATGGCTCTCTTCTTTTCCACTTCAAGAGTTATTCTAAGTTATTTTCAGTATAAGAGAAATGCAAAGATCTAGTCTCCTGGTACGGCTCTTGAGATGAACTTGAATGAGAACTTGGGGAAATGAAGTCTCTCTGAGGATGGATGCTTTGGTTGACTGCTGGTCTGGCTGGTCTGGCTTGCCACATCCCCCATTAGGTATGCCTTCTGGCACTCTCAGTAGCCCCAAGATAAGGGGCATGTCTCTTCTCAGCAACTTGCTGACTGAAGACATGACAGGAACAGCTTCCTGCTGTGTTATGGATGCACTGGTAGTAGTCCTGCAGCATCCCTGTGAAACCTCCTTAGCTCACCGTGTTACTAAGGCACTCTCTTATCTCCTTACTAGCATCTCAGCACCAATCACACAAAATTCCAACAAAAGCAAACTTTTTGTACACAAACATGAAGCAAGGTGGCTGTAGAGATGAGAGATTTGTTTTGGTAGCTTGACAGAAATGCTTCAGCGGGTTTCCTGCTGTTGGATTGGAGTGACTGATGCTTCTGGTGATTATTGCAGGCCTCATACGGACTGGTTGGTTGTGGCTGGCTTTTTTTGGAGCAAGGCACCTGATATGTTCTGTGCTCAACTGTGCCATTTTATAGACCAACAACAGCCAGAGTGACTTGGAAAGCTCTGCATGAAGGTGTAGGTGTTCACTGAGCTGAACAATTTGCTTTGAGGCTCTAACATCAGAACACACGAATGAGTGAGGCTCTATCAGAGCACAAGTGGCTTGCAGCTGTGATGTTTGCTGCACATCTACTTGGAAGATCCTAAGGGAAAGAAAAAATCCTGACAAGTAGATGCCATCTCAGTAGTTCTTGGCTTGAAGCTGGCCTGTTTTGTTGACTTCTACTTGAGAAGCGAGGGAGAGAGATGAAAAATACTTGTGTAGTTTACATATGCAGTAATACAGAGGATGAGAAGTGCTCAATAAAGGATTCAGCAATTGATAGAATACTATATGGGGGGTAGCCTAGCAAACAGCAGGGATCAAAAATCACTGTACTTGTGAAAACACCCCCACTGCTTTAATTTGGCAAAGAAAACTGTGGTTAGAAACAGACCACGGAGATCATTATAATCCCTGGGTCTTTACTCCCATGTACAATGGAGGCATTCGAAAACCAGGTACTACAGGGATCACATAAACAGGTTGAAATAGCAGCTGTGCCTCAAATCCAGCATTTGAAAAGCATGTGCTTGGGGAAAATGAGATAAGTAGACTGGAAATACAAGCTGACAAAAATAAATTAAAAACAAAAAGAAAGGCATAACTTGAAGCTCCATTGGCTCATAATGAGGGGCTGTGCAGGCAGGTAGGCCTCTAAAAACCCAGGAATTCAGACTTCTCAGGCTGTGTTGCTAAGATGAGGTGGCAGGTTTTCTTGCAGGGAAGGTCACGTTATGTTGGCAACCATAGTGTGAATTCGGTACACAGGTTTGTGCTGTATGCTCAGAAGGAAGGGAAAATGAAAGGCATGGAAAGCTGGACTGTAGTGGAGCATAGCAGGTTGGATACCTCTCCTTGAGGATTTTGTGTATTTAGTTTTAAGTAAAGGGTCAAATAAGGACTTGCTCCAGGTCTAATACCTATTCATTTCACTAAGGCAGTTCTCATGTTGGAAGTACCATAAATCTAGTTAATATTTAAAGACTTAGGATTAAAACAAGATATGGTAAAGAGCAGGTGAAGATCTAGGAAAAGGGAAGAATCCAACATGATTGAGAGCTGGACTCTGTCACAAAAGAGGTCACTGATGGACTTCCTGGAGAAGCTCTTCTGGGGCTGGTTATTAATACTGTTTGCACTGATGCTTTGTAAAGGTGCACTGAATAAATTTGCAGAGGATGTGACATTAGCTTTGTCATTGCAGAGAAAGATCAGGGTATTGCACAAGAATTGGATTGCCTTGAAAGTGAATGGAGCTACAGAAATGAGAACTTAATAGTACAAAGTGCACTTAGTGACTAATAACAGTGAGCTCAGTAGTTTAAATGACAGAGGAAGAGAAAGACCCGAGGCTTTGGTTGATGGTAGGTGATTAAGCCATCAATACATGAAGCTGTAAAAACAAGTTTAGCTCTAGGATGAGACACAAGATGCTTAACAAGAGAGATAGCAAAATGTTAGTATCACTGTGGAAGAAACAACAGACACAAACTGGAACAGTTTCAGTTTTGCATGGCCATATTCAGGGCTGCCTTTGAACTGGTACAGTGGTGAAGAGGAGCTGCTAATGGGGTCAGGGGAGCATTTTTAATCTAAGAAAACCTGCAACTTGGGGTCTTTAGGAGGCCTGAAAAGGAGGGCTGAGGAGAGGGTTATGTAGCCTTCCACAAATCTTCAGGAAAGGACAGCTATTTAAGTTTATGTACTTTTTATTAGAGGACACAGAGGCATGAACTGACTGTGATTAGGCTGTGGCAGCAAGCTAGAGAAAATTAGTGGTGGTTTGGTTAAATTAAATTAATTGATACATTAATTTTGTTTCTTCAACTGGTTTCTGCAGTAGCCTGTAGGTTGGTTGGGTGGATGCAAGAGACAGGTGTTTGGGGATGTAGCTTGCCTGGCTTGCAGGGGCAAGACTTGAATACTTGTGACTGGAGGTGGAACTGGACTGCTGAGCTGTGAGGCAATTTTCAGTATTTCAAACCCAAGGTCCACATCTGAACAGGTGTTGATAAGTTGGCTCTCAGAGCTGTTGTGCTCGGTAGGGAGATGAGGTGGTGACAGCAATGTTCGTCCACACTTGGAAATACACTTTATGGGTCTGAAAGTAGTCTGTAAGAGACTGGAATTCGTGAGCCAGTCCAGTAGCTATGAAGTTAGAATGCATGTTTTTATTTGCCAAAGATATAAACCCCAGCAGGATTGCATTCTGGTGAGTAAACATGTTGGGTTTGTGTCTGTCAGGGTTTTGGTAACAGAGAGAGGACTCCTGATACATCTCCTGTAAGAAGGATTGAGAGGCTCTCCCAGCTCCTAGTTAGACCCAACTCTGACCAAGGCTGAAGCAATCAGCACCTCTGTGATGACATATTTGAGAGGGGAAAACCATGATGAGTGAGTTCTTTGGTTTTGGAAATACAGTTGTTTTTGCAGAGGAGTGGGGCTTGAGAGAGACAACCACTGAGGTCAGTGCAAGAAGGAGGAGGGTAAGTGTGCTGGAGCAGTGGCTCACGGTTAGATGGTATGCTGAACCCCTGCAGCCTGTTAACAGTGCAGCAGAATCTCACCTGTGACCCATGGAGGACACCAGTCTGGAGCAGGTGGCTGCTCCTGAAGAAGGCTGTGGCTCTGAGGGAAGCCCATGCTGACAGAAAAGATGCATGTTGGTAGGAGAACTTTGGGATAGGATAGGATAGAATAGAATTAACCAGATTGGAAAAGACCTTCGAGATCATCAAGTCCAACCTACCTAATCAGCTAAACCATGGCACTAAGTGCCTCATCCAGCCTCTTCTTAAACACCTCCAGTGATGGTGACTCCACCACCTCCCTGGGCAGCACATTCCAATGGCCAATCACTATTTCTGGGAAGAACTTTCTCCTCACCTCCAGCCTAAACCTCCCCTGGCACAGCTTGAGACTGTGTCCTCTTGTTCTGGTGCTGGTTGCTAGAGAGCAGAGACCAACCCCTTCCTGGCTACAACCACCTTTCAGGTAGTTGTAGAGAGCAATGAGGTCATCCCTGAGCCTCCTCTTCTCCAGGCTAAGCAACCCCAGCTCCCTCAGCCTCTCCTCACAGGGCTGTGCTCCAGACCCCTCCCCAGCTTTGTTGCCCTTCTCTGGACTCATTCCAGCAACTCAACATCTTTCCTAAACTGAGGAGCCCAGAACTGGACACAGGACTCAAGGTGTGGCCTAACCAGTGCTGAGTACAGGGGCACAATGACTTCCCTGCTCCTGTTGGCCACACTGTTCCTGATACAGGCCAGGATACCACTGGCTGCCTTGGCCACCTGGGCACACTGCTGGCTCGTGTTCAGCCTACTATGAGCCCAGGTCCCTTTCTGCCTGGCTGCTCTCCAGCCATTCTGACCCCAGCCTGTAGCACTGCATGGGGTTGTTGTGGCCAGTGTGCAGAACCCAGCACTTAGATGTGTTCAATCTCATGCCCTTGGACTCTGCCCATCTGTCCAGCCACTGTGAGAAGTTTTCCCTGTGAGGAGGAAGGAGCAGCAGCAACAACGTGGGACAGACTAACCCCAACTCCCTTTCCTTGTGCCTCTGAGGGGGAGGAGGTAGAGAATCAGGAGTAAAGTAGGGAAGAGGAGTGGAGGAAAGGTTGTTTGGTTGTTGGGGGATCTTTTTAAGATCCCATTGTATTTCTCCCTACACTGATTTGGTTGGAAAATTAGTGGTGGTTTGGTTAAATTAAATTCATTGAGAAATGAATTTTGTTTCTTCAAGTTGAATCTTGTAGTTTGCTCATGACCATAACTGGCAAGTGAGCTCTCTATGGGCAAGTGAGGTTCTTTGTCTTGACCTTCAAGCCTTCTGTTGCATTTTCTCCCTTGCACCAGAGGTAGGTAGGAGGGAATGAGAGCAGCTTGGTGGTTTTTAGTGCCAGCTGGGTGGATTTGAACCAAGACAGTAAAGAAAGGACATCTCTTTCCTAGTATTTCAGGGTGACACCCAGCTCACTAAATTATACTATGGTAAAACAACAGTATGTTTCCTCTGCTTTTTATGTGATTAAATTGGAAGAAACTGTTACTGTAATATCAGAAAAGTCCCTCCTTTCCCAGATATTCCAAGGCTGACCAACTTGAACTGCACATGAGGTAGGTAGTTTGAACACACAGTGTTAGATACAGCCTGGTACTGAAACCCCAGAGATCCCAAATGTCAGTAAATAAATACTCACCTCACTAAGGGTAAATAGCAAAAGGAGCTGCTGCTCAGCAGCATCTGCCCATCATTTTTCTAGTCTTGTAGAACATGAACAAGTGAGACTGCAAGTGTGGAGGAACAGACTGCCTGCTGCTTACTGCCCTTTGCTGACTTCCTGTGGAGGACTGCTATGGGAGCAAGGCAGGGGGTCCAAGTATCAGTTGTTTGTAGTTTCATCCGGAGTGCCTCCCACCATGATCAGGAGCAGGTTGTGGAAAGGCTCAGTGCTCATATGCTTTTGAAAACACTGCTCCAAAACCCTCTGTTTTGAGAAAACTATTTCAAAGCCAAGAACTGAGAGCACCTAGTCTTGGACTAGCTAAGTAATGCAGGCATCCATAGGAGAGGAAGGAATTCTTCTCAGCAGACAAGAGTCTCTGGTAATGGAATTAAAATACCTCCTGAAGATGCATCTGGCTCACAGGCAGCATCCCCTGGAATTCTTTCACTGGGAAGTAGGTGTGGAGAGCCTCAAACTGATTGAGTACTATGCAGCCTGCATAGTTTAATTCTGCCTCTACAGTGAAATTGTTCTGGGAAAATTCTCTTCATGATAAATTCCTGTGCTTTGCAGAGGATAATTGTAATTGTCCATGCCAGTCTGGGTTTTTTCCCTCTTGAGTGCTGCATATCTTCTCATCTATTAATGGGGTTGATGTGTCTGCACTGGTAAAGAAATGGTAATCTATCCATCATGTCTCTCAGGCTCTTCAGCCTCTAGCAGTGATACCTTCAGCAGGGTAAGCCCTGGTGCATTGTTTGCCTTTGTAAGAATAGCTTCTGGGGGAGGGTGTAAACAAAGAGACAGAAGGAGGAACTGTGTTCCTTCATGTGTAATGAGGGATGTTAGCAACTCTGCACAGGGAATGCTCTCACATCTGTTAAGTGGGGTGGTTAGAGACCCTGTTTATGTCTGAGTCTTCTTCACAAACAGCCTCTTGAAAGGCTCCATAAACGTCCTGCACTTTTTCTGTCTCTTACCCACAAGATATGTTGAATTTTGTGATTGAGGTTAAAAGATGATAAGGTTGATTTAAGCCTGAAGAGCAGGGTGCCAGCCAGAGGGACTCAGACAGGCTGGAGGGGTGGGCTGAGGAGAATCTCATGAGATTCAACAAGGCAAAGGGTGAGGTCCTAGATATCAATACAAGCTAGGAGATGATGAAATTGAGGGCAGTCCTACAGAAAAGGACTTGGGATGCTGGGGTATGAGAAGCTGGACATGAGCCAACAGTGTGTGCTTGCAGCCCAGAAGGCCAATCGCATCCTGGGCTTCATCAAAAGCAGTGTAGCCAGCAGATCGAGTGAGGTGATTCTGCCACTTTACTCTGGTAAGACTTTGCCTGGAGTACTGCATCCAGCTCTGGAGCCCTCAGCTCAGGAAGGACATGGGTATGATGGAGTAGGTCCAGAGGAGGGCCATCAAAATGATCAAGGGGCTGGAACACCTCTGCTGCAAGGACAGGCTGAGGGAGCTGGGGTTGTTCAGCCTGGAGAAGGCTCCAGTGAGACCTAATAGCAACCTCCAGGTACCTGAAGGGGGCCTACAAAAAGGCTGCAGAGGAACTGTTTCTGAAGGCCTGCAGTGATAGGGTGAGGGGCAATGGTTTTAAATTAGACAAGAGTAGATTTAGATTGGGTGTTAGGATCATATTTTTTACCATGAGGATGGTGGAACACTAAAACAGGTTGCCCTGGGAGGTAGCTGAGGCCCCATCCCTGGAGATACTCAATGTCAGGCTTGAGAAGGCTTGGAGCAACTTGATCTAGTGGGGAACATCCCTGTTGACTGCAGGGGGAGTTGAACTAGGTGACCTTTGCAGGTCCCTTCCAACCCAAACCTCTCTGATTTTGGTTGATAACAGGGGAAAAGGACTTAAAAAATGAGAGGATGGCAAATTTTGCACTGAAGATGCATCCTGGCAGCTTATATTTGGATTTTGTTATTCATGCATTTAAGGGGGGAAAAAAACCCCCAACCCTGAAATGAATTATTTCCAAACTGTTCAGGGAAAGCTTAGGTATCCTGAATGCCAAGAGGCTCAATCATTGCAAATGCAGGAGAAGTAGTGTGGTAATATGAAGGCTCAGAACAATATCTCCATTCTGATATTGTTTTTTTTTCCTATTCTATTTCTGTTTCTGTATGTGAATTTGATAGCCAGGATAAATGATAGCATTAGGTGGAAGATGCCCTCATAAAATTCCATTTAATATGTCCATGAATCCTAGTGATAAATTTTGAGAGCTCCTTTAAGTCTTCAGTGGTTAGCAAGCTCATTTCCCTCACCCAGTTCAAGGTATGCTGAAGCACTGACTAGTTAGCAACATTTATTTTCCATCATGAGAAAAAGAACTTAGCTCAGAGCTCTGTGTTAAAAAAACTTAACCTGCTGCTTGCCAGTTTGTGTACAGTGCTGCATTTGGGTCACAACAACCCCATGCAGCGCTACAGGCTGGGGTCAGAGTGGCTGGAGAGCTGCCAAACAGAGAGGGACCTGGGGGTGCTGATTGACAGCTGCCTAAACATGAGCCAGCAGTGTGCCCAGGTGGCCAAAAGGGCCAGTGGCCTGCATCAAGAATAGTGTGGCCAGCAGGAGCAGGGAAGTCATTGTGCCCCTGGACTCAGCACTGGTTAGGCCCCACCTTGAGTCCTGTGTCCAGTTCTGGGCCCCTCAATTTAAGAAGGACATTGAGACACTTGAATGTGTCCAGAGAAGGGCAACGAGGCTGGGGAGAGGCCTTGAGCACAGCCCTGTGAGGAGAGGCTGAGGGAGCTGGGGTTGTTTAGCCTGGAGAAGAGGAGGCTCAGGGGAGACCTCATTGCTCTCTACAACTCCCTGAAAGGTGGCTGTAGCCAGGAAGGGGTTGGTCTCTTCTCCCAGGCACCCAGCACCAGAACAAGGGGACACAGTCTCAAGCTGTGCCAGGGGAAGTTTAGGCTGGAGGTGAGGAGAAAGTTCTTCCCAGAAAGAGTGATTTGCCATTGGAATGTGCTGCCCAGGGAGGTGGTAGAGTCACCATCCCTGGATGTGTTCAAGAGGGGATTGGACGTGGCTCTTGGTGCCATGGTCTATTCATGAGGTCTGTGGTGACAGGTTGGACTCGATGATCTTCGAGGTCTCTTCCAACCTTGGTGATACTGTGATATATTCCTACACCACTCACCCTCCAAGACAGTTTGAGTCTGTGGAGGAAAGCTGCTGCAGCTTTGGCATGGAGGAGAGGTCATCCTTGTTGGCTGTGCTGTCCTCTGAGCAGCCTCTTCCGCTCCATGTGTTGCAGCAGGTGGAACTTAGGACACAGAGAGAGTGTTCCTCTTGGTCTGCTTCTTCCAGGCTCCATGGTGATGTCTCTGTCATTTTTTCTCTCCTGGTATTCTCTCTGTTTCTCTTCAGATCAGCATTGGCCTGGGCTTTTCCTTCTCTCTGTTTTCCTTCTCAGCAGCATTGTCCAGGTCGTTTCCTTCTCCTGTGTTTTCCTTCTACCGTGCCAGTAGTTGCTCAGACTTTTATAGTAGCTGCTCAACTTTTGTACAGTTTTGAGGTATGTCTCTTCCAAAGAGTATCAACAGCAGTGGCCTCTGCCCATTATTTCCAGGGCAGCTGCAGTCTGGTGAGCAATCTATGCACCTTCCAGAGAGTCATTAACCAGCGGCAACTGCCCAACACACATCAGCTATTGTCTGGGCAAGCAGCAAAGGTGATTTTATCTTAGTTGAGTCACATCAAGAGAGACAAGATTTAGTCTCTCACACATGTTCAGTTGTTTCCTTCCTTGGTTTTCCAGTAAGATCATCTCTTCATTTCCTGGTCTGTGGTCCAGTTTTTGTGGGGTTTTATTCTTTCTCCCTTGTGCCTGTGCTTTCTAGCAAGACTGTGGTGAATCCAGCTTGCCAACTTTCCCCTCATTTTCCTTTCCCTTTTTTGAAATCCTCAAGCTCTCTAGTTCTGTAAATGTTCTCATTTTCTCCACTCAGTGTCTACAGACTGTGAGTAATTGGAGTAATAACCGTGGGTTTGGGGTTTTGTCAAGTCTTTTGTTGTTGTTGGCTTTTTTTTTTATGGGCAGGTTTCCCCTGCATGGGAAACAGAGGACATTTGAGTTGGTGAATTTCAAAGCCACTGAAGGTTGAATGTATACAACTTGACTTGCCCTGTGGAGATTAGACCAAGCCAAAGTCTTGGCTCTGGAGCTTGGCAGCCTTGTGTGTGTGTACACCGCAGTGTTCTGGGTTTGAGTTTCTTTTAAGCCAAAACAAACCAAATAGCCCCAAATGTTGCTATGTGTGCTAATTTAAAGATGCTTATTTTGAAGTTAATTTCTTTCATCCCAAATGTATTTTCCTGGTTCAGTTTCTTCACATAAGATCTGCAGAACTTTGAAGTTGCCTTTGAGTCAGCGTAAATATCAGTGTGTGCTAAAAAACATTAGTGAAAGGTCAAAGAAGACTAAAGAATGACTTTGGCCCTCAAGTCTTGTAGCAATTTAAGATCTTAGAAGGCTTAAGCAATTTGTGCTCCCCCCAAAGACTCCTAACATCCTAAATTGCCTAAGCCACTGGAAGAGTTGATAGATCACAAACAGCTTAAGATATTCAGAGGGTTCAAAGCTTATTTGGTGTATAGTCTGCCTGTAATCACTTTAAGCAATTAACAAGCCCTTAGGTTTTTAGAGGAATTTAAGCAAGTTATCCATCTTTAGAGCCTTGGTTTAAGATCATGCCAAGCTAAATTACTCTAATTTGAGGAATTTAAAGATTTGTTTTCTGCAATCTGTTGTTTATGGAGTGTCTCTGCAGAGCTGCAGGCTGGGGTCGGAGTGGCTGGAGAGCTGCCAAACAGAGAGGGACCTGGGGGTGCAGATTGACAGCCGCCTAAACATGAGCCAGCAGTGTGCCCAGGTGGCCAAGAAGGCCAATGGCATCCTGGCCTGTATCAAGAATAGTGTGGCCAGCAGGAGCAGGGAAGTCATTGTGCCCCTGTACTCAGCACTGGTTAGGCCACACCTTGAGTTCTGTGTCCAGTTCTGGGCCTCTGAGTTTAAGAAGGACATCGAGACACTTGAATGTGTCCAGAGAAGGGCAACAAGGCTGGGGAGAGCACAGCCCTGAGGGAGCTGGGGTTGTTTAGCTTGGAGAAGAGGAGGCTCAGGGGAGATCTTATAGCTGTCTACAACTACCTGAAGGGAGGTTGTAGCCAGGAGGGGGTTGGTCTCTTCTCCCAGGCAACCAGCCCCAGAAGAAGAGGCCACAGTATCAAGCTGCACCAGGGGAAGTTAATCTAGCCTGCATGAACACACTGGACAAGCATCACAAGAGGTTATGATGCTGGAATGGGCTGCCCAAGGAGGTGGTGGAGTCACCATCCCTGGAGGGGTTCAAGAGGGGATTGGACGTGGCACTTGGTGCCATGGTCTAGTCATGAGGTCTGTGGTGACAGGTTGGACTCAATGATCCTCGAGGTCTCTTCCAACCTTGGTGATACTGTGGTGGTCAGAGCCACAGAAGTGAAGGATATCATGGCATACTGGCAGGATTTTAAGTGAGAAGAAAATCAGGGAACATTCAGGGAATTCATAGAATGTTTTGAATTGGAAGGGACCTTCACAGGTCATCTAGTCCCACCCTCCTGCCATGAGCAGGGACATAGAACTTTTTTGTTAGAAAACACAGTGAGTCCAACTCTCAACCTAACACCACCATGGCATTTAAACCGTGTCCCACAGTGCCATGTCTACACATTACTTTTAACACCTCCAGGGATGGTGATTCCACCATCTTCCTGGGCAGCCTTTTCCAGTGCCTGACCACTCTTTCAGTGAAGAAATTTTTCTTGACATCCAACCTAAACCTCTCCTGGTGCAACTTGAGGCCATTTCCTCTCGTTCTGTCACATGATACTAGGGAGAAGACACTGACTCCCATCTCACTGCAACCTCCTTTCAGGTACTTGTAGAGAGCAATGAGGTCTCCCCTCATGCTCCTCTTCCCCAGACTATACTATCCCAGTTCCCTCAGCCACTCTCCATAAGACTTTTTCTTCAGGCCTCTCACCAGCTTTGTTGCCTCTCCAACTAATATCTTCAACTAGAACAGGTTGCTCAGAGCCCCATCCAACCTGAGCATGAATGTTTCCAGGGATGGGCCAGCGGAAACCACCTTGTTGTAAAAAAATCTCTCCCTCCCAGTCTCCCTTCCTATAGTTTCAAACCATCACCCCTTGTCCTGTCACAACAGGCCCTGCTAAAAAGTCTCCCCATCTTTCTTGTAGCCCCCCTTTAGGTGCTGAAAAGCTGCACTAAGTCTCCCTGGAGCCTTCTCCAGGCTGAGCAACCCCAGCTTTCTCAGCCATTCTTCATAGCAGAGGTGTTTCTGTCCTCTCATCATTTTTGTGGCCCTCCTTTGGACCCCCTCCAACAGGTCCGTGTCTTTCTTGTGTTGAGGACTCCAGAGCTGCACACAGTACTCTTGGTGGGGTCCCACCAAAGTAGAGTAGAGGGGGAGAATTGCCTCTTGACCTGCTGGCCACGCTGCCTTTGAGATAGCCTAGGACACAGTTAGTTGTCTTTCTGGGTTGCAAGCACACTGTTGGCTCATGTCCAGCTTTTCATCCACCAGTACCTCACAGTCCTGCTCCCCAGGGCTGCTCTCAGTCCCTTCATCTCCCAGCTGGAGATTGCCCTGACCCAGGTGTGGGCCCTTGCACTGGAACTGGGTTTTGAATTTGGGGTTTAAATCTTTGTCTGGTTTATGTCTGCCTTGTTTATCACACCCTGTTTCACTTGGCTGGCATGTTTTTATCCACATCAAAGTGTAGGGCTTTCCTAGTGATAAAACTGCTGCATAGTGGAGTGTATCATGATAAACAATCTTACCAGTGGTGTAGGAGGAAATCTTAACTCCAGGCCCACCTTGCTTAAGTGTTTCATCCCTCTGATTACAAATATTTTGCATTTAATTCTGGCCTCAATATGCCCCTCACCAAACTGGGCTATTTCCTACATGTCAAAGTCCCATCAGTATTATGGGAATCACTTTCAGGACTGGAAAAGGTGCCTAAGGTGCCTCTTGTTCTCTCAGGCGTGGGTGACAGCTTCCTGTGTCACTCTTGACAGTGGTGTAAATCAGCTCTGTGAAAACCTGCTTCAAAAAAGCTGTTGTGGCATTTTGGTGGAATAATTGGTATGGACATGAAGGTTGGCCTTGAGGGACTTGTTCTTAACACAGGCCTTTCTCTGTAGCTTCATACCCCTTAAGAACAGAGCTCTCAGCCTCAGTATTAGTTCCTGAGTCCCAAGGTAATTAAACATCCAGACTTTCGTATAAACCTCTTCTGTTCTGCTCTGTCATTGTCTTGATGCTTTTCATGTACCACTCCTGTTGAATGTGTTGGAAGAGTGGTTCTTCACTGAAGACTTTCTCCCTCAGAATGCTTAAGCTTTCTCTTAGTGTGTGCTCCATGTTGTGAATCTTCTTACCTGCTCTGTGCAAGCTGCTGGACAGGCAGGTTACACATACTGACTCCTGGAAGTCACTTGGGTTTTAGCTGTAGTGACCCTGTTGATGTGAAGAAACTTTCATGTTAGTGTTCTTCCAACTGTTGTAATCTCTCTTCTCTCTCTGAGGTACCTAACAACTTGGCTGACAGGTGACTCTCTTCCTTAGCTGTGATATCACATTTTTGTCCAGGGAAACTGATTGTTAGAGGTGTGCCTTCTATCTAAACCTTATCCAGTGGCTGCAACAGCCTGGACTGTAGCCAGCTGCCCACCAGCCTACTGGTGGGCAGAGCAAACCTGTGCATGTTCATGCTGTTGAGACAGACAAGTGTTATTAGCTATTAGCGCCTCCAAATATAGAAGGCTGACCTCAGTGTGGGAGAAGTGTGAGCTTGAATAGAGCCTTATCAAAAATCAAGCTCTAGAACCTAGCTGGCAATCAAATAAATGGGACCAGTCATCCTCTTCTGAGTTGAGCTGGCATCCTCCCTGAAGCAGCCACGCAGCTGCCAGCTGCACCAAGCTGCTTGCTGTCCTGCTTCTGCAGCACCTTTGGCGATCCAAGGAAGCGTCAGGATGTGTTTCTGCACAGCTGCTCATTTCCAGGTGGGAAAAGATTACAGGATTCTGGAAAATTAGCAGAGTAGGTTGCTGCAAGAGGTGAAAACGTGCCTCCTGCTAGTGTTGGGAGAAGGGGTGACCTTTCTCCATTGCTCCTCTGCATGTGATGACCAGGACAATGTCACTTAAATATCTGCGTGGTTGCTACTTGGAACCTGCAGGTTCCGTCCTGTGTCATTCTTGGTCTCGTGCTCTTCCCCAGGCTCTGCTAGAAGGTGCAGTCTGAAATAGCCTGGTGCCAGTCAAGCTGCTGCCTTGTCCTTGGTCACAGGGAATTACTGCCCAGCAGAGCTACTCCAGGAATCCCATTTGCTGGTTCCATAGAGTTTGCACTGCAGCCAATTTTCACTTGGGTTTGTCTCCGCACGTGGTTCACTGCCTGCACAGAAAGCTAAATATTTATGAAGTAGAGTGTTAGAAATGATTGTTTTCCTATCCAGACAGCTGCTGGGAGTGCCAAATTTTGCCTTGTACTGACAATACTGTTGCCTAGCTAATCATGGGAGCCAGGGATGGGCTTGCTGTGCTGATCATCACAGGCTGGTAGAAGAGATAATGAGCTGCTGACAAGGATGCACCTGGAATCAGGCCAAACATTGCATTGTGTGAGATACCATGAGCTGCTGCTTCCTTCCCAAGCAAGGACAATGGATTCCTGGTCCTTAGCATAGTGTCACCTTTCTCTCTGTAGCTCACTTTGTATTTCCTTGATACGGTTTGGGTGATTTCAGAATGCCACGTTCACGCAAAGGGAAGAAAGGACACCTGGCAGAGCTCATTTGTGTGTGCTTGCTCTTAGTGACCTTGAATGGACAATACAGTTGGGAAATCAGCTTTGAAGATTAATTTCTGTTGTGGAGAAAGCAAACCTTGGCAGCATGAGAATCGGATATTCACTGACTTGTGTGCTGCATGGCATCACCTTGCAGCTAGTCATCTCTGTTGGGCTAAGCCATAGAGGTAATGGGATTGTGCTCATATTTTTAGGTGGGACTGCAGGCAGCAGTGTCCTAGCCAAAATGTAATTCTATGCTGTAGCTGACTGTTGGGCCCTTCCAGTGTGGCAGGATTGAAGGAGGAGAGCATTTGTCCACTGCTGCTGCCTCCTTTGCTACTGGGGATGTTGAAGTGAAAACAACTGATGTTATTTATGCCTTCCTGGACATTCATAACCTACTTGCAAAGTATTGTTTGTCTTGCTGCTGAGCTGTATGCTTAGGTGGAGTTAGGGAACTTTTGCCCTCACTCTCTTCCTCCTTCTCAGCTCTATAATTTTGGGTATGCCAGCTGGGGGAGTTACCCAGATGTCTTAAGTTGTTTTGTGCTGACCTGTACTTTGTCAATTCATTTCTCCAGTACTGGTTAAGCCTTTGCAGTAAGACCTGTTTCAGCTTTCTTGTCATAGATGAATAATTTTGCTGTTAATTCCTAGAGCTTCATCCTGATTTCCTCAAGGGGACACACCTGAGCTGTGTAGGTAATAAAAAAGAATCAAGAACAGTGTGGCCAGCAGGATCAGGGAGGTAATTCTCCCCCTGTACACTGCACTGGTTAGGCCACACCTCGAGTCCTGTGTCCAGTTCTGGGCCCCTCAGTTTAGGAAGGAGGTTGACTTGCTGGAATGTGTCCAGAGAAGGGCAACAAAGTTGGTGAGGGGTTTGGAACACAAGCCCCATGAGGAGAGGCTGAGGGAGCTGGGGTTGCTTAGCCTGGAGAAGAGGAGACTCAGGGGTGACCTTACTGCTCTCTACAATTACCTGAAGGGAGGTTGTAGACAGGCGGAGGTTGGTCTCTTCTCCCAGGCAGCCAGCACCAGAACAACAGGACAGTGTCTCAGGCTGCACCAGGGGAGGTTTAGGCTGGATGTTAGGAAGAAGTTCTATACAGAGGTAGTGTTTGCCCATTGGAATGGGCTGCCTGGGGAGGTGGTGGAGTCACCATCATTGGAGGTGTTCAGGAGGAGACTTGATGGGGTGCTTGGTGCCATGGTTTAGTTGTTTAGGCAGGTTGGATTGGTCGATGGGTTGGATGTGATGATCTTGAAGGTCTCTTCCAACCTGGTCTGGTCTGGCCTGGCCTGGTCTGGTCTGGTCTGGTCTATTCTATTCTATTCTATTCTATTCTATTCTATTCTATTCTATTCTATTCTATTCCCTCCATGCAGTGGGAGTGGCTCTGCTGCCTAAGTTGTTTGCTGTTGGTACTTACCAGGCTCCACTCTGAATCCTTATTTGACTTCAGCAAAGCATGCAAATCTGTGACCTTCATCCTCTCCAAGCTCGTTAATAATGTGAGCTGGACACAGGCAAAAAGGTGAAGTCCATCTCAGAACAGATTCCCTGCTGGGAAAGCCAGGCTAGGAGCAGCTCTGCATTTAACAAAGCTAATGGAAATTTCCAGGGAGGGCTTAGAGAGCTTAGTGACAGCCATAAAAAGCTAGAAAATAAGAAGTTGACTAAATGGACTTCACTGTCCATGACTGACGCACTGTGGAGAATTGCAATTTCTCACCCTGAAGCCCTGGGCAAGGAATGTCCTCTTGGCTGCATCCACATTCAAGTGGCAGCATCCACATCCAAGTGGCAGCATGCTCCATGCTGCACAGCTTCCCCCTCCTGCTGTGGGAAACGCAAAGCGCTTCCGGCGCTCCCGTCTCTGGAGTTTGATGGAGCAAAAGTTAAATGCTTACATTACCTGAAAAATATTCATTCCTCCAGTGTGAGATCTGCTCCTGTGAAATGGAACAGTCAGGCCTTGATTTGCAAATCTCCTGGGAAACCTGCTGTGAGAGCCTTGCTTAATGTACAACATTCAAGCAATGCTTTGCAATGGGCGTTAAAAACGGCCCAAACCCTTTAGGGCTTTCTGCGAAGGGGAGATGGCTCTGTTTTGAAGAGGTGTGCTGTAACCAGTGTGAACCTTTTAAGCTTAATTGAAAATCTGATTTAAACCAAGGTGATGGTGGTTGTCACACAAGCCTTGGTGTGCACTTAGGTTGGTTTATATGGTGTGATTACGTGAGCGAGTTTCCAGTGCAGGCATGGTTTTAAAACTGGCACTTAACCCGTACAGCAGCAGCATTTCTTTGACATCTTTGCTTATTTTAAGGGGGAGAGTTATGATCTTCATATAAGGATAGAGCCCAACAAGTTCCCTTTGTTAGATTCAGGCCTTATTTTTCTCCACTGTACTTTGATGTGGTCTGAAATCTCTCTTCTGTAGCCTCGCACTATCACGCACAGCCTGGAAGACCTGATCAGAAGCAAGCTGGATAGTGGTCTTAGGTCTGCAGTGAGGCAAATTGAGATGCAGGTCAGAAAGATGCAGATGCACACAAAAGAGAACAAAGATTGTGCTGAGGGCTTTATTGCTTGAAGTCTTTTGGAAGAGGTTAAGTGGGTTAGCTGACCCTGGTGGGGAAGGAGTCTGCTGAAGGGTAGCTGTGAGGATGCTCACTGCTGCCATAGAGAGTGCTGGCTGTTTATTCTGAGCTCCTTTTCTGGCCCTGCAGGGAGACATGTGCAGTCCAGACTAAAAAGCCAGGTTGAAGTGCTGCTGAGGGTGTTGAATTCCCATCACGGCCAAGTGTAGTGATCTTGGCTTGAGCCCGTGCATCGCTATTCCCAGAGTCAGCAATGGGAACAGTGGCACCAGCTGCTACAGGTCCTCCTTCTGGGAGGAGAGAGCCAAGTCCTCGATTCTCTGGCAGTAAATGAGTAGCTAACAGGACCCTGGCAGTGAAATTCATTTGGTAAGTGGCAGTATTTAGAATCAGTATGCAAAGTCATGCATTGCATGGAGTGGCTTTTGATTTCAGTGTCCAGGAAAAGGTACAAATTGACAGCGTGGAGTTAGAGAGGACTTCGCTGTCCGGCAGCTGGAGTGTACAGAAGTAACTGAGGCTCTGCAGAATGGGCAGGAGCAGGGATGGAAGGTTTTGACCTGCTGTACTATATGTCAGCCTGGTACCATCATGCTCCTGTGGAAGTGCAAATTCAGTCTGGAGAAGAGAAGGCTCTGAGGAGACCTTATGGTGGCCTTCCAGTATCTTAAGGAGGCCTACATGAAAGCTGGGTGTCAGCTAATGATAGGACTGGGGGGAATGGAGCAAAACCAGAAATGGCTAGATTCAGATTGGATGTTAGGAAGAAGTTTTTCACCATGAGGGCACTGGAACAGGTTGCCCAGGCAGGTGGTAGAAGCCTCATCCCTGGAGGTTTTTATGTCCAGGCTGGATGTGGCTCTGAGCAACCTGATCTAGTGTGAGGTGTCCCTGCCCATGGCAGGGGGGTTGAAACTGGCTGATCCTTGAGGTCCCTTCCAACCCTAACAATGCTATGATTCTAAGTGAGGGGAATCTGTGTGTGTGCCCATACAGGAGCTGAGATTTCTGTGTAGCAGAAGAACATGGTGTTTGAGAGAACAGGGGAAACACATTTTGGCCTTGGCTTTGCAGTCTTCTGGTTTCTAGAGCTGGGACCTGGCAAAGACAAGTAGGGCACGTGGAGCAGCACGGTGAGGAATGCCAGTTGTGTAGGTGGCTGTGGGGACCACACATGAGGAAAGCATGAGGAGGTGTGGAAGGAGAGGGAGGGGAGCATGGGTCAGTTTAGTTGTGTTGGATGATAGCTGCAGATCCCAAGCAAACTCAGGCTTTCTCTGGAAATGTTGCCTACCAGGTCAGAAAGTCTTGCTCGCCATGGGAGCGAGCTGCTTCGCAGAAAGCAGAGTGTGACAGCTAAATCTCAGTATACTAGGCAGGGGATGGAGCAGCCAGAGAGACCAGCACAGTTTTAGTGACAGGTTACCATCTGTCAATGAACTCTGAAGCCTTTGTAAATCAGCATCTCCCTGGCAGCTGCTTTCGTGGGGTGTAATGCAGCACTAGGCTAGCTCAGCACAAAAATAAAGGCAATGGCTGATTACTTCTTGCAGACTCTGTGTGTCGTTTTGTTGACCTAATTTTCACCAGCTTTCACCCTTGGTCCTGACCTGGGGTGCTGATTTGGGTGCTGTCCTGATCTGGGGTGACCTGTCACCCCAGCAGCCTAGCCTGAGGCCTCCAGGGCACACAGCTCCCCTAACTGCAGCACATCTGACCTGCTGTGTCCTCTAAGCTGGGAGTTCTTGCCAGTTCTGCTGGGGCATCATTACAGGGACACCAGCCTTACATGTATGTAAAACACCATGGGTTAGCCTGAGACATAACCAACTACTTGCCCTGAATCCTTCCTTCAGATTGTAGGACTGCACCTCGTTCATGTTCTGAGGGTGCCTGTGGTGATGCAAGTCCAGCTCTTCAGATGCAGTTTCCTTCTGACTGCACAGGACCTTTGGGGTTTTTTTCCCCCTTTTTCACCTGGCTTGTGGTCACCACTGCACAGCACTGTTAACTCTCTGCCTAGCACCATCAGGGGCAGGTCTGCAGTGCAGAGTACTCAGTACTCTTTTGAAACTCCTGGGCCAGCTCACAGGGAGCTGCTGTGTCTGCATGGCAAAAGAGTGTACAGAAAGTCTCTTCCGTGGCATTGCAGCCCATAGTGCTTGTGGAGGTGGGACTTAGCAGTAGGTGGGAGATCTCTTTACTGCCTTGGACTACACAGTGTGTGCCTGTCCCCTGACATTGTGTTATGGCACAGAGTAAGCTGTATTTGCTCTTGTCCTCTTCCAGTCTGAGAGCTGTTGAGCCTTTGGAGTAGTAGGAGACACACTTGGAGCATTATGGTGGTTTAGTTTCTGTGACTGCATGTAGTCTTCAGCATCAATGTGGTGATTAGCCATACACTGTCAGCCTTGCCTCTTCCTGGCTTCCTAGCCTGTCCTGGCTTCATGGATCACAGAATCACTGATCTTTTGGGGAGATGCACTGTGAAAGGTTTCCAAAGCATTGGCTGGCTGCCCTGTTAAACTTGGTAGCATTAGCTTTAGAGTTTTGGACTTCCTGGGCATGGAGGTGGTCAATCCAGTGCAAACTGTTTAGTGAAAATGCATTAAAATATCCTCTACATCTGCCTTGCTCCACAGTGACTGTCAGAGAGGGCTGGATAGGGATTTGTTTATAGGTAAAATGAGAAGAAACTGAACAATGAGAACAATGTTTTACTTAGCATTACCTGGTGCAGGAAGTGCTGGCAGGCACCAGAGAGAGATTTGGCCTTCCCATTCTAATTCTTTGTTTAGTCACTTGGAGTTAGAGTAACCTGATTTTATACACACAGTTGTATGTCTTCATTTCCTGAAACCCTCTCTGCTCCTGTTGCTGTGCCTCAGTGCTAAATATTGAATGGAAATGAATGGAATATTCCAGAGCAGAGTGGGTAATACAGTGCTCTGTGTTAGCCAGGCTGTTTATGATCCTGAACCCTCTTAACTAAAACATGTGAACTGAGCTGCAGCTTCTCTGGGGCAGAAATCAACGCTGCCCTTTGTGTCGTGGGGATGTCATGTGTGCTGACTGGAACAGTGTCCTGCCTTACTAATATTTTTCCTTCTTTGGTGTTTCAAGGGCTTTAAACTCCGGGATTGAGTACCACTGGGACCAGCTGAATGAGAACGTCTTCGCTGTGCATTCCAGCAGCAGGAGCGCGGAGCGGCCCGGGTGAGTCTCCTGGGTGCGAGTTGGAGAGACCTGACCCTTTCCGCTGCTTTTGTTACATCTGACAGCACCACTTCTCCTCCTTTGCTCCCTGAGCTCTGGCAGCTTGAATGAAGCAGTCTGTCCACCTCTGACACAGCCTAGTTGGGCCACCCAGCCTGTTTCCAGTGGCATTCAGTGCCCAAAAGTCCTGCCAGTGATGGTGAAGTACATCCACGGCCTCCGTGCCATCCTTGAGCGAGCTGCAGGAGAGTCGTGATGCAGCAAAAACACCATGCAAAGTAGATGGCCTTGGGGGAACAACTGAAGAACAGGGGTGCTGGTCCCACAGAGATGAGTTCAAATCCCTTGGGCAGTCCTGCAGACTGGTTTTCATCCCTTTGGTTTCTGGCCAACCAAATCTAAAAATAAAGCTAAATCCCTTCACAGCACTCTTGGGTGCTTCATCCACACTGCCCAGTGAGCATTCATTAGTTACTCTGAACACGAGGAGGATGCTGCAGTCCCTTGTTTCTTGTCCCACTGAAGAGTACTTTTCCTTAAGCCAGCTACTCTCAGCAAGGGGATGGCAGTCTTGTTTCTGAATTATGAACTTCAGGATCTCAAGGAAGTTAGTAGCTGGTGCAGAGGGTGATGTCTGTGCTGTCCTGCAGCCTTGGACTGGTTGAGAGTGAAAGACAAGCAGCAGAGATGCTTTTTTTCTGCCACGTGAGTGCATATTGCCGCTGCTCACGGGTTTTGACAGTACATTTCAGTCTTGCATGATGGGCTTAGGAGCAGCTCAAAGGCAGAAACACTGCTCAAGAGTGAAATAGCTCCAAGACAGAGCAAGGGAAGTGTGGCAGGTTTCAAAACCTTATGGAAAAAAACAAAGGTTGTGAATGAGGCAATCTTTCCTGGAATCTCTTTACTATTCCCAGCACTTACCAGCCAGAGGTCAGTTTTGGAAAGAGCATCCAAACATTGTCAAGATGCAGCTCCTGTAGCATTGTACCCTTCAGCTGTTCAATGTAGAGGGGAAGCTAATGAGCCTTGAGGCTGTTCTTGTTGTTTGCTCTTGAGAACAGAGGAATTCTCTTGTCCAACTGGAACAGGCAGAAATGCCTGCTGGAGTGCATTCATGTGTGATGCTGACAACTAGGAGGTCCAGACTGCATCCTGGAGAGTTCAAACTGCCCTGCCAGCATGCAGAGGAAGGTTGTATTTGTGTTTATGGTGCTGCACTGTATGTAGTGTTGCCTGCTCAACTCGGTGACCTCCAGAGAGAGTTGCTCTGCAGGCGTAGTGATGCTGCAGAGAGATCTATCTGTACCTGTCAGACATGCTGCTTCTGTGGAAGGGTGAGTGGACTGTAAGACACTGTTGGTTAAAAGCTCAAGAGACTAGCCAGTGGAGGCTGGAGGGGTAGAGGGATGGGGGGGTGTGTGTGTGTAAATGGGTGCAGGTCCCAGTTTTCTCCAGCCCCATCTTCATCATGGCTAGCAGGTGCCTGCTTGGAGCGGAGGCAAGAGGCGGCTCAGGTGAATGCTTCAGTCTGGGGACACTTTGCCTCTATTGCTCATGGTCTTATTTGGTTTTCTCTCTTTTCAGAACCAGCAGAGCCACGTGGAGGACAGACAGGGACATGGGCCTGATGAATGCCATAGGCCTGCAACCCCGCAACCCCCCAACCTCTGTAACTTCGCAGGGCACCCAGACCCTGGCGCCTCAGCTGCAGAATGCCGAGACCCAGACAGAGAGGGAGGTACAGGAGCAGGAATCCGCCTCTGCAGGGACTGGGGAAGGTAGGAGATCAAGCAATGACTTATCTAACAGAGCTCACCTGGTGAGTGAGGAGTTTCCATGCAGGTTCCACATCCTGCCGATGCATTTGGGCGTTCCTGTTACACCTTCTGCAAAGATTTCTCCAGCCTAATTTGCCTGTAGCCAGGCCAAGGTAATCAGGAAAGTGACTCTGTCCATATGGACAGACTTGTCTTTTTCACAATGCTTCTAGAGGGCAAAACAATCTCTCTACAGGCACAATGATCTAGAGGAATCAGCTGTATTGTCATCACTTCTCACAAATCTCCTGAGCTCTAACCATCAGTAAGGCTGCAAACTGCTAAGAATAATCCTTTCTGCCTCTTTGTTAGAGCTTAGCTTCATCCTATCAACCTCTGCATCTAAAAGCTGTGCAGGATTCACAAGCTCAGCATCTGGATACAAAATTAAATCACTTCTCTCATAGCAGGTATGAATATTGTGTTTAATCTGATCAGTAAAGGCTGTCATGAGTGTCCAGCACAGTGATTCAAAATGTCTGTAGTGTTATCCAGTCAAGGAAAACTTACCACCCAGTAAAAGGCTGGAAGCAGCTGCTGTGTGCAATTCCTACATGATGGTAAAATCACCTATCATTTCAAGGCACAGTGATCCACCTGATCTAGTGGAAAGTGTCCCTGCCCATGGCAGAAGGGTTGGAACTAGATGGTCCTTGAGGTCCCTTCCAACCCTGACAGTTCTGTGATTTTGTCCAGGCTTCTTCTCTCTGTTCTGTAGCATTGTGCATGAGTCCAACTCTGGAAGCTTGGCTAGGAAGGAATTGGGCAGTAAACACTTAGGAAAGACTGAGAAAATCAAGGAAACAGTTTTGAAGGTGTTGGTTCATGATGAACCCACTTGACTTTGGGAAGCAGCCCATGACATGCTTGTTTGTGCCTGTATACTTGTACTCTTGTCACTCTGAAAGATGCTTTTCTGGCATGTCACTCTTCCACAGCTGCTGTCATGCATCATCCAGCACGTGTGATGAGCTTCTCTGGTCTTGGCTCCTCTGTTCAGACTTGTGGCAAATTCCTGACCTGTGGGGTTTCCCACCTGCTTATCTCAGCAGAGCTGGGATTAACCTCTCTGGAAGCTTAGTACAGCTGAGGGCATGTGAATAAGGCTGGAACATGGGATGTCTGGACAAATGCTGAACTTGTGGTTCTTCCACTGAATGTGGTGTGCAGCCTGAGAACAGGTTACAGTGTGGGACCTTCTTTCATCAAAGCCATGGTGGTTGTTGCTGCAGGCTTGGGAGTCTTTCTCTGCTCTGTTAAACCAGTGGAGTTCTACAGTGCAGCTTCTCTCTTCAGCTGTTCATCTGGAGGTTTCATTATCTTGGTTTTTTTCTGATTAGCCTTTAAATTTCCAGATCTAGATCATGGATTTTAACAAGCCTGTTAATGAGCTGGTGAAGGATTGTCCTTTACCAGTGCCTTGTGCAGAGTATCTTTAGAAAGGAGCAAAGCTTTGTAGCATTTAGAAGAGGAGGAGTGTAGATAACAAGCCTAGGACAGAGACTTCTCTGTGTCTCCTTTCCTTGCCTCGAAGAAGATTTGTGCCTTCCAAAGCTGGTGTGACTTTTGGCTTAGGTGTGCTGGCTTAGTGCATGTCTCCTTGCAAGTGCCCTCACCTGCAAAATGGACTGTCACATTCTTGTCTACTCTGTCAGGCTCTTGAGAGCACAGGAGTTACTCCAGTATGGATATAAGTGCTGGAGATGAACTAAGCAGTTTACCCTGTAGTTGATCGGTTCTTATGCTAGTTGCACCCTCAGTGGAAATCCCTGTGCACAGAAAGGCTCAAGAGCAGCTCAAAGCAGAGGGCTGTCAAGAGATTAACTATCAGGAGCATGTAGAATCCAGGAAACCACCGTAGTCCATGACAGAAGAAGAGTACAAGGACCTATCATGAGGCAGAAAGACAAATTTTCAGCTGCTGTTACTAACACCTCAACCAGGGATTTGAGGCATCGGTGGTCTGGTTCATCTGAGAGTCTTCATGCTTCACATGATACTTGGAGCCCCATTTCACTGCTTGTCAAATTCAGGTTACTGTATTTCCACAGAATCACAATCACAGAATCACCAAGGTTGGAAGAGACCTCGAGGATCATCAAGTCCAACCTGTCACCACAGACCCCATGACTAAACCATGGCACCAAGTGCCACGTCCAATCCCCTCTTGAACCCCTCCAGGGATGGTGACTCCACCACCTCCTTGGGCAGCCCATTCCAGCATCATAACCTCTTGTGATGCTTGTCCAGTGTGTTCATGCAGGCTAGATTAGGTGCTGTGCTGCTGTTCTGATGGTTAATTTGCCCACTGTTAAAAAGGAAACTGCTTCCTAAGAGCGGGATCTAGATGTCAGGGGCATAAAGAGGGGCGAAAAGAGAAAAAGGAAGGGGGAAAAAAATAGTGCTATCACTAACATGTATAACTTAAGGCAAATCATTAATCATCTAGCAAATGGGAATAAATCTTCCCATAGCACAGTACACCAGGGGCTGTGAAGATTAATTAGTGTTTCGTGGGGGGCTTTGAAGACGTAAATCACTACTTAAAGGCTTACCAGCATTATGAGCAGCAGAATGGGTAAATCAGATGTGATTCTGAGTAATGTAAAGGAAAGTGGTTTAGTTATCTCCTCATCAAGGGGGGGGGGGGGGGGGTGGGGAAGAAACAAACAAAATGAAAATTAAGAAAAAGGACCCAACACACTTGAATGTTTAAAAAGGTAAAGAAATAAATCATGAGGCAGTAAAAGCAGGGGCAGTGCTCCCCCCAAGGAGTGGGTTTCTGTCCTGTCAGCCCTCCTGTTGTGGGGAATTCTGGCTCAGGGAGTTTCTTGCAGAGATATGCTTACTGTACCAAAAGAGCAAAAAAAAAAAAGACAAGAGAAAGATGCAGAATTGCATCAGAAATCTAATTAAGCTCTGTGTGGGTATAAATAGTTTCCTTTTCTCATGCAAAGCTCTGCGGGGACTTTGCTGTTCTGATAATCTTTCTACCTCCTTTGGAGGAATGAGTATATGATGGCTTTATTAGAAGTGAATCCCTCTACTGTCTGTATCTTTTTGTTCTGCAGCAGTTGATAGCTAGCTGCCTTGTGAGCTCTGCTTGCAAGCCACACATAAACCAAAGGAAGCCAGTTGAGAGAGAGCTAGGAGAGGTACCAAGAAATACCTAAAGCGGTGTTGCAGTTGTCTCCTACTTCATTTTAAGCTGTCAGACAATAGTGGAAATTGTGATGGAGCTGTCACTTTGAGGCACTCTAGAAGCAATCTGTTGGGAGTTATACTACCCTTTCCCTTGCAAGTGGACAGGCTTGACAGGGGAGGGATCCATCTGGCAAATTAAATGTCACTTAAAACCCAACACAAATTCCTAATGAGATTTAATGACCCAAAGCTTTAACCTTTAGAAATTTTAATTCCCAGTCCAGTCTGGGTCAGGCTGCAGCTGCCACTTGTTCAGGCTGCTGGATCTTAACTGCTGTCTACAACTATCTGAAGGGTGGTTGTAGGCCAGGAGGGAGTTGGTCTCTTCTCCCAGGCAACCAGCACCAGAACAAGAGGACACAGTCTCAAGCTGCAGCAGGGGAAGTTTAGGCTGGAGGTGAGGAGAAAGTTCTTCACAGAGAGAGTCGTTAGCCATTGGAATGTGCTGCCCAGGGAGGTGGTGGAGTCACCATCCCTGGAGGTGTTCAAGAGGGGATTGGACGTGGCACTTGGTGCCATGGTTTAGTAGTCATGAGGTGTTGGGTGACAGGCTGGACTTGATGATCTCTGAGGTCTCTTCCAACCTTATTGATTCTATGGATGTTGGTCTCCCCAGTTGTGTGATTTTTAGTAAGCTACTGCCTAACTCTGACTTGGGAGGTCTAATAATTGCCCTTTGGGACTGTAATTTTCCAGTGAGTCCTAGAACTCAGAGGCTGACCTGGAGGTGCTGCTCATCTTCTAGGCTGTACCGCTGCTGATTCTTTTGTCTGGTAGAAGCTGGACCTCTAACTCTTCTGCTGTGAGGATGAGATCTATCCTTCTGCCATAGGTCCTCTTTAGCTTGTGACCCCTGCCTCCAGTAAAGCATGGCCTGCTCCAGCTCTCAACTGTGCATAACCTAAACTCTTCCTGCAAACTAGTAAATTGTTGGACTTGATGATCTTTGAGGTCCCTTCCAACCTTATTGATTCTATGATCTGAGGAGCAGGGTGCAGGTGGCAGTAACTGTCAGGGACTGCAGCTGTGCAAAAGGAACCTTTGCAGAGCTTCAGGACACTTGTTTGGCTGTGCTCTCCGTGCTGTGCCCTGGCTATTGACATAACACATCTTTCAGGTAACCCAGTTTCTTAAGAAGAAAGAAAAATAAAGGCAAACCAGCCCACACTGGGGGAACAAAAAAAAAGGTGTGATGGAAATAACTGAAAGGTAATTGTAATCTCAGTTCCTATCATCTGCCTTGTCTTTGGGGCTTCAAATTCAGCTAGCTAGCTCAGTGTTCCTTGTGTGAGTAGGCACATGTTAGGAACTACTGAGTGTAGCCATCAGAAGGCTTGCTGTCAGTGGATTGCTACTTTGCCTGCCTTTGGGGGGGCAATCTATTGACTACTCTCATACCATAACCAGTTCTTAGCCTATTAGGCTGAAGTGTTGCTCACCAGCCAGTACAAATATCCACTTTATCCACCTGCTTTCACAAGTGGCAGCAGATACTTTTGAGAGGAAGAAAGGGTTGTAAAATGAAGGCTTGGGTTTGCAGGAGTGAGTCTGTTCAAACTGTGAAGAGACAGATGAAACTCCCTTCATATGAGCAAAGCATCCCAAGGATGCAGGAGGAGCACTTAGTAAGCAGTCAGTGTGTGCATCTGGTGTAACTTATTTAATGAGACACCAGGAACAGGTGCTGTGGGGCTGCATGTGGGCAGAAATATTTTGCCCCCAGCCAACCCTCAGGAGTGATATAAAGAAACATGCCAGGACAAGAGGAAATGGCCTCAAGTTGCACCAGCAGAGGTTTAGATTGGATATTAGGAAAAAATCTGTGCTGAAAAAACAAAATGCTCAGGCATTGGAAGAGGCTGCCCAGGGAAGTGGTGGAGTCACCATCCTGGGAGCCATTGAAGAAACATGGAGCCATGGCACTTCAGAACATGGTCATGGTTAACAGTTGGGCATGAGGATCTTAGAGCTCTTTTCCAACCTTAATGATTCTGTGTTGTTTTACAGTAGCTGAGCAGGTTCTTCAATGCTCCTGTCAGCTGTGTGATTAACATGGAAATGGGAACCAGGACACTGGAGATCAGCTTCCAGATTTGCCTCTTGTTCTCCAAGCAGAACCGTGGGTAGATCCCTTAGCCTTTCATCTGCCCATCCATCTGTAAAATGTCTGTCATACGTCCTACCCAACCACAGATTTGGATTTCTCTTTAAAGCCCTCTGCAAAGCACCACCAAAGAAACAGAATCAGCTTCTAGAAGCATGTACTATGCAGGCTTTCACAGTGTGAGCTGCCCCAACTACCTGGTTCTCCTGGGATTAAATCATGGGGGGGCTGCTTCTGAACTCTTATTACAAAACTCATACAAATCACCCAAGCGAGGTATTGCTGTGAAATTTGGTACAAGGCAAAGCACTTCTGCCTTGTCTGATTTGTGTGGAGTTGTTTGGATTAGCTACCTCAAAGGAAATATAGAATAGAATAGACCAGACCAGACCAGGTTGGAAGAGACCCTCACGATCCTCGTGTCCAACCTATCATCCAACACCACCTAATCAACTAAACCATGCAACATACTTCTGAGCTTGGCTGGGGGGAGAAAGGTGGAATGGAATGGAATGGAATGGAATGGAATGGAATGGAATGGAATGGAACAGGTTGGAAGAGACCTTCGAGATCATCATGTCCAACCTATCATCCAACACCACCCAATCAACTAAACCATGCAACCAAGCATCCTGTCAAGCCTCGCCCTGAACACCCCCAGCGACGGCGACCCCACCACCTCCCCAGGCAGCCCATTCCAGTGGGCAATCACTCTCTCTGTGTAAAACTTCCTCCTAACCTCCAGCCTAAACCTCCCCTGGCGCAGCCTGAGACTGTGTCCTCTTGTTCTGGTACTGGTTGCCTGGGAGAAGAGACCAACCTCCGCCTCACTACAACCCCCCTTCAGGTAGTTGTAGAGAGCAATAAGGTCACCCCTGAGTCTCCTCTTCTCCAGGCTAAGCAACCCCAGCTCCCTCAATCTCTCCTCACAGGGCTGTGCGCCAAGCCCCTCACCAACCTTTTTGCCCTTTTCTGGACACGCTCCAGCAAGTCAACCTCCTTCCTAAACTGAGGGGCCCAGAACTGGACACAGTACTCAAGGTGCAGCCTAACCAGTGCAGTGTACAGGGGCAGAATGACCTCCCTGCTCCTGCTGGCCACACTGTTCCTGATGCAGGCCAGGATGCCATTGGCCCTCCTGGCTGCCTGGGCACACTGCAGGCTCATGTTCAGTCTACTGTCAACCAGCACCCCCAGGTCTCTCTCAGCCTGACTGCTCTCCAGCCACACTGACCCCAGCCTGTAGCTCTGCATGGGGTTGCTGTGGCCAATGTGCAGAACCCGGCACTTGGATGTGTTCAATCTCCTGCCCTTGGACTCTGCCCATCTGCCCAGCCTGTCGAGGTCCCTCTGCAGAGCCTCTCTACCCTCCAGCAGATCAACTCCTGCCCCCAGCTTGGTGTCATCAGCAAATTTACTGATGATGGACTCGATGCCCTCATCCAGATCATCAATAAAGATGTTAAAGAGCATGGGGCCCAGCACTGATCCTTGGGGCACACCACTAGTGACTGGCTGCCAGCTGGATGTGGCACCATTCACCACCACTCTCTGGGCTCAGCCTCCAGCCAGTTCCTAACCCAATGCTGACAGCTTGGCCAGGAGTTTGCTGTGGGGGGACGGTGTCGGTGGGGGACGGTAACTAGTAGTATTTCTTCTGGCAGTAAGAGAGATGTGATTATTCATAGCTGTGCTGTGACCCTCCCTTTTCTATTCCTATGCAGGGAGGGAATTCATTTTAAAATGCTGGTGTTTTTATCTTGGAGCAGCTGAATTAGTGGGTCAGCTCACACCTCTGAGCTATTATTCCATGTTCTCTAATGTCTTGGGTATCTCTGCGGTGCTTACTCTTAGTTCTAATCTTGAACTTTTGTTTGCAAGCGTGGCTACTAACTACTGCTGGTGTTAGAAAGAGGAAAGCTGAAAACAAGAAGAAAAATCAGGAGTGCTGTCAGTACATTGCACAGCCACAGGGGAGCCTGATTGCATCCTTGCTTCCGTGGGCTTTGCTTTTTAGCAGGTGTGAGCTGTCCGTGCTCAGGAATAAATAAATTGGGCTCTCTGGTAAGTACTTCAGAGACCATTTTAAGAGCAGAAACGCTTCTGTCTCATGCCCAGGTCTGTTGAAGGTTTGCCAGATGTTTTGCTTTTTGTAATCCTCTGTGTCAAACTCTCGTCTGGCTGGAGCAGCGTGGCAGAAGACTTCAAAAGGCAGGTGCGTTAGTTAGGGAGTGTTTTGTTACACGTTGGAGCCAGCCGGCTAGGCTGACAGAAATCCACTGGTCTTTGGGATAATTACTCTCCAGAGTAATGCTTTCTGTCTGTGTTTGGAATAGGTGGGGCTGTGGAGCCCTGGCAATGCCACTTCTGATAGAGTAGAAAAGGTTTCTGGGAGCACAGCGATATGGACACCACGCTTGCATTGTGGAAGGGAGCCATGGGTGGTGCTTTGCTGTTCTGTCCAGGACAGAACTTGTGTCCCTGCTGAGAAAAAGGAGGAGACCAGACCACCCCGTCTCAAGATTGCTTCCTGCTCTGTGATGGGTCCTGATGCAGGGTCAGCCCCAGGTGGAGGATGAACTGGGAAGTCTTATGCTTATACTGGTATTTCACATGCTGGAGCTGGTTAGGTCAGTCTTCTAGATTGTAGCTATAGCTCTTTGTGTGACTTTTGTCTTTTTCTGACCCTAGAAGGTAGGCTTAGAAGAGTGAGAGCTTAAGATAAAGGCATTTACATGTGGTTTTGAGCATAAAATGAGAGAAGAGGAATCGCATCCTCCATATGGAGAATTAGATGTGCTGTCACTCGGCCTACTCCTGCACAAGCTCAGGTTCATGCTCTGACTATAAACCCTTTGGAGTCTGAAATCAGTGTCATGAGTGCGTGGTTTCCTTCTGTCCTGCTCTTGTCCAGCTGGTGCTGCAGGGAATGGGCTTTGGCCACTGCAGCAAGTTGAAACTTGCAGCAGTCTGAGGTGTGGGATTTGTGGCATCGCTGTTGTTTTGGGCAGGCTCCTGTGTGCACACTCTGAACCTCCACCAAATGGAAGTTAGCTTATTTCACTTGCTCTGAGTACTGATGTAGACTGCATTGACAGCCTGGTGAAAGAACGTGTGTGGGAGTCACCAGGCAGTAGAAATGGGCTGTATGTGAATCTGTGCTGCAGCTCAGCTCAAGGCAAATTGCGCAGGAAGCTTTGCTCTGAACCAGTCAGCCACAGTCATTGTTGCAACCTCATGGGGGGAAGGAGAGGACAAACCCCCCCCCCAAACAGAGGTGTTTGTTGGCTGCTTGAATGGTGAGGTTCACTTCTGGCCCTTGACAGGCTCTCTTTCTGGAATGTGTGGCATTGCTGTATCTCTGTGCTCATTAGCTGAAGGCTCGTGACTTCCTGATTTTTGCTGTGGCATCAGCCTTTGCCTGTTCTCAGCAAGCAGCTGCCTCAGCTGGCAATCCAGCTCTTGCACATGGTAATTAAGGGGCAGGGAAGAGCAGGAGGTGCTGTGGTGTGCACTGCCTGCACAGACTCCTCTGGTGAAGCACATGTTTATAATGCTGAGGAGCACTGGCTGGGGATCCTTGCTGCTTTGCTGTTCCCGTGCTCCTGTATTGGGCTAATTTATAGTAAGTGGTCTGTCAGGAGCACAGTACCTGCTGTTCCAGAACTTGGGTAGATAGGGCTGGCTGGCATGTCTCTAAACCAGGTTGCACATCTTGGCTTTCTCAGGCTTCCTCTCTGATCTGACCAGATGGTTCTTAACAGAGTGCTTACAACTGTGCCCTCAGAAGGAAGTAATGATTGACTCCAACCCCATGCTTCTCAAAACTTCCACTTAACTTCTACTCACGATTAATGCTTCAATATCCCCTGGCATGCCTGTTTTCCACCCTGGAGTTTCCAGTCTCATAGCTGCCTTTGTGCTGGTCACCCAGGTTCCTAGCTCATGCATCAGCTGCATCCTAAACAGGATTTCTCTGCTGGAGTTGTGGGTCAGTCTCTGCCCAGAGGGTACTCTTGCTCACTCCTCCGTGCTTTGCTCCAGCTTCTCATATGCTTACTGGTGTCTGTGTGTGGTCTCACTGATGCTCTAGCCAAGGAGCTATGCTGTACTTAGAGTGGATAGTACAACAGGCCTACTACATTCCTACCAGAAAGGGACTTATTCTGCTTGTGAGAATTAAATTAGCCCTTAGTGTTTCTCTAGCAGGGCAGTATGTCAGCAGACTTGCTCGAAGATTAAATTAGCCATACCCTGTAGTGGAGGAAGCTGGTGATGTTTGGTGCAAGTACCACTGAGTCTGTGAGGAAAGGGAATAAGCTGTCACTGACTGACTGCTTGACCTGTTAACAACTTCAACCCTCTTGCTTTCTGAACAATAACCTCCAAGGTGGCATGGTGTAGACAGTGTTGGGTATGCCTGCTCCCCTGTTGGGTACATGATCTCCACCCTACATCCTCAAGCCATTTTGTCTTCCTACTCAGTGTGACATTTTGGGTTTGATTGTGTTTAAGCTCCTGCCTGCATCCAGCCTTGTTGACATTTGTGTTCATTTTCTTGGTGCCAGGAGGGCTCGTGGCTTTCTCTCTCTCTCTCTCTCTCTCTCTTCTAATCAGCACTGCGATAGCTTCATGGAGCGAAGAGTGAGATTTATCTCTTTAATAAGAGTCGCCAGGATGCCACTGTGGAATGATTCTAGCAGTTCATGATTACAGATTGTTTTCCCCCAAAATGGTCTGGGTAGGGTTTGTAGCAAAAGGAGTATGCTGGGAAACAGGACTGAGCAGGACCTCACTGCCATGGGGATTTCATCTCCTGTGTGGACTATTTTTCTGTGACGTTTTTTGTCTTCAAAAGCAATCTTCAGCAACCAAGGCCTTTGGCAGGGGTTCCCTCAGAGCTCAACACAGCCTGCCTGTGAAGGGAAGGCTTGGAGATGGAGAAGGCAAAGACTCTAGATCTTGAGAGATGTTCTTTTCATTCTTCAAAAGATACCAGTCAAGGGGAGCAGGAGCCTACACACTTAATTTTTCTTAGCTCATAGGTGATGTGGAAGGACAGACCATGGTCTATACCTGCTTTATGCTCTTGGCCACCTGTCTGCATCCTTCTCCCCTACTGGGGACGTTGCCATCATGTCACCTGCCTAGGGTGTTCTCCAACAGGTGAAGCAGGAAAGGCCACAGCACTCCCTAGCATCATGGTGAGGTGTTTGGTTTACCAGAGTGGAAACTGAGGTTTTTCTTGCTGCCTCTGTGGGAGTGGCTGGGTGCCTCTGCAGCTGTGACAAAACAGTCTCTGTGACTCCTCTTTTTTCCCCACCTGTATGGCTAGAGAAGAGCTGCTCCTCCGGAGCTGCTCCTTGGACGTGCATGTCCATGAGGGGGGCCTGTGGGAGTGGCCAAGAATTTCTTGACAGATTTCAGTGCCTTTGTTTGGCACCTCACTGGAAGCTGCAGAAACCAAATGTTAGGCTTGCTCTGGAGCAAAACCCATCCCAGCACTGTGTGATGCCTCTCCCCAGCAGGCTTTCCCTCCACGTTGCAGTTTGCTTCGTGCACCAAAGTTGCTGCTTCTTTCTCTTACAGGTGAAGGTCCAGACTATGGGGGCAGCGGGGAGGATGCCCTGAGTAGGATCCAGAGGCTGATGGCAGAAGGTGGGATGACTGCCGTGGTCCAGCGGGAGCAGAGCACCACCATGGCGTCCATGGGCGGCTTTGGCAACAACATCATCGTGAGCCACCGGATCCACCGGAGCTCTCAGACTGGCGCAGAGTCCACCCTAGCTGAGGGCACGTCGGCACAGCAGTCCACCTCGCAGCAGCTGGCGGCTGAGCTGGAGGGACGGATCCTTTCCGAGTCTATGCAGGTGTCAGAGCATGGCCTGAGCCCGCGGACAGCCCCTGGTGGGAATGAAGGACACGGCGCTGGTGATCTGGGCCTGCCAGAGCAGGCCCAGTCCTCCATGGACACTGAGGGACCAATTGAATATAGTGACCTAACTAATAATAACCATCTTCCTGACAGTACCAACTTCTATAATAATGACAGCACCAGTGGGGAGTCGCGGAACAGGTAGAGATTGAGTTGTGTGTTGGTGCTACCCTTGTACTGCTCAGCAGAGACCTGTACCTCACAGCTGGCCAGGAGCTGGAAGAATAGGGATGTGTGGCTCTGACAGGGTGCTGGTGGTTCAGAGGGCTTCTCTATCCTGGGTGAGTGGGGAGGGATAAGGGCTGCAAGGGAAGCCATGGGGAAGAAAGCATACTTAACTTCCAGTATTTCCACTGCCAACGAGTTAAGAGGAATATGAACCACAGCTGGCTGCACATCACGCAGATTTCGAAGCCCCATGGGATCCCCTGAGCTCAGCCCTAGCCCTGCAGCTCAGTCAGTGTCACTCTTTGTAAACCATCTTTCCTTTCCTTTTTCCTGTCCTTTTATGCCCAGGGGCTGATCAGTAGAGCGAAGGAAGGGAAGGGGGCCTACAGCATCCTTCTGGAGACAGGCAGTCCTACAGGGTGGGCAGACCTGGGTGTGGTGCTCCAGCTCCATTGCTGGAGCGGAGGAGTCTTCCAGGCCGCAGTCCCGGACCGTGGCACAACGTTGCTCCCCCCTCGGTGTGGTGTTCTGAGACCCGTCCTACCTGCACTGTAGTCTTCTCTGGGGTGAACTGGGCTTTGCCAAAACCTGCATGGCTCAGGATCTGCTCACTGGTGGGGATCTTTCCTTGTGAGAGAGTTAGCTTAGTACTTGGCAGGAACCGAAGCAGAGCTGCTGTAGAGGTGAACGGAGGGACAGGGGCTACTGCTCTCTAGGCAGTTCATGCAAGGATGTCCTAATCTGTGCCAATATTGACACGAATGAGCCATCCCAGTGGTTTCGTGGTGCCAGGACTGAGCTACATCTCCTTGGCAGGGGGCAGGAAATGTCTTTCAGCTCCAGGCCAGGGTGTGAGGTATGAGTCTGTGATGTAAGGTGTTGCATGTGAAATCTTGACCTTGTACATGTAGTTTCTAGTGGAGAAATCAAGGCTCTGATATTTTGTTTTTAGTCTCAAATGTGATTTTCCTTTTCGTTTGTAACTCTCCATCCCTAGCAGGCTCGTGGAGGAAGGGCAGGGAGAGCGTGAGTGCTAACGAGGGAAACACCAAAGATCAATGTCATTAAAATATGACAAACCCTTGCCTGGCTTACTGTCTTCATTTGTGTGATGGTTGTCTCTGTGCTCAGCCTTGGGACAGGTACCTCTGGCTCGTAAGCTCAAGGTAACTTAAAACCGTCCAGCGATGACCACCCCGATCCCAGGAGCAAAGCAGGAGCAGAGCAGCCTGTGAGCTGTAAGCCCAAGACTGGGAAATGGGGAGGAGCAGTTGGGAGTCTTGGTTGCAAATGACCTTTTTACCAGCCCAGAGGTGAGTGGGCACTTCTGTTGCATTAGGGAGGAGGTGCAGCTTCCTTGTGAACTTCAACAAGGGCAAGAGCCAGGGCCCTGTGTCTAGAGAAGAATAACCCCATGGGTTGGGGGATGACCTGCTGGAAAGCAGCTCTGGGAGGCCTGGGTGGGCAACAGGATGACCATGAGCCAGCAATGTGCCCTTGTGGCCAAGAAGGCCAATGGTATCCTGGGATGCATGGAGAAGAGTGTGGCAAGCAGCTGAGGGAGGTTCTTCTGCCCCTCTGCTCTGCCCTGGTGAGGTCTCATCTGGAGTGCTGCATCCAGTTCTGGGCTCCCCAGTTCAAGAAGAAGAGGGAGCTGCTTAAGAGAGCACAGCAAAGGGCTGCAAAGATGATTAGGGGACTGGAAGATTTGTCTTCTGAAGAAAGGCTGAGGGACTTGAGGCTTTTTAGCCTGGAGAATACTGAGGGGGGAACTTATCAATGCTTGTAACTACTTAAAGGAGGGTGTAGGAGGATGGGGCCGGTCCTTCTCCACTGGTGCCCAGCGACAGAAAGTTTCATGGGGTGTAGGAAGCTTCATCTGAACATGAGGAGGAGCTTCTTTGTGTGGAGGGTTTTGGAGCACTGGATTAGGCTGCCCAGAGAGGTGGTAGAGTGTCCTGCTCTGGAGTCATTCAGAGCCTGCCTGGATGCCGTCCTGTGAAGCCTGCTCGGTGTGAACCTGCTCCAAGCTAGATGATCTCCAGAGGTCCCTTTCAGCCCCTGTGACACTGTGACTTCTGCTACCCCATTAAAACAGGTATGTAGAGATGCAGGGCTGTCTTAGGCAAGCAGTCCTGCTGGCCATTTGGAGCACAAAAGGGGTTACAGCATCTGGCTGCTCTCAACAGAGGAATGCATGCCCCAGTGCTAACCACCCCGTGGTGAGGGCTGCTTCCCCTACTGCCTGAGCACCTGCAGGCAGCTGCTGTCCTCCTGCCTGGCTCCTCGAGACTCTGCACTGCAAAGATATTACAATAAATAAGGCTGTCATTAGGCAGCACTCAAGCTCCCAGTCAGAGGAGTCTGTTAGAGAACATTAAGCAAATCTTCTCTTAAATCACAGCCTGGAAATGAACCTTAAATCAAATCAGCTGCTGCCAGGCCTCATTGCAGAGTGTTAATGGGGCTCTAAAACCTGCCCTGAGCCAACCACATCCCTGGTCTGACAGGAGAGCAGCCTGAAAAACGGGATTCCCTTGTGTGGGGAGGAAGGTTTCATGCCATGCCTGTGTTGCCTCAATGTGGAGTGGCCTGAGGGAGTGCTGGCACTTGGGAGCCAGAGGAGCTGTCTCAGCTGAAGGCTTGGGCAGACAGGGTGGTGCAGGTCTAGGCAGAGCTGTTCACTGCTCTGCATGAAAACAAAACTAAACAGAGCCTGGAGAAAACTCCTCCTGCGTCAGCTTGGCCTGGCTTCTCTTCCTCCTTCTCCCTGCAAGATTCCTGGAAGAGCCTTGAGGCTCATTCTTGGTAGATGTGTGCAGAGCATTTGCAGATGTCCATTTCCATAGCCAGGGCCAAGCTACCTGCAGAAAAATTTCCATCGTGGTTGGAGAAAGGTCTTCTGGGATGCCTCACTCCCACCCTGGCAGGTTCTCAAAAGCTGGCATGCAGCAGTGCTGGGCACTCTGGCCAGGCTGCTGTGCAGAGGCCTGAAGTCTGCTCTGCTGAGGGCTTCTGCTCCATCCAGACCTGTCCCCACTGGAGATGGTGGCAGAGTGGGTAGTGAGCTCCAGTGGGAGCAGGAGCAAACCACACAGCTGCTGCTTTTGATGTTGACTCTGGACATCTCTGAAGCTCCAGCTTTTCATTTGAGCCTGCTAGAGGAAACTCGCCCTTCTAGGTGAATAGAATAGAAAGAATAGAATAGAAAGAATAGAATAGAATAGAATAGAATAGAATAGAATAGAATAGAATAGAATAGAATAGAATAGACCAGGCCAGGTTGGAAGAGACCTTCAAGATCATCGCATCCAACCTATCAACCAATCCAACACCACCTAATCAACTAAACCATGGCACCAAAAGGCTAAAGGTGTGAGGGTGGAGGCCTGATCAGGGCAGGAAGCTTTGATGTTTCTCCTAAACCCACTTTGTAGCTCTGGGTCACAGGTTGGTAGCAGCTGCAGCCCAACTTCTGTGTTCATACAGGCTTTAAGCAGGAGCAGTGGGCAGGGTGGATGTGGGTGGGCTTAGTCTTCAGATGCTGCCTGGGATATGCTTTGTGGATGTCCTGCTGTGGCCACACGACAGCTGAGCATGTGCTTTCAGTGGTAATGGGCTGGCATGTAGAGCGTGCAACACTTCCCTGAGTTTCAGACCTAAAATCTGCCAAGCTCTGTGTCTGTCCCTGTTTGAGACTGGAAGCAGGGAGGTTGGGTGGCTGGGAAGAGGAGACAGGAGGGAAAATGGAGCACACTTACACCATAGGCTCACTTTCCCCCCCCCACCAGTGCAATTTATTTCTTAAGCCTTCCTTTCTCCTTGTAGAACAAAACTCTCTGCCTTGGACTACCCTCTTCTGGCCCAGCAGTCTTCCTCAGTTGGTTTGGGCAGGGCTGAGCTGCCCTCTACCCTTGAGCAGCACTCCTGAATCCACACATTGACCAGAGACACAATACCCTCTGCAGAAGTGGTGGCAGTGGGGTTGCCCGTGTGCAGGACAAGCAAGCACTGTGGTGGTGCAGGGCTCTTTCCCCAAGCCTTGCAGCTTACCTGCTCCCTGCAGATAATGCAGTGCTGAGGCAAATGTCCTGCCAGGAGCAGTGTGGAAATTCAGCAAGAGCTGCCTGAGGAAACCAAACCGGGGCTGTGCATGCTTGCTGGCCCAATTTAGGAGGCAAAAAGAGAGCTGGGCTGCGTAGGAGCCGGAAATAATCTTACAAACCAAAAGCTTTTCTCAGCCTTAGCCTGTCAGGAGCCTTTAAATATGTTAACAAAATCCTGGGGAAAGGAGAAATACAGCACAGAGAATTTTATTTAGCTTTCACCAAAAAAAAAATAAGCAGCTTTTGATCAAGTCCCTCACAAGAGGCTATTAAAGAAACTTGGTCACCTCAAGGATGAGGGGTAGAGTTCTCCCAGAGATGGAAGCTGATTGAGGTGGGAATTGGAGTCAAAAGTAACAGCCAATTCTTGGCATGAAAAGAGGTTAATGGTGGGTTGGTTTGATTCAGTAGGAGACAGTGTTCTCTAAAAGCCTTAATGAGCTGGAAGAGGAGGGAAACAGCTGAAGATACAGGATTATTTAGGTTAGCTAGGAAGAGAGAAGGTGGCAGGAAGAGGTAATGGTTGGAGCTGTTGTGCTGGAAGGAGGCTTTCACATGAATCCTTTACAGTGTTCATCTGCCTAGGCACTACTGCAGCCTGAACGTTCTGGCACCCCTGAGGCTGGGACCAAGCCAGCTGGTGCTGCTGAAGCCATGGCAGGAGCTACAGCCAAAGTGGTGAGACACTGCTCCCCAAGTCCTGTGTTTTCTGCCTTCTCTCCTTTGTTGTCCTATGGCTGTAGCACCTCTGTTTGACTCCTGCTGGAAGTCCCACACCGTACCCACGTGTGGGGTGTCCATGAGATGCCCCTTAAGCAAGGTGGTGCTGGAACCACAGCCCTATGTGACGGCCTGGAGCTGCGTCAAGCAGGAAGAGGAGGGCAGGGACCAAGTGGGTCTTTGTGTAGCCTTGCTGAAGGCCAGCCCCACAGCTGGCCCCACTGCTCAGGCTGCTGGCCGGGGAGCAGCTGCCCTCTTGCTCAGCCCCAATCTGTCAGAGGAGCTTTTCTGCAGCAGGAAAAGGCAAATTAATTAACGCGGGCAGCCTGTGAGCCGTCCGCCTCTAATGGGGCTCTCGAGTGCAGCAGGTAAATGTGCCCCTGCTGCCTCTGCACGGAGGAGGCTCTCGGCACTCCAGGGGGGGCAGAGGGGAGCTGGCAGCCTTTCGTTTCCAGCTGCCAACTTCTGCCAGCCAATTAATGCAGCCACCTCTTTCTCCTCGCCCCCAGGAGCAGCAGCCCCTCCCCTCCCTGCCCGACCTGCCCCCGCCGGGAGGCTCCTTACAGCCGCTCGCTGCACTCCGGGGGGGTTGCTTCCCCACCTCTCATCTGCTCTGCGTTATCTTCCTCCGTCCTTGTTTGTTTTGCGAGCCGTTGCTGCTGGCGCGCCGCAGCACTGGCGAGATTTGGCAGGGATCGAGCTGTCCTCTCCGGGCTTCAGCTCCCTGCCAGCCAGCAGCCGGCATCCCGGAGAGGGCAGCGCAAGGCTTCCCCTCTATCTCTCATCCCAAAGCCAACACGCTGTTGCTCAGCCTCCAAGCGTCCACCCTCTGTGCCAGTCTTGCCTGTTGATTAGGGCCAGGCTTCTCCAAGCTCAGAGGTGCCACACGGGAGGGACTGGGAAGCCCAAGCGCTGCCTGGGCAGGTCACAAATGATTCAGTGGGACAGCCAAGGTGAGAGCCGCGGCAGCGGGGAGCCCAGCGGGGAGCAAATGCCACTGCTGGAGAGGCAGCTAGATACCGAGGTCTCCAAGAGGACCTGCTCCTGAAACTGGACCACCCCTTGTATGGAGAGCTGCAGCTAGGCTCTGCCACCACACTGAGCCCTTCCTTCAGCTCTGGCTGGCAGGACAGTGAGCTCTAGGCTGGCATCTGGATTTTGCAGCTGCTAAAGCTTCTCTTTCTGTCCTTGAGGTCAGCCCTGCTCTGGCTTGGCTTATGGAGTTGGACTTTGGAATCCCTGCTCTTAACAAGCTCAGGAAATACCTGAGGCTCCCAGGGCCTCCTTCTTTATCCCCTGAGCTCTTAACTCCAGCTTTACCGAGGCTGGGGGTGAATAGCAGAGACACTGCAAAAGCATGAGATGTCATGGAAATTGGGGCTTGGTCCATTCTATTTCTTAGACTCAGCTACAGGTCCAGGCCAGTATTTCCACCCACATGGGTGCCATGGCTACACCACTGCCGAGGCTTTCCCCAAACCCTTTCTTCATGCCAAGCAAATAGCAGACCAACAGAGCTCCGGGCTAGGTGCTTGTCACTCTGAGCACCCCTTGGCACACAAGGAAAATGCTGTCCTTATGTCTGTGGTGGTCCTTGCAGATTCTGGGGGAGAGGAAAGTCTTGAACATCTAGAAGAAAACAGGAGAGCAGGACAGGTGATGGTAGGGCTCTGTATATACTCTGTTGTGAGTAAAGAAGGGCTGTGGGGTTCCTCCTCTCCAGTGCTCACTGTTGTGTTAAATGGGCTTCAGCATCCCTCACCAACATACATGAAGGGTCAGTACAGAGCCTTGCCTCACTTTGGTGTGCTCTCTGTTTTCTCTGAGGCCAGATCAGGTTGCCTAATATTGGGAGACCTGCAAGACATCAGGTTGCTGTCCTTCCTCTGCTCTGCTAGGACTGCCACTGCCCAGGGAGCAGACAGAGCTGGGGTTTGGGGCTGGCCCCTTCCCATGCATCCCTGCAACTGTGTGTGGTGATGGGCTCAGGGGCTGCTCAGGCCAGCAGCTGCAAGGGTGATTTGTGGGTGGAAAGGAAGGTGCTCAGGCAGGGGCTCTCCCCAGGTCCTCACCCTGGCACAGCCCTGTGCTGCTGGGGCTGCATGAAACTCTATGAACCAAGGTGTAGATGCCCATGGGTAAGGATCTTCTCCTGGGCTGTTTGAAAGGCTGGTGCTCAGCAAACATGGGCCTATGCCCCCCTTCTGACAGGTTTTGTGCATGACTCTCCCTTAATTTGGTGCAGAGATTAAAACATTTTTATCCTCAAGAATTGTGGCATTTGATTGCTGCCTCGAAGCAAGGAAGCCATGATCCTTCCTTCCTGGAGTTTAATGCTGGACCTCTGATACCATCATGGCTATTAAAGTCTGTCCCTCAATTCCCAGTTCAATAATACAGTAATATCCTGATAGGATCAGGGGCTGGCTCTGATGGCAGATGGGCTCCAGCCCCTCCTGCAGCACAGGGCACTGCCCCTCCAGCGCAGGGAAACTTTAATTTGAGATTATTTGGTTTTGCAGCAGGCTCTGGAGCAGGGCATGAGCGAGTTCCCGGTATTAGGGTGGTGGTTGCTGGCTGCTGACCAGGCGCTGCTGAAAGCCAGGCCCTTTGCTGGGCTCTGTCTTGCTTTGGTGGCTGGTATCCAAACCCAGCTCCTCTGCTTTCCCTGGCTCCCAGTCAGACGTCCCCAGTGGGACGTGGCTGTGGCTCTCCCCTTTGGGGTCAGTACCCCTGGACTTGCCTGCTCCTGCTGGGGAGGGATCTATTCCCAACCAAGTGGGCACCCACCCATGGGGTCCCATGCCTGGGGCAGGTGCTGCAGCCTCCATCCTGCTCTGGCCACAGGCACGATTAGGAGAGGCTCAGAGGGGCTGATGAAGGCTGACAGGCAGCCACCGAGGAGGCTGGTACGGAGTGCTGAAGTGCTAGAGCCGCGGCGGGGGGCTGCACCGATCTGTCTGCCCACTGAAGAGGTTCCCAAGGAAGCCCTGCCGGCAGCTCCCCGCTAATCACCTACATCAAAGCAAATGCTAATTAAAACCATTATTTAAGGAGGGATTGAGGCTGGTGTTGCTGCATTGCTCTGGGGAGGCTGAGCACAGCCATGAAACAGCAGCTTTTGAGCTCTGGGAACAGATGTGACCGGCAATGGCAAGTGACACTGGGAAGGACAAGGTGCTTTTGTGGTGCACAGGGAGCACCGGGACAGTGGGGTGCAGCCCTTGAGGAGGAGGAGAGCTGAGCATGCAGAAGCACAAGGTGCTGTCCCTCACCCAGCCTTTCCCACTCTGCTCCATCTCCCATGGCCACTGGCAGGGCAGGAGAAAGGATCTCACTCTGAGGACTCTCGTTTCAGTCACATGAATGCAGTGGCACTGGCTCTTGGCAGGGGGGCTCAGGCTGCTCCTGCAGCCCCTGGCTGAGTGCTTGACAGCAGTTGGGGTGCAGTGACGCAGGACAAGCCCTGGGTTTGCTCTGGAGGCACTGGAGATGGCTAAAGCCAGCACTGGTTTTTTGATGAGGCCTCAGATTTGGTTGTCAAAGGTGGCTGTGTCAGCACAGTGCCCTTGGGCTCCTGTAAGGTATTTGACATAACTCCTGATGGCCTGTTCAGGAATCAGCCCTCTGCAGCACTCTGTGGCTTTCATGCAGCTAAGTGCCATGCCACATGTTTGGGGAGACAGGATGGAGGCTGTAGCAGTGAGATGGGACTGCCACAGGCAGGCAGGTGAAGGCCAGGGTGGCTGAGGTCCCATGGGGACAACTGACACCAGTGGGTCCCATCATGTGGAGGAGCTGAGCTTGTTGCCTGAAAAGTTACTTAGGAAATCAAACTTGTGGAGTAGCTTGGCTAAAACCCCACTGGTTCTCTGAGGTGCCACCAAAGAGCTGCTCAGGGATACCAGCAGTCAGTGACCCACCAGTGAGTAGATCTCCCACCCCTGCCTTGGTGCTCTCTTAGCTTGAGCTTGCCCCCTACAGTGCCTCACTGTGGGACTCAACAGGACAGGGCATCTCTTCCCCACTGTTTCTCCTGCCTCCTCCTCCCCTCCTTGCCCTTTGGTCCTTAACACCCCTAGCTCATTTTCCCTAGACTCCTGCTCTTCCCCCCACCCCCCACTCTGGAGTGTCATTTATCTTACACTCATCATGGGCTTCCCTTCCCAGGAGTGCTGCCTCCCACACAGTTAATGGAGCTGATGGGAGCAGGGTGGTCTGGAGATATGATGCTTGCCAGAGCTCCAGGCCATCCATGGGGCCATCCCAGGGTGGTGCAGGCTCTGCCTGCCAAGAGTGGAGCCAGGCTGCTGTTGCCCATGTCCTGCCCACCGTACAGTGAGGGGGACACAATGACCCTCTGAAGTGTTGCTCTGCATGGACCCACACTGATATTGCCTACCCCAGCCCCATTGGCTGCATAAGTGTTAGCTTAAGAGATGGTGAACAGCCTGAAACCACTGAGAGCCCTTCTGCCTGGAGCAGGCCCTACTCCATCTTCAACAAAGCTGTTTAAAGCCATCCTGATGGTCTAATGGACCTCATCAAAGAACAGTTAGTGGTGCAGTGTGTAGCTGTTTGAAGCACCCCAGCTGAAGGCTGGTGGTAATGTTTTGTCTGGGCCAGTAGCACATCTGCCTCAATTCATTGAGAAGGTGATGGAAGGAGGGACCATGCTCTGGAGCCTGGCATGTGGAGGCTGGCCCAGTGCTGGGGGTGGATGGTGGTAAGGATTGGACCTGTGTGGGCTTTGCCATGGACGGTACAGGCTAGTGCTGGTTGAGGCTCCCCTAGGGGTAGGCAGCTACTGCTGCAGGGATAGATGCAGATGCAACAGGTCCTGTTCTTTAGGAAACAGCTGGGAAAACCCTTTGAGCCCTTGCAGGAGCACAGGATCTGTTTTACCAGTTGCTTTGTCCCTGGCTTGCAGCCTCACCGTTTTGGCACTGGCCCTTTGCAGTCCTAAGGCGTTGCTGCTCCTTGCCAGTGTCTTTCGCTCTCTGAGGAGACTTTAAGTGCTGCTTTGCTTTTCTCTGCCCTCTCTGGACAGGCTCTGTGTGCTGCAAGGGTCCTTCTACACCGTTACCCCCCAGGGTGATGTGCACCTGATTCAAGGCTGAGGCAGGAGAGGTCTTGTCACAGTAGCATCACAGTACATTAGAGGTTGGAAGGGACCTCAAGAGACGATGGAGTCCAACCCCCCTGCCAAAGCAGGATCACGCCGGGTAGTCTGCACAGGAATGCATCCAGGTGGGTTTTGAATGTCTTCAGAGAAGGCTCCACAACCTCCCTGAGCAGCCTGTTCAGTGCTGAGGATGCTGATGGGTTTCCAGGTAGGATCTCAAGCCCTGAGTAGGTGGAATAACTAAATTTTCATGAAATAGTTTTACCCTTCAAACAAATAAGGTCACAGCTGCTTGGGTTTCTCTTTCCAAATACTGTCACTGGGATGATGTGGCTTTTTTCCCATTTCAGGGACAAAGCCTGTTTAGGGTCAGGTACCCAACAGGGTATGAATTCATCTCATGGCTTGGCCAAGTACCTGTGTGCACCTGCAGCTATGAAAGATACAGCCAGAGTGTGAGGAATGGGGTGCTGCAAGCCAGGGTCTGAAGACCCTTCCTCCTACAGTGACCCCAGCCAGATCCCACCCCAGTGACAGCAGCTGTTTTCAGTCAGGCAGGAGGAAGCCCCTTGCTCTTTGGAGGCATTGAAGCTCTTCTCTTTCATGCTGCAGATGCAAGGCCCTGTGCCCACCCACCCCTTGGAAGGAGCTCAGGGTCCCTTGCTGCGCCTGGCTGAGTCCCGGCTCTGCGCCTGACTGAGTCCTGGCTCTGCCCGGCTGCCCGGACATGCCCCTCACTGCAGCTCCCTCCTCCAGCCTAATCACCCAGGGACTGGAAATTAAGTCCCATCACAGGCTCATTTCCATTAATGAAAACACCAGCCTGGGCTGGGAGTTCGATTTATTTTGCTGATGTAATTATTTGCCTCCCACTCGCGACACCCCAGCCCCTGCCCGGCAGGAGCTGGGATGCTCCGCGCAGGCTCGTGGGCTCCCACAGATGCCTTTGCTTTCTGCCATGCCCAAAAAAACCCAAACCTCCTTCATTCTCATCTTGGGCAACTCCTCAGTCAGACCCCGCTCCAGCTGCTGGGAAGGGAAGTTGCAGTGGGACATCCCTCCTGCCATGAGCAAGGGTCTTGGTGCCAGGTCCCCAGAGAGAAGCGCTTTGCCCCCTGCCCAGCTGGAGCTCACCAGCTGCATTGCTGGCTGGAGGCTGGTGTGGGGCCAGTGCCAGGGCAGAGCAGGAGCTGGCCTGGCTGTGGAGAGGAGGAGGGCTGTGAATGCCTGTGTTGTACACGTGTATGGTGTGTGTGTGCAAGGGAGCTCCCGCATAGGGGCGAAGGGCGGCAGCACGGAAGGAAGGATGGACAGAGCTGGGCTGGCAGTCTCCTGCCCTCCTCCTCCTCCTCATCCTGTGCTCTCTGCCTTGAGAAGTCTTATTTGAATAAATGATGCAATTACTGGGAATTAAGGGGAGGTGAGGGATCGTTGCCAAAGCAGAGGCTGCTCATTTCCAACTTTCCCAGATCCTCCAGGTTTGTCTCTGCACCTTCTCTGTCTCTCTCGAGGCTTCTCTTCCTCCTAGTGAAATCATTAGGGGGATGGAGACCTGCCTGCCTGGCTGGCGGGCAGTCCCCTCCTCCCTCCCTGTCTCCTTCCCTGACCACGCCGCTTCTTTCAGTGAATTATTGACTTTCAAGTCTCATTGGAGGGGCCCTTGCCTCCACCTTCCCCAGGGTGGGGCGAGCAGTCCCCGGGCTGCAGGGCTGTGCTTTGCAGACGGCCCTGGCCCTGCTGCCCTCCCGCTCTGCAGCAGCTCCCTTCTTGCCTCCCAGTTCCCCGGCAGACACAGCAGTGAGATTATTGTAATGATGTCCGACAAGGCAGTATCAGGAATTACACTGATAAATCTAAACAGACAGATTAAAAAAAAACCCCAACCAACACAAAACCCCCAACAACAAACATCCAAACTGAACCCAGGCCTGTAATTTAATACAGGGTTATTAGCCTGGCTGGCAGAGAACAGAGCTCTTGCATCCTGCAGCCTTCAGTCTCCTCCATCCCTGCCTCTGCCTGGAGAAATGGCTTCTTGCCATAACAAGAGCCTTCAGTCAGATTGTTGCCTTGGCTTGGGCTGGTGGAGTCTCCTCGGTGTGGGGTACAGATGTGGGGGGCGGTGGAATGGGAGACCCCAAAGTTGCAGTGGAGACCCCGAAGTTGCAGTGGACTGCCCTCAACCCTGCAGCACAGGGCAGCTCAGTACCCATCACCAGGCCATGCTGGACCCTGGAGTGGGGTCTTCTTCCCAGGGTAAATTTCAGAGGAAGAGGATGGGGAGCGAGGGTGAGGAGAGGGGCAGCCACATATGTGGGAGGTGGGAATGCTGGAGGACAGCTCACCACAACCCTTACTGCCTGTGGGGTGGAGGCAAGCGACTGGTGGCCAAGTCCTTGCCCTGTGGCAGCTGCATGGGGAGGGGGCCAGATCCCTGCCAGGTCCTGAGCACGGGCAGCATCTTTCTTGGGAAAGGAAGGCTCTGCCTTGTGCTGGCTGCATTGAATGCTTTCTTGGCAGGGCAACTGCTGACTGGTTTTTTTCCTTGCTGTGGTTTCTGCCCACATGCTGTGTTCCTCTTGGTTTCCTTCCTCGTGAAGGGAGCTGTAGGAAGCATTAACGTTAGTGGGGGCTCTATGCAAGGTGAATTTGTTTGTGGGGAGCACAAACTCTGTCCAGATCGCTGCCTCAGGTGAGAGACTCGCACAGACAGAGAGCTTTGTCCCCCTGCAGTGCTGATGATTGCCTCAAACCAAGAGGAACACACCTTTTTAAAAGAGGCACTTAAACCAGTGGGTGCATTAAAGGAAATATTTATGAGGCAGTGTGTGTATTACAAGGCAGGCTCCACCGTGCTGCCCACTGAATCAAATCTGACGGCAGAGTGGCTGCAGGCTCCTGGCCCGAGGAGAGAAGCAGCCCAAGGGGCTGCTGGAAGCCTCTAGAGGAGCTTGGGTTTGCCTCAGTGTCCCCAGCACAGGGAGGCTGGCGAGCCATGAGCTGGCTATGCCAGTGATTCAGTGCCTGTGTGTGTCTGGGATTTGTCTCCTTGCTCAGCATGAGCTTCTGCTGGAGTGAGTGGCTACCCCTGGCAAGGATGGGTTTGGCTCCATGAAGCCCACTGAGCTTAGGGGTTCTGTCCCCATCTAGCTTGGGGACCAGGAGACTGGAGTTTCCTGCAGACATCCTCTCGTGGAGCCCTGGGGCACTCGCTGGCAGCTTCTGCAGAACCCAGCAGCCTGCAGAAATGGTACAGCTTGATCTATACCAGCGTAGGGTAGAGCAGGGTAGATTGAGATTAGACATTAGGAAGAAGCTCTGTGCTGTGAGGGTGGTGAGACACTGGAACAGGTTGCCCAGAGAAGCTATGGACACCACATCTCTGGAAGTGTTTCTATGATTCTGTGACACAGAGAGCAGGAGCTGCCACTCTGCCTGCTCTTGGCCAAGTCAGGAGACACTGTGGGCACCCCTGGAAGAGGACAAGCCCCTAGGCACTCAGCCCCTTCTCTTACTGGTGCTGCCTGGCAGAAGGCAGCTGTTGAAATGCCAGGGCTGTAACTGAGTCTCCCTGCCCAAACCCAGGGTTTCAGGCAACAAGCCAATGACATCTGTGGGTGGGCTCTTGCCCTGTGCAACATAAAACCCGTGGAAGGTGTGGATTGTGCCTCCAGGCCAGTGTCATCCCTGTGCAAGACAGGAGAGGACACAACACCTGTCTCTGTCCCAACAGCTTGCCTGAAGACACAGCATGGCACATTCATAAAGGAGTTTAGGAGTTAGGGCCATGTTTCCTTGGAGGCTCCCATGACTGCTTTCCAAGTTGAGGAGATGCAGGACAGTGTGAGCATGAGTCCTCATCTTCCACATCAAGCACCAGCTCCAGGGAAACAGCCTTTCCCCCTCATTCCAGCTGTCCCTAGGGCAGCATCAGGCATGTATGGCCCCATGGGTGCCCCAAAGATGAGCTCTGTGTGAGGGAAGCTGCTCAGGGATGTGGTGTCTGCCAGGACCCAAACTGTGCCGGGACAAAACCACGTGGCAGGGAGCAAGCGACGCTGCAGAGGCGAAGGGCAGAAGGACTTGCAGGGCCTGAGGAGGAGCAGAGCTGCTGCAGCCTTCCTGAGAGAGGAGGTGGCTGAAGGCATCTGGCTGTGCTCTGCTACCTTGGCCAGGCCCCCAGGACTCCTCCACAGCCGCATCTTATCATGCTTCACAGCACGCCTGGACCAGAGCTGGAGGAGCAAAAATACCGATGCTGAAGCTGCATTAGACACATCACTTAGTGCTCAGCTGTTTGCCAGCCTCCCGGGCTGCTCGCAGAGACAGGGTAATGAAAGAGCCTGCCATTGTTTGAAAAATGTCATTTTTAGCACCGGTGATGGATGCCAGAGCTGCAGCCCCGGGGAGTGGGTGACTATGTTTAGCCCCGCAGCAGATGCGGGCCGAGCAGCCGGGGTGATGGTGGCCCCCACTTGCTTTGGGGCTCTCCAGCAGGGCACAGCCAGGGAAGCAGGATGTGGCTCCTCTGGCCCACGCAGGGGAGGCAGGTGAGTGTGAAGGAGGTTTTTGTGACTAATGCAGAAAGCTATCCCCACCCACCTGGCCAGCACACACCAGCACTGCTCACACCAGCCTGGGAACATCCTTGAAATGCCAGGGGATCCCCAGACACCCACACCCTCAGCTCGACAGCGAATACCAGCGCTGGATGTGAGGGGGCACAGCAGGCAGAACGTTAGACGTGAGGGATCTCACCTGCTGGTAGCCCTCGGGAGGTCGGCTGCTGGCCGCTGCCGGTTGCTGGAGCTCACCACGGGCAGGAGGGCAGCTGCAGCCTGTGCCTGCTGCAGCCTCTTTGGGGGAGGCACAGGGGGCACGCACCTCTGGAGGGAGTTAAACACAGCAGCCTGCCACCCAGCCTGGTGCAGTGCAATCTCTTCAGTTAACAATCATCTGCTTTTTGTGTTTTAAAAGCTTGCTGCTGCTGCTGCTGCTATTTTAAGGCTGCACTCAACTTTGTCACACTTGCCATATGAGCACGACTTCGAATAGTTCAGCATCATTGTTTTCCTGCAGGCCCCATTCTTGCAACTCTTACTTGCTTGATGGGTAATGGAAGAGGGAAAGTGCCTCTGAATCACTTCTTTTGTACCTATTATCAAAGCAAAATTAATAAAAAAAAAAGAAAAAGGAAAAAAAAAAAAAGAAAGAAAAGTTTAAAAAAGTGGAAATGCAGTCTTGAGCTATTCCCCTGCCATTTCCCCTGCCACTGCAGGAGGTGGCACGTCTCCCCTGTGACCAGGTGGTGTGTGGGCAAACACTGTGCCTGCCTCAGTTGCCTGCTGCTGCCAGCCAGCCAGCCACCATGCCCCCTAGCCTCCTCTCCCAGGCCCTGTCCCACACAGCTTGCTGCCTGACCAGCGGAGAAAAAGCAAAGAGGGGCTCAAGCCCCTTCAACAGATTAATTCATGAGTCCTCTAACTCACTGCTGTGCTATTTCATGGATGCAGTAACCCACAGATTCCCTACCTGCCTGCTTACATGGGCAGCGGTGCCCCAGCTGGCAGGCAGAGAGCTCAGCCTTCCTCCTTGGCACCATGTGGGGCCCCCAGCAGCCCAGGGGCACACCACGAGAGTCTGGCTGCTGCTGCCTCCCCTCCAAAGGCTTTCAGGGTATCTGCTGTGTTGATGTCTTCCAACTCAGGAGGTCATAGATTCATAGAAGGGCTTTAATTGGAAAGAACCTTAAAGATCATCCGGGGCAGGGACACCTCCCACTCAACCAGGTTGCTCAAAACTTCATCCAGCCTGGTCTCAAATGCTTCCAGACATGAGGTGTCCACAGCCTCTCTGGGTGTCCCATTCCAGTGTTTCAACACCCTCACAGTAAAGAACTTCTTCCTAATCTTCAATCTAAGTCTACCCTGCTTTGGTTTTAAACCATTGCTCTTTGTCCTATCATCACTTGTCCTTATAAATAGTCCCTCTCTGCCTCTCCTGTATCCCCCTTCAGGTACTAAGAAGCTGCTCTAAGGTCTCCTTGGAGCCTTGTCTTCTCCAGGCTGAACAGACCCGAGTCCCTCAGGTTGTCCTTGTAGGAGAGCCTTCTGATCCAGCCCTCTGATGGCCTTGTGGACCTTCCCTGGACCCTCTCCAACTAGTTCCCTGTGTTTCTTATGCTGGGGCTTCCAGATGTGCCGACGATTTAGTGCTCTCACCAGCTGCTGAGTCCATCCCCATCTCCCTCGGCAGGGTGATGCCTGGGAGGGCTGAGCCTTCCTCGCTGTCACTTGCTGGCTCCTGCCTCTCCCCCTCCCCGAGCTGGGTTTATTTTGTTGCTGGGCTGATAGACGGCTTGGCATTTGTCACCAGGCTGACTACCAGAGGTTTATTAAAAGTGATTTGCAATGTAAATACTTTCATCATCAACCACATTTTCTTTAGACTAGGGTTGACTTTGATGAATATTAAAGGCGTGTGGATGGAGTCAGCGGCTTTGTGGGAGGACGTCTGCCGGAGGGAGGGGGGCTGGCTGCCCCTGCTCTGCTGGGAGAGGCAATCTGGATCTGCCTGAGGGCAAAGGGATCTGGTGCCAGAGGGAGGGAAGCAGGGTGTGAAAGTGTTTGTGTGAGGCAGGAAGAAAACCTGAGTGCCTTGGAGAGGGACAGAAAGGAAGGAGAGGGAGCTTGTGAGGCTGTGCATGAAAGCTGGGGAGGGACTTTTTGGGGTGTCAGGTAGTGATAGGACTGGGGGGAATGGAACAAACCTAGAAGTGGGTAGATTCAGATTGGATGTTAGGAAGAAGTTCTTCCCCATGAGGGTGGTGAGACACTGGCACAGGTTGCCCAGGCAGGTGGTAGAAGCCTCATCCCTGGAGGTTTTTATGGCCAGGCTGGATGTGGCTCTGAGCAACCTGATGCAGTGTGAGGTGTCCCTGCCCATGGCAGGGGGGTTGGAACTGGCTGATCCTTGAGGTCCTTTCCAACCCTAACAATTCTATGATTCTATGAAGGCATTTCTCTGTGAGTGGGGTAGGAGGACAAGCTAGGGGCAGGATGTTTTCACTGGAGACCAGAGGGGGCTGCCAGCCTTGGGGAGAGAATGTGAAGGGTGGGAGAAGACTGACTAGAGCTGGTGGCCAGAGCCAGAAGTGTGTGTCTGAACAGGAATGTGCCCTGTATGCCACAGGGATGGATGATAACTGGTTCTTCACCTGCAGAGCCCCTGCTGTGACTGTCAGGCTGCAGGACCAGAGCTGAGTTCTTCATCTAGTCCAGCAGCCAGGGGCTGGCACGGTGTGCCAGGAGCCATGAGTGAGTGTGGTCACTGGGACCTCTCAAAGATAACTGGGGGACACTCCCAGGCCTGTGAGGGGAGCTGAAGTGAATGACCCATGACTGCCTTCCCTTTGTTTCAGACATACCCACCTCCTGAGCACCAGCTCAGTGGTGTAACTCCTGCTCTGCCTCAGGATGGCTATGGGTGGGATCTGTACAAGCCAAGATGGAGCATCAACGTAGACACTTGCCACTGGCCCCCGTGTCTCCCACCTCAGGGTCTAGAGGGAAAAGAAGTGGCTTTGCCTGTTTCTAGGCATGTGTGTTGTGTTGGTGTGAAGGCAGTTTTTGAGCTGGAGGAGCCTGATGGAGCACTGCCAGCTGATAATGGAAGAGCAGCGATTGCTGGTTAGGTATCAGGCACAGCAAAGCTTGTGGGCATGGCTAAAGAGTAAAAAAGAGAAGGAAGCCATCCAAAAATGGGGGATGGAGGTACAGTGATGGAAAAAAAAGGTGAGATCCACAGTTACATGAAAAATGGCCACCTCTAGGAGTACCCCAGCTCCCTACAAGGTGACATGTGCTGACTTTTGCTCCCTAGGTACCTGTCAGTCAATCAAGGTGGCAGGAGGCTCAGACCTCCACAGGTCTTAATCCCAGAAGAGAATAAGGAGTAAGAGAATAAGAACTTTCTGGTGCTTGGACCAATGAATTTGAAGGCAAGTCAGTCTCTGGCTTCTGATGTGGGGCACTCCTCCTGTCCTGCCCCACAGCCTGGCACAATGTAGCTGGCCAGGAAAAAGGTAAGGAGCTGGGGTCAGATTCTGGAGTGGAGTTACTGTTTTTCATAGCCAGTGCCTACATGGCCCAAGAAGGAAGGTGATGTCATTTTGGTGACACCAAGAGGGGCTGGTGAAACTCACTGGCAGCCCATGAGCAGGGAATGTGTGAATAAATTGTGGCAAGAGAAGCCAGAGCTGTGTTTGATTGGAGTATCCTGCCTGACCAACCTGGTGGCCTTCTATGAACAGGTCATAACATTAATAGCTGAGGGGCAGCTGATGTCGTTTCCCTGGACCTGAGCAAAGCCTTCGACATTGTCCCGCACCACATCGAGGCAACCCCAGGCACAAATCCAGGCTGGGCAGGGACTGGCTGGAAAGCAGCCCTGAGGAGAGAGACTTGGGGGTGCTGGGGGAGGAGAAGCTCAACAGGAGCTCTCAGTGTGCACTTGCAGCCCAGAAAGCCAATCAGATCCTGGGCTGCAGCAAGAGAAGTGTGGCCAGCAGGGCAAGGGAGGTGATTCTCCCCCTCTGCTCAGCTCTGGGGAGACCCCACCTGGAGTACTGCCTCCAGTTCTGGAGCCCCTATTCCAAGAGGGATCTGAAGGTGCTGGAAGGTGTCCAGAGAAGGGCCACGAGGATGAGCAGAGGGCTGGAGCACCTCTCCTGTGAGGACAGACTGCAGGAGTTGGGGCTGTTCAGTCTGGAGAAGAGAAGGCTCCAAGGTGACCTCATTGTGGCCTTCTGGTATCTGAAGAGAGCCTACAAGGAGGCTGGGGAGGGACTTCTCAGGATCTCAGGGAGTGATAGGACTAGGGGGAATGGAATGAAGCTGGAGGTGGGGAGATTCAGGCTGGAGGTAGGGAGGAAGTTCTTCCCCATGAGAGTGGTGAAGCCCTGGAATGGGTTGTCCAGGGAGGTGGTTGGGGCCCCGTCCCTGGAGGTGTTTAAGCCCAGGCTGGCTGAGGCTCTGGCCAGCCTGATCTAGTGTGGGGTGTCCCTGCCCATGGCAGGGGGGTTGGAACTAGATGATCCTTGTGGTCCCTTCCAACCCTGACTGACAGTATGATACTATGAATATGTATGGGCAGCCTGGGCTTTCAGAAGCTCTGCTGCTCCTGACTAATGAGGGTGCACAAAGCTAGGCATGGAGTTTAGAAGTGGAAAAGTTTTTGCCTTCAGTTTGGTTAAACATTTTTATCTCCATGACTGAGCAGCTTTGGAAGAAGACTTCTCCCTGTTCATTACAGTCTTTTGTCTACCCATGGGGAGCTGGAGTTTGAAACAAGAGTCCAATCAAATAACCCGACTCCAGTGCAATCAATTTGTCTTGGAAACAGATATTTCCTCAGCCTGATGAGTTCAGCCAGAGCGTGGCAAAGGTTTTTTCTCATGTTAGCATGAGGAATAGGTAGTGTTTGCTTGAGGCCACAGTCTGACACTGTCTCAAGCTGCACCAGGGGAGGTTTAGGCTGGATGTTAGGAAGAAGTTCTTCCCAGAAAGAGATTTGCCACTGGAATGTGCTGCCCAGAGAGGTGGTGGAGTCACCATCACTGGATGTGTTTAAGAGGAGACTGGATGAGGCACTTGGAACCATGGTTTAGTTGATTAGATGGTGTTGGGTGATAGGTTGGACTCAATGATCTCAAAGGTCTTTTCCAGTGTGGTTAATTCTATTCTGTTCTATTCTACACTCAAAGCCAGGGCACTGGGGCGAGGCAAGAGACTTTCTGACAGGTCTTGGTCAGTGACTGCAAAAATGCTGTGGGCAGATGTTAAGCTGGCAAAAGTTAGCAGAGCCTGAGCTGTGTGGCTCGACACCAGCTGACACTGGGAAAGCTTTGTCTTCTTGCTCCTCAAAGAAGTCAGGAAAGTCACCAGTGGCATCCCCAGGGATCAGTGCTGGGCCCCATCCTCTTTAATATCTTCACTGATGATCTGGATGAGGGCATTGAGTCAGTCATCAGCAAATTTGCAGATGACACCCAGCTGGGAGCAGATGTTGATCAGTCAGAGGGTAGAAGGGCTCTGCAGAGGGACCTCGACCGACTGGACAGATGGGCAGAGTCCAACATGATGACATTCAGCAGGTCCAAGTGCCAGGTGCTGCACTTTGGCCACAACAACCCCATGCAGAGCTACAGGCTGGGGTCAGAGTGGCTGGAGAGCTCCCAAACAGAGAGGGACCTGGGGGTGCTGATTGACAGCTGCCTAAACATGAGCCAGCAGTGTGCCCAGGTGGCCAAGAAGGCCAATGGCATCCTGGCCTGCATTAGGAATAGTGTGGCCAGCAGGAGCAGGGAAGTCATTGTGCCCCTGGACTCTGCATTGGTTAGGCCACACCTTGAGTCCTGTGTCCAGTTCTGGGCCCCTCAGTTTAGGAAGGACATTGAGACACTTGAACGTGTCCAGAGAAGGGCAACGAGGCTGGGGAGAGGCCTTGAGCACAGCCCTGTGAGGAGAGGCTGAGGGAGCTGGGGTTGTTTAGCCTGGAGGAGACTCAGGGGTGACCTGAGTCACCCAACTACCTAAAAGGTGGTTGTAGCCAGGAGGGGGTTGGTCTCTTCTCCCAGGCACCCAGCACCAGAACAAGGGGACACAGTCTCAAGCTGTGCCAGAGGAAGCTTAGGCTGGAGGTAAGGAGAAAGTCCTTCACAGAGAGAGTTGTTAGCCATTGGAATGTGCTGCCCAGGGAGGTGGTGGAGTCACCATCCCTGGAGGTGTTCAAGAGGGGATTGGACATGGCAGTTGGTGCCATGGTTTAGTAGTCATGAGGTGTTGGGTGACAGGTTGGACTCGACGATCTTTGAGGTCTCTTCCAACCTTAGTGATACTGTGATGCTGTGAAGGAAAATTAATACTGGCTGACTAACCACTCACTAAAAAAAAAGTCAGGATCTGGCCCAGGGTAACCAGATTCAAGGTGGTGTATCTGCCCCTCTGCTGTGGCAGAGGCCTCTCGGTGTGCAAAGGCAGCAACCAAGAGGCTTTAACCTTTTTGGGGTTTGGAACTGGAGATGTGTCATCAGGGAAAGCTGACTGAGTGATCCTACAGTGGTCTTTCTGCCAGGATTCAGAAACGTGTCTTCATCTCTAGGGAGCAAGATACCAGCCTGCAGGAACTGGGGAAGAGGGAGGTCAGATCTGTGAATTGGCCACATCTGGCTAGCATGCCAGATGAGATGCTGACATCAAACGTCAGCCTTTGGTTAAGTGCCTCCTCTCGGAGCAAGAGAGGTGAGAGGGGAGGGTGAGGAGGTGAAGGAAGGGGCTGGTGGGAACTTGTCTGAGCCGGTAGTCACTCAAGGGAGGGAGAAAGTGGGGCGTTTATTTGTTGATGAGTATTTGTGTGTATATGTGTGAGAGCCGAGCAGATGGGGAGATGATACTCATGTGTCTGTGAGACAGCACAAAGTGAGAGGCAGACGGTGGCTGAGAGACTTGGGCTAGGTATCAGCAGGGAGAAGGGGAAAGGTGCAGAGGGAAGGGAAGACAGATTACTTTTCTCCTGACATTTATTTCTTCTTGCCTGACGCTTTCACGTAACTATGATGACAGGAGAAATCAGAACCTCTGGGGCACTCAACTGACCCTTAAACCACCTGCGGACGTTTCGGTGCTCTGGGAAACTCCTCGGACCTGAGTGTCAGCGTCAGCCAGACGGAGTTCATCGTGGGTTTCAAGTCCGCAGATGTGTGCGCCGGGGCTGGATTTTTAACGGGTTTTGAGGAGACGGAGAATGCGTCGAGGACCCTGCTCCGCCTCCCTCGGCGCCTTGATGTCCCGGTGCTCCCGGCGCAGCAGCGGAGCTGAACGTAGCCTCCGGGCCGGGCTGGCAGGTGTGAGGTGGGGGGCAGCAAGGGCTCTGGCTCCGGCGGTCCCGTGGCGGGCGGGGAGCGGGTGGTCCCGGGGCGGTCCCGGGGAGGTCCCGGGGAGGTCCCGGGGAGGGCGGGGAGCGGGCGGTCCCGGGGTGGTCCCGGGGCGGGCGGGGGTTGCTGTCCGCGGTGCTGCAGCGAGCCACTCCCGCCGCCCCGTCGGATGGTGTGGAGGGGCACAGCTGCCCGGTACCGCCCCCCCGCATCGCGCAACATCTGGCCCACATCTGGGAAGAGGATGCGAAAAGTGACGTGGGGATTGGCCGCGGGTTCCTGACGTCGTGGTTCGTGTCACCCCCTCCCCTCCTCTGCCAGCCCGCCCCGGTGAGTCTTTGCGGCGAGGAGGGGGAGGTGCAACATCTGGGGGGCGGCACATCTGGGAGCGGAGGAGGGACGGGGGCGGAGGGAGGACCGGGCCCAGCCGGCAGCTCCGGACCCTCCTTCCCTCCCTCCCTCCGCCCCTCCCCGCCCCTCCGCCGCGCACGGCACCGCCGGGAGCCGGGAGCCGGCCGGGGCCATGCATACCGGAGCCCCCGAGGGCGCGGTGGCGTGCTCGGCGCTGCACCATGGCCGCTGAGAACGGCTCGGCGGCGGCGAGCGGCGGCGGGCGCTGGGGGCTGCCCGGTGAGTCACTGCTCGGGGGCTCCGTCTGCATGGGGCGGGGGAGAGGATGGGAGGGAGGGACAGGGCATCCCCCCGGGCCCCTGTGGCGAGGGCGGGGGGCAGCGTGGTTGGGGGAGCATAGGGAGGGGGTGCTCACCCCTGGGATAGGTAGCACCCGAGTGGCCCCAGGAACGGCAGGGTGTCTCTCTGACAACTTCCCGGCACTCCTGCGTCCCTCCAGGACCCCCGGGCTTGCCCCGCGGCTCGGGACCCCCGCGTTGGTTCCCGTCCCCGGGCTGCGTGGAGTCGTGCAAGAGCTGCAGCCCCGCCACGGCGCCGGGATGAGAGCCGGCAGCCCCCTTCCCATTCCCATCTCAGTCAGCACTGCTCCCCGGGATCCGTGGTCCAGGGCACTTCTGATCACCCAGGAATCGGCCCTGTCAGCGCCCTGCCGGGGGTACACGAGCACCCCGGGGCACGCACCACACAACGAGCGGTCGTTCCCTCCCCTGGTGCCTCCTCTTGGAAGCAGATTTGTTTTCTAGGCAGTAGAGTTCCTGCATGCTTCTTTGCTTTCCTCTGAGCTCCAACACGGAGCAGCAGGGACAAGATCCCCTGTCTGTTGGGTACTTTGTCCCCCTCTCTGGCCCTTGTGGCAACCTCCCAGGACATGACTAGGCAGAAGTCCCCTCACCTCCGAGCAGAGCCCTTTGCCAGGATGGGCATTGCAAGGGGGATAGATCTTGCTCCCTGTCTCTCTAGGTGTGGGTCCCATTTACCTTTCAGCCCTTGCTAGCCCTTCTGCACCCTCCCTGCTGGTAATGGCACAGCTGCCCCATGCTCCCTGTTGGCCCATCTTGGGCAAGATGTGGGCAGCCCCACCCTTCATTTCCCCCCCAAATAATGACATTGGCTTCAAAACAGGGAGCAGTTCTTGTTGCTTTTGTTTTTCATGAAAACAGTGCTGGTTTCTCTCCTGTCCTGCTTTCAACCCCTCTGACTCTTTTGCATCCACATTTTCTATCTGGTCTTTGCAAAGCACAAGTCTAGGGAGAGAATTCCCCACCTGGGCAACAGCTAGCATTCTTCTGTGCCCCACGGGCAGCTGGCAGAGCTGGTGGGCTCTGCTTGGACGTTTGGAGGCTCCCCACTTTGTCACAGGTGCCTGGAGTGACCTTTGAGGCTGGCTCAGCTTCTCCTGCCATTACTTGCAGGATGAGCAGAGGAGTTGGGAGGACTGGTACCCACCCAGTGGGGTGGCTTGTTGGTGCTGACAATTTCTACCAACATACTCAGATGCCAGGGCCCTAGAGCTCAGGCTTTTGGTGAAACACCGCCAGTGACAACGCTCACGTTGAAATCACAGGTGACAGCAAGATGCTTTTCACTGTCACTGCTGCTGGGCATCACCTCCTGCTTCCTAACACCTTAACTTCTGTGATCTGAGCACCTGCAGCTATCCTTCAGCCTGCACTAGGCCCCCATGAGGCATCCCAAAACAGAGCAAGGCATCCAAGGGGGTGATTTTACAGAGATCCTAGGAAATAGCAGCCGGTCCCCGGTTCACCCCTCAGCTGGGCTGGCGGCCAGTGGGCAGAGCCCCTGGGTGGGGATGGCAGCAGGTATCTGGGAGGGGGCATTGTCCCCGTGCAGGACGACCCCTGGCTTTTGTGGTAGCCAAGCCAACGTGCCCTGGCTCAGAGGCAGCAGCGTGTTCCCAGGTCTGCTGGGCAGGGCAGCAGTGTCCCCAAGAGGGACCCGGTGAGTGGGCAGCGGGGAGCTGGCGGAAGGAGGAGGGCTACCGGTAACAGCGGTTTGTTTATTCACGCGAGGGGCAGAGCCATCTCAGCAGGTCAAGTCTGTTTTCTTTCATAGGAGAGAAGTGAACTGAAAGGATTAATTAACCCTGTGATCCAATTACTCCCGAGTTTGCAGGAGGAGCATGGTTTTTCTCTTGAAACCGTCCCCACGAGGATGCTGTTGATGTCAGGTTTTTGTCGTGGCTGGGGTTTTGTGGATGGTTTCCTTTCCTTTTTTTAATTACAATGACAAACATCTCCTCAGGAAACAAACAAACCAACCAACCCAACCCAAACCAACAACAAACCCCCCAAGAAAACCAAACCAGGAAATCAATATAGTGAGAGGAGGACAAGTGGCTGATGCAGAGCAGACCCCAGCACACGTTCGCTGTGGACTCGCTTCTCTGCCTGCCTTGCTGAACCCCCAGCCAGCAGCAGCCAGAGCGGTGGAGAGGCTGGTGAGTGCCCAGCTGAGGTGACAGACGCAGCTCTGTGAAGGCAAAGGGAAGAGCAACAGCGAGAGGAGAGGCAAAT